>NC_069503.1:1127453771-1128053771 GCF_027579735.1 Bombina bombina
ATATATATATGTGTGTGTGTGTGCATATATATGTGTTTGTGTGTGTATATATATGTGTTTGTGTGTGTATATATATGTGTTTGTATATATATATATATATATATATATATATATGTGTGTGTGTGTAAATATGTGTGTGTATATATGTGTGTGTGTGTATATCTGTGGGTATATATATATATATATATATATATATATATATATATATATATATATATATATATGTATGTGTGTGTGTGTGTGTATATGTGTGCATATATATACTGTATGTGTGTGTGTGTGTGTCGCACACAAACGGGATCAAACCTGCACACAGAAATAAATATTTGCACTCAAGGATTTTTTTTTTAAAGGGAACATTAATTGTCACAATGGGTTAAGCCACCTCACTCTGAATTTTGTTTAATTTTAACATGTATATAATATTTTTATGGTTAGATATTTTAGACTGTCTCCTTCTCTGCATAACTTGTAAAATGGCGCAAAGAGACAAAGATAATCTATTTTATTTTCTGAATATGAATTATTAATAATTGTTACAATATATGTATAAATCCTGTTTTGGGAAGGTGAACCGATGCTAAATATTAGGTCATAAAATGTGTGTTTGAAACATTTAAGAACCAATGACTCTAGTGCTACTATTTATTATGTGCAGTACACCCTAGAAAATGACACACAAAATGTAACCTTTTTGCACTTCCTATATGATGGCATTTCTACAAACTAAAGTTAATTTCTAAAGATATAATTCAGTAAATTCAGTGAGTGCCAAGCAACTAAACATTGCTGTAGCACAGGTGTAAAATGGTTTTGCACTTAAAGGGTTAATTAAGACCAGGGCCTCGATCCGATATGCAGCGTCGCCCGCAAAAGCCGGCGACGCCAAATTTTGCGCTGATTTGGTATCACATATACAGAGTAACATAGAAGTTACGCTTGTATATTTCTGCTTTCGGCCATAGTTTTTTGCCCATAGACAGGTATACCAAACCAGCGCAGTTTGGTATCCAATATACAGCGTAAGGATTTACGTGGTGAAAATGGAGAAATCCTACTCCATTTTCACCTCGCCACAAATTGCAGGCGTAGTAAGCCTTACGCTGTCTATTGGAGCCCCGTAACTCCCTAAATTAGCTGCAAAATAAAACCTAACACCTAACGCATGCGCGTTAGGTGAGCTCCCTACACCGCAGCCACCTATATTAAATTATTAACCCCTAATCTAATCCCCCTATACCGCCGCCACCTATATTAAATTATTAACCCCTGATATAATCCCCCTATACCGCCGCCACCTATATTAAATTAATTAACCCCTAAAATACAAAAATTTCCCTACCACTAAACCTAAGTCTAACCCTACAAATAGCCCTGAAAAGGGCTTTTTGCGTGGCATTGCCCCAAAGTAAACAGCTCTATTGCCAGCCCTGAAAAGGGCTTTTTGCGTGGCATTGCCCCAAAGTAAACAGCTCTATTGCCAGCCCTTAAAAGGGCTTTTTGCGGGCCATTGCCCTAAAGTAACTAGCTCTTTTACCAGCCCTTAAAAGGGCTTTTTACGGGGCATTGTTACAAAGTAATCAGCTCTTTTGCCTCTAATCTAAATCCCCCTACACCGCCGCCACCTATAATAAATGTATTAACCCCTAATCTAATCCCCCTACACCGCCGCCACATATATTAAAATTATTAACCCCTAATCCCCCTACACCGCCGCCACCTATATTAACTATATTAACCCTAATTATATTAGGGTTAATATAGTTAATATAGTAATTATATTATATATATTAACTATATTAACCCTATCTAACTCTAACACCCCTAACTTAATTATTATTAAAATAAATCTAAATAATATTAATAATATTAACTAAATTATTCCTATTTAAAACTAAATACTTACCTATAAAATAAACCCTAAGATAGCTACAATATAATTAATAATTACATTGTAGCTATTTTAGGGTTTATATTTATTTTACAGGTAACTTGGTATTTAGTTTAACTAGGTACAATAGCTATTAAATAGTTAATAACTATTTAATAGCTACCTTGTTAAAATAATTACCAATTTACCTGTAAAATAAATCCTAACCTAAGTTACAAATACACCTACACTATCAATAAATTAAACAAACTACAATTATCTAAACTAAAATACAATTAAATAAACTAAACTAAATTGCAAAAAAAAACAAACACTAAATTGCAAAAAATAAAAAAACATTACAAGAATTTTAAGCTAATTACACCTATTCTAAGCCCCCTAATAAAATAATAAAGCCCCCCAAAATAAAAACATGCCCTACCCTATACTAAATGAAAAAGTAACCAGCTCTTTTACCAGCCCTTAAAAGGGCTTTTTGCTGGGCATGCCCCAAAGTAATCAGCTCTTTTGCCTGTAAAAAACCCCCACAATACCTCCCCCCAACATTACAACCCACCACCCACATACCCCTACTCTAAACCCACCCAAACCCCCCTTAAAAAAACCTATAGAATGCGAGCTCAATCTGATTGGCTGATTGGATCAGCCAATCGGATTGAACTTGAATCTGATTGGCTGATTGAATCAGCCAATCAGATTTTCTTACCTTAATTCCGATTGGCTGATAGAATCCTATCAGCCAATTGGAATTCGAGGGACGCCATCTTGGATTACGTCATTTAAAGGAAACTTCATTCGTCGGTCAGTCGTCGGGCCTCCCGATGGAGGACCTCTTCCTTTCCCCTTGGATGAAGACATCGCCGGGATGGAAGACCTCTTCTTTTCCGCTTGGATGAAGACATCGCCGGGATGGAGGACCACATCTGGATGAAGAGTTCGGCCCGGCTGGGTGAAGACGACTCAAGGTAGGGAGATCTTCTAGGGGTTAGTGTTAGGTTTTTTTAAGGGGGGTTTGGGTGGGTTTAGAGTAGGGGTATGTGGGTGGTGGGTTGTAATGTTGGGGTGGTATTGTGTTTTTTTTTACAGGCAAAGGAGCTGATTAGACATGTGCGGTTCGTTTCGGATTAATTCGGAAATTCGGTAAATTCGGAGATTCGGATCGATTCGGATTTCCGAATTAAAATACTTCCGAATCTACCGAATGAATCCGAAATAGCTGCCGTATCTCCGAATAAATCCGAATTAGCTCGTTAAGATTCGGCATTTCCCCATAGGAAACAATGGGAGTTTCGGCTGAAAAAAAACTAACACCGCAGCCCCATTGTTTCCTATGGGGAAACACTAAGTCTGCACCTAACACCCTAACATGTACCCCGAGTCTCTAAACACCCCTAATCTAACACTTATTAACCCCTAATCTGCCGCCCCCGCTATCGCTGACACCTGCATTATTTTATTAACCCCTAATCTGCCGACCCGATATCGCCGCCGCCTACATTATAGCTATTAACCCCTAATCTGCTGTCCCTAACACCGCCGACCCCTACATTATAGTTATTAACCCCTAATCTGCCTCCCCCCAACGTCGCCGCAATCTAACTACAAGTATTAACCCCTAATCTGCCGACCGAATATCGCCGCCGCCTACATTATAACTATTAACCCCTAATCTGCTGTCCCTAACACCGCCGACCCCTACATTATAGTTATTAACCCCTAATCTGCCTCCCCCAACGTCGCCGCAATCTAACTACAAGTATTAACCCCTAATCTGCCGACCGAATATCGCCGCCGCCTACATTATAACTATTAACCCCTAACCTGCTGTCCCTAACACCGCCGACCCCTACATTATAGTTATTAACCCCTAATCTGCCTCCCCCAACGTCGCCGCAATCTAACTATAAGTATTAACCCCTAATCTGCCGACCCGATATCGCCGCCGCCTACATTATAGCTATTAACCCCTAACCTGCTGTCCCTAACACCGCCGACCCCTACATTATAGTTATTAACCCCTAATCTGCCCCCCCCAACGTCGCCGCAATCTAACTACAAGTATTAACCCCTAATCTGCCGACCGCAAATCGCCGCCACTATAATAAATGTATTAACCCCTAAACCGCCGCACTCCCGCCTCGCAAACACTATAATACATTTTATTAACCCCTAATCTGCCCTCCCTAACATCGCCGCCACCTACCTACAATTATTAACCCCTAATCTCCCGCCCCCATCGTCGCCGCTACTATAATAAGGTTATTAACCCCTAAAGCTAAATCTAACCCTAACACTAACACCCACTAACTTAAATATAATTTAAATAAAACGAAATAAATTTACTATAATTAAATAAATGAATCCTATTTAAAACTAAAGACTTACCTGTAAAATAAACCCTAAGATAGCTGCAATATAACTAATAGTTACATTGTAGCTATTTTAGGATTTATTTTTATTTTACAGGCAACTTTGTATTTATTTTAACTAGGTACAATAGTTATTAAATAGTTAATAACTATTTAATAACTACCTAGCTAAAATAAATACAAATTTACCTGTAAAATAAATCCTAACCTAAGTTACACTAACACCTAACACTACAATATCATTAAATTAACTAAATAAATGAATCATATTTAAAACAAAATACTTACCTGTAAAATAAACCCTAATATAGCTGCAATATAACTAATAGTTACATTGTAGCTATTTTAGCATTTATATTTATTTTACAGACAACTTTGTATTTATTTTAACTAGGTACAATAGCTATTAAATAGTTATTGACTAATTAATAGCTACCTAGTTAAAATAATTACAAAATTACCTGTAAAATAAATCCTAACCTAAGTTACAATTAAACCTAACACTACACTGTCATTAAATAAATTAACTACAAGTACCTACAATTATCTACAATTAAATAAACTAAGTAAAAAAAAACAAACACTAAATTACAAAAAATAAAAAAATATTACAAGAATTTTAAACTAATTACACCTAATCTAAGCCCCCTAATAAAATAACAAAGCCCCCCAAAATAAAAAAAAAGCCCTACCCTATACTAAATTACAAAAGTTAACAGCTCTATTACCTTACCAGCCCTGAACAGGGCCCTTTGCGGGGCATGCCCCAAAGAAAACAGCTCTTTTGCCTGTAAAAAAAAAACACAATCCCCCCCCCACATTACAACCCACCACCCACATACCCCTACTCTAACCCAAACCCCCCTTAAATAAACCTAACACTACCCCCCTGAAGATCTCCCTACCTTGAGTCGTGTTCACCCAGCCGGGCCGAAGTCTTCATCCGATGGGGCAGAAGAGGACATCCAGACCGGCAGAAGTCTTCATCCAAGCGGGGCAAGAAGAGGTCTTCCATCCATCATACAAGTACCAAAATACAAACAAACACTAAATTACCAAAAATAATAAAATATTACAATAATTTTAAACTAATTACACCTAATCTAAGCCCCCTACTAGCTATTAATATAGCTTCAATATAACTAATAGTTACATTGTAGCTATTTTAGGATTTATATGTATTTTACAGGCAACTTTGTATTTATTTTAACTAGGTACAATAGTTATTAAATAGTTAATAACTATTTAATAACTACCTAGCTAAAATAAATACAAATTTACCTGTAAAATAAATCATAACCTAAGTTACAATTACACCTAACACTACACTATCATTAAATTAACTAAATAAATGAATCCTATATAAAACTAAAGACTTACCTGTAAAATAAACCCTAATATAGCTGCAATATAACTAATAGTTACATTGTAGCTATTTTAGCATTTATATTTATTGTACAGGCAACTTTGTATTCATTTTAACTAGGTTCAATAGCTATTGAATAGATATTGACTATTTAATAGCTACCTAGTTAAAATAATTACAAAATTACCTGTAAAATAAATCCTAACCTAAGTTACAATTAAACCTAACACTACACTATCATTAAATAAATTAACTACAAGTACCTACAATTAAATGCAATTAAAAAAACTAAACTAAAGTACAAACCCCCCCCCCCACTAAATTACAAAAAATAAAAAAATATTACAAGAATTTTAAACTAATTACACCTAATCTAAGCCCCCTAATAAAATAACAAAGCCCCCCAAAATAAAAAAAATGCCCTACCCTATACTAAATTACAAAAGTTAACAGCTCTATTACCTTACCAGCCCTGAACAGGGCCCTTTGCGGGGCATGCCCCAAAGAAAACAGCTCTTTTGGCTGTAAAAAAAAAACACAATCCCTCCCCCCACATTACAACCCACCACCCACATACCCCTACTCTAACCCAAACCCCCCTTAAATAAACCTAACACTACCCCCCTGAAGATCTCCCTACCTTGAGTCGTGTTCACCCAGCCGGGCCGAAGTCTTCATCCGATGGGGCAGAAGAGGACATCCAGACCGGCAGAAGTCTTCATCCAAGCGGGGCAAGAAGAGGTCTTCCATCCATCAGAAAAGTACAAAAAAACAAACAAACACTAAATTAGCAAAAATAATAAAATATTACAATAATTTTAAACTAATTACACCTAATCAAAGCCCCATACTAGCTATTAATATAGCTACAATATAACTAATAGTTACATTGTAGCTATTTTAGGATTTATATTTATTTTACAGGCAACTTTGTATTTATTTTAACTAGGTACAATAGCTATTAAATAGTTAATAACTACCTAGCTAAAATAAATACAAATTTACCTGTAAAATAAACCCTAACCTAAGTTACAATTACACCTAACACTACACTGTCATTAAATTAACTAAATAAATTAATCCTATATAAAACTAAATACTTACCTGTAAAATAAACCCTAATATAGCTACAATATAACTAATAGTTACATTGTAGCTATTTTAGCATTTATATTTATTTTACAGGCAACTTTGTATTTATTTTAACTAGGTACAATAGCTATTAAATAGTTATTGACTAATTAATAGCTACCTAGTTAAAATAATTACAAAATTACCTGTAAAATAAATCCTAACCTAAGTTACTATTAAACCTAACACTACACTATCATTAAATAAATTAACTACAAGTACCTACAATTAAATACAATGAAATAAACTAAACTAAAGTACAAAAAAAACAAACACTAAATTACAAAAAATAAAAAAAATTACAAGAATTTTAAACTAATTACACCTAATCTAAGCCCCCTAATAAAATAACAAAGCCCCCCAAAATAAAAAAATGCCCTACCCTATACTAAATTACAAAAGTAATCAGCTCTATTACCTTACCAGCCCTTAAAAGGGCCTTTTGCGGGGGCATGCCCCAAAGAAAACAGCTCTTTTGCCTGTAAAAAAAACACAATCCCCCCCCCCACATTACAACCCACCACCCACATACCCCTACTCTAACCCAAACCCCCCTTAAATAAACCTAACACTACCCCCCTGAAGATCTCTCTACCGTGTCTTCACCCAGCCGGGCCGAAGTCTTCATCCGATGGGGCAGAAGAGGACATCCAGACCGGCAGAAGTCTTCATCCAAGCGGGGCAAGAAGAGGTCTTCCATCCATCAGAAGTCTTGATCCAGGCGGCATCTTCTCTGTTCATCCATCCGGAGCGGAGCGGCAGCATCCTGAAGACATCCCACGCAGAGCATCCTCTTCTTTCTTGATCCGACGACTAGGTGACTGTACCTATAAAGTGACGTCATCCAAGATGGCGTCCCTTGAATTCCGATTGGCTGATAGGATTCTATCAGCCAATCGGAATTAAGGTAGGAAAAATCTGATTGGCTGATTCAATCAGCCAATCAGATTCAAGTTCAATCCGATTGGCTGATCCAATCAGCCAATCAGATTGAGCTCGCATTCTATTGGCTGATCGGAACAGCCAATAGAATGCGAGGTCAATCTGATTGGCTGATTCCATCAGCCAATCGGATTGAACTTGAATCTGATTGGCTGATTAAATCAGCCAATCAGATTTTTCCTACCTTAATTCCGATTGGCTGATAGAATCCTATCAGCCAATCGGAATTCAAGGGACGCCATCTTGGATGACGTCACTTAAAGGTACAGTCACCTAGTCGTCGGATCAAGAAAGAAGAGGATGCTCTGCGTGGGATGTCTTCAGGATGCTGCCGCTCCGCTCCGGATGGATGAACAGAGAAGATGCCGCCTGGATCAAGACTTCTGATGGATGGAAGACCTCTTCTTGCCCCGCTTGGATGAAGACTTCTGCCGGTCTGGATGTCCTCTTCTGCCCCATCGGATGAAGACTTCGGCCCGGCTGGGTGAAGACACGGTAGAGAGATCTTCAGGGGGGTAGTGTTAGGTTTATTTAAGGGGGGTTTGGGTTAGAGTAGGGGTATGTGGGTGGTGGGTTGTAATGTGGGGGGGGGGGTATTGTGTTTTTTTTACAGGCAAAAGAGCTGTTTTCTTTGGGGCATGCCCCCGCAAAAGGCCCTTTTAAGGGCTGGTAAGGTAATAGAGCTGATTACTTTTGTAATTTAGTATAGGGTAGGGCATTTTTTTATTTTGGGGGGCTTTGTTATTTTATTAGGGGGCTTAGATTAGGTGTAATTAGTTTAAAATTCTTGTAATTTTTTTTATTTTTTGTAATTTAGTGTTTGTTTTTTTTGTACTTTAGTTTAGTTTATTTCATTGTATTTAATTGTAGGTACTTGTAGTTAATTTATTTAATGATAGTGTAGTGTTAGGTTTAATAGTAACTTAGGTTAGGATTTATTTTACAGGTAATTTTGTAATTATTTTAACTAGGTAGCTATTAATTAGTCAATAACTATTTAATAGCTATTGTACCTAGTTAAAATAAATACAAAGTTGCCTGTAAAATAAATATAAATGCTAAAATAGCTACAATGTAACTATTAGTTATATTGTAGCTATATTAGGGTTTATTTTACAGGTAAGTATTTAGTTTTATATAGGATTAATTTATTTAGTTAATTTAATGACAGTGTAGTGTTAGGTGTAATTGTAACTTAGGTTAGGGTTTATTTTACAGGTAAATTTGTATTTATTTTAGCTAGGTAGTTATTAACTATTTAATAGCTATTGTACCTAGTTAAAATAAATACAAAGTTGCCTGTAAAATAAATATAAATCCTAAAATAGCTACAATGTAACTATTAGTTATATTGTAGCTATATTAATAGCTAGTAGGGGGCTTAGATTAGGTGTAATTAGTTTAAAATTATTGCAATATTTTATTATTTTTGCTAATTTAGTGTTTGTTTGTTTTTTTGTACTTTTCTGATGGATGGAAGACCTCTTCTTGCCCCGCTTGGATGAAGACTTCTGCCAGTCTGGATGTCCTCTTCTGCCCCATCGGATGAAGACTTCGGCCCGGCTGGGTGAACACGACTCAAGGTAGGGAGATCTTCAGGGGGGTAGTGTTAGGTTTATTTAAGGGGGGTTTGGGTTAGAGTAGGGGTATGTGGGTGGTGGGTTGTAATGTGGGGGGGGGGGATTGTGTTTTTTTTTACAGGCAAAAGAGCTGTTTTCTTTGGGGCATGCCCCGCAAAAGGCCCTGTTCAGGGCTGGTAAGGTAATAGAGCTGTTAACTTTTGTAATTTAGTATAGGGTAGGGCATTTTTTTTATTTTGGGGGGCTTTGTTATTTTATTAGGGGGCTTAGATTAGGTGTAATTAGTTTAAAATTCTTGTAATATTTTTTTATTTTTTGTAATTTAGTGGGGGGGGGGGTTGTACTTTAGTTTAGTTTTTTAATTGTATTTAATTGTAGGTACTTGTAGTTAATTTATTTAATGATAGTGTAGTGTTAGGTTTAATTGTAACTTAGGTTAGGATTTATTTTACAGGTAATTTTGTAATTATTTTAACTAGGTAGCTATTAAACAGTAAATATCTATTTAATAGCTATTGTACCTAGTTAAAATAAATACAAAGTTGCCTGTACAATAAATATAAATGCTAAAATAGCTACAATGTAACTATTAGTTATATTGCAGCTATATTAGGGTTTATTTTACAGGTAAGTCTTTAGTTTTATATAGGATTCATTTATTTAGTTAATTTAATGATAGTGTAGTGTTAGGTGTAATTGTAACTTAGGTTATGATTTATTTTACAGGTAAATTTGTATTTATTTTAGCTAGGTAGTTATTAAATAGTTATTAACTATTTAATAGCTATTGTACCTAGTTAAAATAAATACAAAGTTGCCTGTAAAATAAATATAAATCCTAAAATAGCTACAATGTAACTATTAGTTATATTGAAGCTATATTAATAGCTAGTAGGGGGCTTAGATTAGGTGTAATTAGTTTAAAATTATTGTAATATTTTATTATTTTTTGTAATTTAGTGTTTGTTTGTATTTTGGTACTTGTATGATGGATGGAAGACCTCTTCTTGCCCAGCTTGGATGAAGACTTCTGCCGGTCTGGATGTCCTCTTCTGCCCCATCGGATGAAGACTTCGGCCCGGCTGGGTGAACACGACTCAAGGTAGGGAGATCTTCAGGGGGGTAGTGTTAGGTTTATTTAAGGGGGGTTTGGGTTAGAGTAGGGGTATGTGGGTGGTGGGTTGTAATGTGGGGGGGGGATTGTGTTTTTTTTTTTTACAGGCAAAAGAGCTGTTTTCTTTGGGGCATGCCCCGCAAAGGGCCCTGTTCAGGGCTGGTAAGGTAATAGAGCTGTTAACTTTTGTAATTTAGTATAGGGTAGGGCATTTTTTTTATTTTGGGGGGCTTTGTTATTTTATTAGGGGGCTTAGATTAGGTGTAATTAGTTTAAAATTCTTGTAATATTTTTTTATTTTTTGTAATTTAGTGGGGGGGGGGGTTGTACTTTAGTTTAGTTTTTTAATTGTATTTAATTGTAGGTACTTGTAGTTAATTTATTTAATGATAGTGTAGTGTTAGGTTTAATTGTAACTTAGGTTAGGATTTATTTTACAGGTAATTTTGTAATTATTTTAACTAGGTAGCTATTAAACAGTAAATATCTATTTAATAGCTATTGTACCTAGTTAAAATAAATACAAAGTTGCCTGTACAATAAATATAAATGCTAAAATAGCTACAATGTAACTATTAGTTATATTGCAGCTATATTAGGGTTTATTTTACAGGTAAGTCTTTAGTTTTATATAGGATTCATTTATTTAGTTAATTTAATGATAGTGTAGTGTTAGGTGTAATTGTAACTTAGGTTATGATTTATTTTACAGGTAAATTTGTATTTATTTTAGCTAGGTAGTTATTAAATAGTTATTAACTATTTAATAGCTATTGTACCTAGTTAAAATAAATACAAAGTTGCCTGTAAAATAAATATAAATCCTAAAATAGCTACAATGTAACTATTAGTTATATTGAAGCTATATTAATAGCTAGTAGGGGGCTTAGATTAGGTGTAATTAGTTTAAAATTATTGTAATATTTTATTATTTTTTGTAATTTAGTGTTTGTTTGTATTTTGGTACTTGTATGATGGATGGAAGACCTCTTCTTGCCCAGCTTGGATGAAGACTTCTGCCGGTCTGGATGTCCTCTTCTGCCCCATCGGATGAAGACTTCGGCCCGGCTGGGTGAACACGACTCAAGGTAGGGAGATCTTCAGGGGGGTAGTGTTAGGTTTATTTAAGGGGGGTTTGGGTTAGAGTAGGGGTATGTGGGTGGTGGGTTGTAATGTGGGGGGGGATTGTGTTTTTTTTTTTTACAGGCAAAAGAGCTGTTTTCTTTGGGGCATGCCCCGCAAAGGGCCCTGTTCAGGGCTGGTAAGGTAATAGAGCTGTTAACTTTTGTAATTTAGTATAGGGTAGGGCATTTTTTTTATTTTGGGGGGCTTTGTTATTTTATTAGGGGGCTTAGATTAGGTGTAATTAGTTTAAAATTCTTGTAATATTTTTTTATTTTTTGTAATTTAGTGTTTGTTTTTTTTTGTAATTTAGTGGGGGGGTTTTGTACTTTAGTTTATTTAATTGTAGATAATTGTAGGTACTTGTAGTTAATTTATTTAATGACAGTGTAGTGTTAGGTTTAATTGTAACTTAGGTTAGGATTTATTTTACAGGTAATTTTGTAATTATTTTAACTAGGTAGCTATTAATTAGTCAATAACTATTTAATAGCTTTTGTACCTAGTTAAAATAAATACAAAGTTGCCTGTAAAATAAATATAAATGCTAAAATAGCTACAATGTAACTATTAGTTATATTGCAGCTATATTAGGGTTTATTTTACAGGTAAGTATTTTGTTTTAAATATGATTCATTTATTTAGTTAATTTAATGATAGTGTAGTGTTAGGTGTTAGTGTAACTTAGGTTAGGATTTATTTTACAGGTAAATTTGTATTTATTTTAGCTAGGTAGTTATTAAATAGTTAATAACTATTTAATAACTATTGTACCTAGTTAAAATAAATACAAAGTTGCCTGTAAAATAAAAATAAATCCTAAAATAGCTACAATGTAACTATTAGTTATATTGCAGCTATCTTAGGGTTTATTTTACAGGTAAGTCTTTAGTTTTAAATAGGATTCATTTATTTAACTATAGTAAACTTATTTTGTTTTATTTAAATTATATTTAAGTTAGGGGGTGTTAGTGTTAGGGTTAGATTTAGGTTTAGGGGTTAATAACCTTATTATAGTAGCGGCGACGATGGGGGCGGGAGATTAGGGGTTAATAATTGTAGGTAGGTGGCGGCGATGTTAGGGAGGGCAGATTAGGGGTTAATAAAATGTATTATAGTGTTTGCGAGGCGGGAGTGCGGCGGTTTAGGGGTTAATACATTTATTATAGTGGCGGCGATTTGCGGTCGGCAGATTAGGGGTTAATACTTGTAGTTAGATTGCGGCGACGTTGGGGGGAGGCAGATTAGGGGTTAATAACTATAATGTAGGGGTCGGCGGTGTTAGGGACAGCAGGTTAGGGGTTAATAGCTATAATGTAGGCGGCGGCGATATTCGGTCGGCAGATTAGG
The DNA here is from genome assembly GCF_027579735.1 of Bombina bombina. Classification (NCBI taxonomy): domain Eukaryota; kingdom Metazoa; phylum Chordata; class Amphibia; order Anura; family Bombinatoridae; genus Bombina; species Bombina bombina. The sequence continues at coordinate 1,127,466,637 of NC_069503.1, forward strand.
GGTTAATACTTGTAGTTAGATTGCGGCAACGTTGGGGGAGGCAGATTAGGGGTTAATAACTATAATGTAGGGGTCGGCGGTGTTAGGGACAGCAGATTAGGGGTTAATAGCTATAATGTAGGCGGCGGCGATATCGGGTCGGCAGATTAGGGGTTAATACTTGTAGTTAGATTGCGGCGACGTTGGGGGAGGCAGATTAGGGGTTAATAACTATAATGTAGGGGTCGGCGGTGTTAGGGACAGCAGATTAGGGGTTAATAGCTATAATGTAGGCGGCGGCGATATCCGATCGGCAGATTAGGGGTTAAATAATGTTATTATAGGGTTTGCGATGTGGGGGGGCCTCGGTTTAGTGGTTCATAGGTAGTTTATGGGTGTTAGTGACTTAGTGTACTAAATGGGTGTTAGTGTACTAAAAACATACCGAATTTCGGAACGAAATAGAACCGAATTCAGCCGAATCCGAATAAATCCGAAACGAATTTATTCGGATCCGAATAAATCCGAAACGAATTTATTCAAATTTTGCCGAATCAGATTCGATCCGAAACGAAATTCTAAAAGTCCGAATCGATCCGAACCGAAAACGAACCGAATTTTTTAGCGGTGCACATGTCTAGAGCTGATTACTTTGGGGCATGCCCCGCAAAAAGCCCTTTTAAGGGCTGGTAAAAGAGCTGGTTACTTTTTAATTTAGAATAGGGTAGGGCATTTTTTTTATTTTGGGGGGCTTTATTATTTTATAAGGGGGCTTAGAATAGGTGTAATTAGCTTAAAAATTCTTGTAATGTTTTTTTATTTTTTGTAATTTAGTGTTTGTTTTTGTAATTTAGTTTAGTTTATTAAATTGTATTTTAGTTTAGATATTTGTAGTTTATTTAATTTATTGATAGTGTAGGTTTATTTGTAACTTAGGTTAGGATTTATTTTACAGGTAAATTGGTAATTATTTTAACAAGGTAGCTATTAAATAGTTATTAACTATTTAATAGCCATTGTACCTAGTTAAAATAAATACCAAACCCTAAAATAGCTACAATTTAATTATTAATTATATTGTAGCTATCTTAGGGTTTATTTTATAGGTATTTAGTTTTAAATAGGAATAATTTAGTTAATATTATTAATATTATTTAGATTTATATTAATAATAATTAAGTTAGGGGTGTTAGAGTTAGATAGGGTTAATATAGTTAATATATATAATATAACTATATTAACTATATTAACCCTAATATAATTAGGGTTAATATAGTTAATATAGGTGGTGGCGGTATAGGGGGATTAGATTAAGGGTTAATTAATTTAATATAGGTGGCGGCGGTGTAGGGGGATTAGATTAGGGGTTAATACATTTATTATAGGTGGCGGCGGTGTAGGGGGATTTAGATTACAGGCAAAAGAGCTGATTACTTTGGGGCAAAGCCCCGCAAAAAGCCCTTTTAAGGGCTTTCAATACAGCTGTTTACTTTGGGATAATGCCACGCAAAAAGCCCTTTTCAGGGCTATTTGTAGGGTTAGACTTAGGTTTAGTGGTAGTGAAATTTTAGTATTTTAGGGGTTAATTAATTTAATAAAGGTGGCGGCGGTATAGGGGGATTAGATTAGGGGGTAATAATTTAATATAGGTGTCGGCGGTATTGGGGGATTAGATTGTGGGGTAATACATTTATTAAAGGTGGCGGCGGTGTAGGGGGATTTAGATTAGGGGGTAATATAGTTTAAATAGGTGGCGGCGGGGTAGGGGGCTCACATTAGGGGGTAATATAGTTTAAATAGGTGGCGGCGGGGTAGGGGGCTCACATTAGGGGGTAAAACATTTAATATAGCTAGCGGCGGTATAAGGGGGTCAGATTAGGGGCTAATATAGATAATGTAGCTGCCGGCGGTCCGGTGCGGTTTAAGGGTTAATATATTTATTTTTTAATAGTGAGAGGGGGGATTGCAGATAGAGGGGTATACGTGTCGGGCTATGTTTAGGAGGCGTGTTAGACAGTAACGGGTGATTTAATAACTTAGTCCGGTTTTTTAGGCGGCGGCAGTTTCTAAAGTGCTGTAAGTCATTGGCGACTCCAGAAATTTGTACTTAGGCAGATTTCTGGACATCACTGGTTTGTCAGACTTACGGCACTTTAGCATCTGACGGCGCCGTATATGGGATAGCTAGAGTTGCAAGCTGAAACTACGGGCGCCGCAGGTTTCCACGCTTGCGCCTAAACCTGCGCCGTATATATCGGATCGCGCCCCAGGAGCGTATTTTGGAATAGGCAAACCTTGCACTTGCCTAGGTCAGCAGATTGAAGGGGGCAGCACATTTTTTGTGGCTATATTTATAAGAAGCTTACAGTTATTTTAGAATTATTATACAGGTATATAATGAGAGATTTTGCCCAAGGAGCTTACATTCTAGGTGGTATAATAAGAGACTACCATGGAGGATACAGTTTAGAGGTAACTGAACCTTTCATTTATTTAGCTGGCTATTGCCTTTAGTTTTGTTGGCTTTCAGCACTCAGTATTGTGTTTGAGGAAGTAAAACCTTTGCAGTAGAATTTTGAGTGCCTAGGGCAGCACAAAACCTAAATACGCCACTTATTAAGACTGCTGGTATACCTTGATGTCTGTGTTTACTAAACATTTTGTTTGCTGCAGGTTATATTTTCCATACCATTTTCAAGGACTGGAATAATATTTTTTTCCAAATATGGGCTCGTTTCCATTGAGCCGCAATTGGGTTTTCTTAAGGTTGCAAAACGAAAAAACTACTGTCGGAAGTCATTACGGTGATCGACAGTTTCCGATGCCATGTTTTTACCGGATCCTGGCTGCCAATAAGAAAGTCTCATAGAAAATAATTTAAGCTGAAAAGTGCAAAATTACACCTGATTTCCATTGAATGTGCAAACAGGTAAAGCTAAGGCATAATGAACTAAACGTAAAAAAAGAAAAAAAAGCTACTTGAGGCTTAGTGTCCCATTGAGATATTAAAGTCACAAACAATGCAAGTGTTTTACTTTATATATTTATTGTAATATGTAATATTTATTGCTGGCCAACTATAGGACTAGTTGGAGTTATGTTCCTATTTAAATAAATAATTACATATAAAAATATAATCAAGGACATATCTCCATAATTCAAACTAGGCCTATGCCTAGGGCAGCAATACATTTTACATCTATCAATACATTTAAAAATGTAATAAAACAAGAAAAACATGTTTTCATATCTTTTATCTTTGTTTTGTGACCTACATACAGTAACTCCTGTGTCTTTCTCTCTAGAGACAATTACAGGTAAGGAGTGCAGGTGTTAAACGTAACTTTTATAGTGTTTGGTTGGGCTACCATAGCAACAAACGCACTGTGCTAATTACTTCAATGGAAACCTGGTAGAGTCCTGAACTACTACTAGTACTACTAAGCTTCTGTGTTTAGTGGATAATTAAAATTAAACCTCAGTTCCTGTTCTCCTATTATCCTGCAATGTACTGGGACGTTCCTGTTTTTTATATTGACAGACAACAAAAACCTGATGTGCTTCAGGCATTCAGCCATCTCTCCCTAACAGCAGCTATACTGGTCTCTGCTTACTCTGTATTCATACAATGCATATGTGCATGTGGTAGAGATAGCAAGTCTAACATATCAGTTATAAATCAGACTCCACGATCTTATTACAGTTCAACTGGATTATTAGGCATTGTTTGTCACTTTTGTTGCTTCCAAGATTAATCTCTTCATGCCAGCATCAAAGTGTTAACATCGGAACGAAGTTCTGATGTAAACACTTGCTATAAAAATGAAATCATGCAAACTTTGATGTGATTGCGTGATTTCAAGGCCAGGATCGGATCATAGGGGACTGCCTACACTGCTAGGTACACCCCCAGTCCAATTCTTGATTGTGTCAAAGGCGGGGGATGCAGAACGCCATAAAAGGTAGTTAAATGCCGTCCATCAGTGTTAAAGCCCAGCACTGTTAGGACGGCATGGAACATGAAGGGGTTAATTCATGGGGTCGTTTGGTTCAGCTGAATGTGACAACATTATTTATTCATTAATAGGCATTCATTAACCCAGGGAAGGAACTGCCATTGGTGCAGCAGGTACAGGGCACCAGGGCCCAAGTGCTGCAGCGGGTCCAGAGCAGCCAGTCTATAGATAGACATGTGCAGATTGTGTACCATTCTAATGCAGGGGCAGTTTGTAGATCTATTTCTCTATCCTAAAAGCATTATACAGAGCCACATGTATATTATTACTATTGCTTTACTCAGACATCCCAACTCTCCCAGTACATTGTAATAGCGGCTCCCTGACGCCCGAAAATGAAATGCAATCTCCATAAAACTACAAGTACCATGATCCAACATTGCCCAAATCTGGAAACAGTGTTTCTTTAAGGAATGCCTCTAGTTGCGGTGACGTCATCGAGCAGGAAGGCGTTGTCTGTCTTTACTTTCAGCGTATTGCACGTCTGCCACCCTCCCTCCTGCTGTTTGGACCTTACGGGTGAGACGACCCGTAAGGTCAGAGATATAATGAGCCAACACCGTTCTAATATCAGATGTAAAAATGCCCCCCTATCCAGACACTTCCTTGATAAAGGGCATAGTATTAGCCAACTCAGATGGCAGGTCATAGACCATATCAAGCCCAATAGGAATGGTATGGACAGAGAACATCTACTTAAGCAAAGAGAAATGTACTGGATCCACAAATTGGAGACATTGGCCCTCAGGGGCCTCAATAGAGATTATGACCTGACCTGACCTGTTATTTTTGATTCTCCTGTTTGCCTCTGTATCAATAATACTGTTATATAGAATGAAATAGCTTACATTGAAAAATTATCAGTATCTATTTTAAGGTTTAAATCTGATTATAAATTCTAATGTTTTTAACATATGTGTATGTATGTATTAAATACGTTTTTAGTTTTTGTACAATACTGACAGGCTGCCAGTAGATGGAGCTAGTGTTTTGGCGCCAAAGGAAAGATTTAAAAGTTAAAGGTAAGGTAAAGTTTCTAGTTATTGAATCCATATATTGAAAGTAATTATCAACAATAAGGTAGTCGCTAACTTATTTTTTTTTTACATTATTTATTTTACCTGTAATCCAAACTTTTTATTTGCAACCGTTCTATTCAATTCTCCTCCCCCATGCCACTTCCGTGTTTATCTCTGTTATTACAGCAAGCGTTCTCACCCCTTTGTTTTCGTCAGGTCAATGCGCGTTCACAGAGTCAATATCGTATGCGCATGCGCCACTTCCCCCGCTGCCAGATACATTGTTCCGATTCTAACCATTTAGTCATTGATCTTCTTAGTTCCGTTGATATCTTACCCACACTTGCGGCGCGATCGTTGAACTGGTTAGAATGAATCAAAACAAAGCGATCTCTACACCGCTAGCACTGTGCATGCGCTACTCACGAACGAGCACAGGTTGAAGTGGGTTGAGTCAAGTCCGGCGCATGCGCTCAGTCGGCGAGTGACGTCGGAATTGATGGGCTAAACCCCTGAAGGGGAAACTGCAGATTGGATAGTAATATAGCAAGCGGATGTCAATCAAATCAACCAAAATGTCGGGCGGACGAAAGATTTGACTCAGGACAATGTTTGAAAGGTAGAGAAAGGTAGATTTCGGCTTGATAATTTTGAATTGATGAATGAAACTTATGGGTTTTTTTTATACTAGTACACATAGCGTTAAGTAGTGTTATCAACTTTACCTTACCTTTAACGTTGTAACATTGAATGTATCAAGCATGAATAAGGGGCTGTGCCCCCGAAACAATGCTGTTTTTCATTAATAAATTGCTGATAAGAATTTTGGAGTGCTGAGGATTCTTCTCTTATTTGAGTACATTGCTTGAGGTTTTTGCAGAGTCCCCCTGTCCTACATGCACCTCTCCATTGCTGTGCTGTTCCCTTTCTTACTTTCCTGCTGTTTGGAGGCAGCGATAAGGCTCTTGGGGGAGGAGTAGAATTAGCAACAAGGAACATCGGCTGCAGCATAGAGTGAGAACTAAGAAAGAGGGCAAAGCGATTGCGCCCCTGTGAGGGAGGATATAGAAAACACTGATGTCAAGCTTTTTAATCATGTTGTTAAATAAATCTTTTAAGCTGTACTTTGCTGATGTCCTGCTGATGATTCAAAATTAAATGCGCTGTATTCTAATTGCACCTTCAAGTGTCTTGAAGTTACTGCATTATTGTGGATCTTTATGTCTTGGAGGTAGGAACGACTGGAAGAATCTGATAAGCAGGAAACGTATACAGCCTTATCCCCTGAGTGACACAGCGCTGCCATCTTGCAACAAATATTCCATTATACGGTTAAGGAGAACCAGGGCTGGCAGCAATCACCTAAAGGGAAGTGTGCTAACACCTGTTCGTATTTAAAGGGACAGTCAAGTAAAAAAAAAACTTGTTTCAAATAGGGCATGTCATTTTAAACAACTTTCCAATTTACTTTTATCACCAATTTTGCTTTGTTCTCTTGGTATTCTTAGTTGAAAGCTAAACCTAGGAGGTTCATATGCTAATTTCTTAGACCTTGAAGGCCGCCTCTAATCTAAAAGCATTTTGATAGTTTTTCACCACTAAAGGGCATTAGTTCACGTGTTTCATATAGATAACATTGAGCTCATGCACATGAATTTACCATGAAGACAGCTCTGATTGGCTAAAATGCAAGTCTGTCAAAAGAACTGAAATAAGGGGGCAGTCTGCTGAGGCTTAGATACAAGGTAATTACAGAGGTAAAACGTGTATAATTATAACTGTGTTGGTTATGCAAAACCGGGGAATTGGTAATTAAGGGATTATCTATCTTTTAAAACAACAAAAATTCTGGTGCTGACTGTCCCTTTAACCCTGTATATTGCATAATAACAAATAGCCTCTCAAAATCACACACGCTCACAGGCACAAAATCCGAAAGTACTTCACAAGCTGGGAAGCTATGGAACCATTTAAATCATGCATCAGTAACCAAAAATCCCCCACTGATTTTAATAAAATAAAACACAAATACTACCTTATTTACTGCACGTAATTAAACTTTGCATTCTAAAATATTTGAGCATTTAACAAGCGTACGATCACTGGAGAACAGGTTTGTTGTATGTGGTTGTGCAATAAAGCAACTTTTTTTTATTGTGAGTTTAGTGGGACTTTAATGATAAGTCGCTATCTTATTTAGGGTTATCAGGTGTCCAGTATATAACTACTGAGCTACCTTTGAGGGGGGCAAAATATTGTTTTGGCCCAGGGTCCCTTGTTGTGTAGGTCCTTAGCAGTACTAACAAATGTGAATAATAACAATTAGCCTTAAAGGGGGCTAAAAGACATGAGTAGATCGCTGTGCACAAAGATAATGGAGGAGAGAGAAAGAAGGAGAAAAGAAAAAAAAATTATAATGAGAAAGAAAACAAAAAAAAACTCTGCACTCAGGAATTCATAACCCTAACCTTGCTGCCCCAAAGATCCCAGATTTCTGCATAGAGCTCTGCCTCATTATGAACCAAAAAAACCTGATCCTTCAATAGTAGATCCTAAAGACTCAATTTTAGCACCACTAGCCCAGGACAGCCAGTCAAAATCGTGCCAGGTTATGAGTATAGCGCTAACAGTTACGCACGAGTGATAAGAGGTTTATCGCGGTTGTCTGTGCATGTCAGGCTTTACACTAGTATTACGAGTTGAAAGTAAACACGATCACTTGAGCGCAATCGCGATTTACGATTGACTGATTACCACATCCTCAGAGCTCTGGTTAACTGTTTTGCAAAACAAAAAGTGTCGCAAAATACATCAAAAATACATTACAAGGTACAGTTACACTCATAGTAACACTGTCTATGTCTATATATGTGTACTGATGTATTTATGTATTTATATGTGTATATATGTATTTACAGACATATACACATATAAACACAAATACATATGCACACATATGTAGACATATATAAGTGCACTGGAACCCTTTGCAGTTAAGTAGATTAAAACATGTAAAATTAACCCAATGCGCGCAAATAGTTAACGCTTGAGCGAGAGCATTATTTAGCGCTCCACATGTAATATAGCCCATCATGTCTGAGAACAGGCTCATATTAATATACTTACAATAGTAAGATACTAACAATAGTAATATACTAACAATAGTAATATACTAACAATAGTAATATACTAACAATAGTAAAATAGTAACAATAGTAATATACTAACAATGGTAAAATAGTAACAATTCTCTATTTGTACGAGTGAGTTATAGATATATTTACACTTGGAATTCAGCTGTGCTTTATACTAGCAAACTAGTTTGAATTTTGACTTTTTTCTTTCTTCAAAGGTACAGTCTGCACCAGGATTGTTGTTGTTTAAAAAGATAGATAATCCTTTTATTACCCATTCCCCAGTTCTGCATAACCAACACAGTTATATTAATATACGTTTTACCTCTGTGATTACCTTGTATCTAAGCCTCTTCTGACAGCTCCCTGATCACATGTCTATTTATTATCTATTGATTTGCATTTTATCCAATTAGTACTGTGTTGTGCTGACTCTTAAATAACTCCAGGCTGTGAGGACATAGTTATCTATATAACCCACATGAACAAGCAGTCCCCTGTTGTGAAAAGCAAATACAAAAAGCATGTGATAAGAGGCTGTCTGTGGTAGCTTAGAAACAGGCAGATATTTAGAGGTTTAAATGTTATAAAGTATATTAATATAACAATGTTGGTTGTGCAAAGCTGGGGTAGTAAAGACGTCATCTTTTTTTTTTTAAACAACAAAAATGTTAGTGTTGTCCCTTTAACATTGAGTGGACTAGTAACTTTTACCTTCTGGGCTAGTAACTTTTTACCTTCTGGGCTAGAAATGTTTACCTTCTGGGATAGTAATTTTTACCTTCTGGGTTAGTAATTTCTTACATTCTGGGCTAGTAACTTTTTACCTTCTGGGCTAGTAACTTTTACCTTCTGGGCTAGTAACTTTTTACCTTCTGGGCTAGTAACTTTTTACCTTCTGGGTTAGTAATTTCTTACATTCTGGGCTAGTAACTTTTTACCTTCTGGGCTAGTAACTTTTACCTTCTGGGTTAGTAACTTTTTACCTTCTGGGTTAGTAACTTTTACCTTCTAGTTTAGTAATTTCTTACATTCTGGGCTAGTAACTTTTACCTTCTGGGTTAGTAACTTTTTACCTTCTGGGTTAGTAACTTTTTACCTTCTGGGTTAGTAACTTTTACCTTCTAGTTTAGTAATTTCTTACATTCTGGGCTAGTAACTTTTACCTTCTGGGCTAGTAACTTTTTACCTTCTGGGTTAGTAACTTTTTACCTTCTGGGTTAGTAACTTTTACCTTCTAGTTTAGTAATTTCTTACATTCTGGGCTAGTAACTTTTACCTTCTGGGTTAGTAACTTTTTACCTTCTGGGTTAGTAACTTTTTACCTTCTGGGTTAGTAATATCTTACCTTCTAGGTTAGTAATTTCTTACATTCTGGGCTAGTAACTTTTTACCTTCTGGGCTAGTAACTTTTTACCTTCTGGGCTAGTAACTTTTTACCTTCTGGGTTAGTAATATCTTACCTTCTAGGTTAGTAATTTCTTACATTCTGGGCTAGTAACTTTTTACCTTCTGGGCTAGTAACTTTTTACCTTCTGGGCTAGTAACTTTTACCTTCTGGGTTAGTAACTTTTTACCTTCTGGGTTAGTAACTTTTACCTTCTGGGTTAGTAACTTTTTACCTTCTGGGTTAGTAACTTTTACCTTCTAGTTTAGTAATTTCTTACATTCTGGGCTAGTAACTTTTTACCTTCTGGGTTAGTAACTTTTACCTTCTAGGTTAGTAATTTCTTACATTCTGGGTTAGTAACTTTTTACCTTCTGGGTTAGTAACTTTTACCTTCTAGTTTAGTAATTTCTTACATTCTGGGCTAGTAACTTTTTACCTTCTGGGTTAGTAACTTTTACCTTCTAGGTTAGTAACTTTTACCTTCTGGGTTAGTAACTTTTACCTTCTAGGTTAGTAACTTTTACCTTCTGGGTTAGTAACTTTTTACCTTCTGGGTTAGTAACTTTTACCTTCTAGTTTAGTAATTTCTTACATTCTGGGCTACTAACTTTTTACCTTCTGGGTTAGTAACTTTTTACCTTCTGGGTTAGTAATATCTTACCTTCTAGGTTAGTAATTTCTTACATTCTGGGCTAGTAACTTTTTACCTTCTGGGCTAGTAACTTTTTACCTTCTGGGCTAGTAACTTTTACCTTCTGGGTTAGTAATATCTTACCTTCTAGGTTAGTAATTTCTTACATTCTGGGCTAGTAACTTTTTACCTTCTGGGCTAGTAACTTTTTACCTTCTGGGCTAGTAACTTTTACCTTCTGGGTTAGTAACTTTTTACCTTCTGGGTTAGTAACTTTTACCTTCTGGGTTAGTAACTTTTTACCTTCTGGGTTAGTAACTTTTACCTTCTAGTTTAGTAATTTCTTACATTCTGGGCTAGTAACTTTTTACCTTCTGGGTTAGTAACTTTTACCTTCTAGGTTAGTAATTTCTTACATTCTGGGTTAGTAACTTTTTACCTTCTGGGTTAGTAACTTTTACCTTCTGGGTTAGTAACTTTTTACCTTCTGGGTTAGTAACTTTTACCTTCTAGTTTAGTAATTTCTTACATTCTGGGCTAGTAACTTTTTACCTTCTGGGTTAGTAACTTTTACCTTCTAGGTTAGTAATTTCTTACATTCTGGGTTAGTAACTTTTTACCTTCTGGGTTAGTAACTTTTACCTTCTGGGTTAGTAACTTTTTACCTTCTGGGTTAGTAACTTTTACCTTCTAGTTTAGTAATTTCTTACATTCTGGGCTAGTAACTTTTTACCTTCTGGGTTAGTAACTTTTACCTTCTGGGTTAGTAACTTTTACCATCTGGGCTAGTAATTTAAACCCCTGACTAGTAAATTATACTGATATTTTTCCACCCCTTACATATTTATAACATCACAGAGCACTGCAATGTAAACAATCTGCAAACAAAACGTTTAAAGGAACCATTTAACACAATTTGTATTGTTTTGCAGTTCAGGGGCTTACTTAAAAGCTTGTTGAGTGCTTATCTTATGCTCCAGAGCACAAAGTGTGGGCCATTATAAACACCGTTTAAAGGGACGTGAAACCCAAACATTTTCCTTTGTGATTCAGAGCATACAATTTAAAAACAAGGTTCCAATTTACTTCAAGTTGCATCATTCCCTTGTTATTATTTGTTGAAGAGATACCTAGGTACACTACATGGCAGGAAATAGTGCTGCCCTCTAGTGCTCTTGCAAATGGATAAGAGTCTTGCAAAACTGCTGCCATATAGGGCTTCAGAAATGAGCTAGCTCCTGAGCTCACATCCCAGCTTTACAACAAAAGATACCAAGAGAACAAAGACAATGTGATAATATAATATAAGTAAATTAGAAAGTTGTTTACATTTGCACGCTCTGTCTAAATCATAAAATAAATGGGTATCTGTCCCTTTAAGGGCTATCGCCCCTTGATTTTCTGTTGCCCACCTCTGACCTACACTCAAGGAAAATGTTGAAAGCCACTGACTGGCAAACTACTAGGAACTGTGAGAGCACAGAAACCAGCTGTTTTAGAATATTATAACAGAAGCATTTTCTACTAAACATTTGTATTGCTGTTACCTACAGATAATAATATATAGAGATATACAGTGCACAGCACATTCTAGAATAAATCCACTTCAGGTCAATGGAGGAAGAATATGAAGGGAGGATGTTTAACAAAGGGAATAATTGAATGAAGCAAGAATTAAAAGACATACTGTATACTGTTATACAGCGGTGCAAGCTGTCACCAAGGTGATCTCATGTATTGTTCTATGTAGGCTGGACCACAGCCTATTGTTATAAACTGTAGAGGAGACCTAAGCAAAACAGCTATGCCCATAGTTACCATACACAACAGAAGCCTTTTTACATGTAATTATATATAACAAAGTGCTTGTGCTCACACCAAGTAACACAGTAACAATAAACATGAGCCAACTGCACTCTATACTTAGTAACTCTTAGCAGAAAGTACTCACATGCTAGGCACAATGATGTATTCAAAGATTAAAGTGAATGTAAAGTTTAATGAATAAGTGCCCGGTCTTTAAAAAAAACAGGGGCACTGTCATTCATTAAACTTTATTCTCACATTACATTAAAAATAAAAACTAATGCTACATTAAAAATAAAAACTAATGCTACATTAAAAATAAAAACTAATGCTACATTAAAAATAAAAACTAATGCTACATTAAAAATAAAAACTAATGCTACATTAAAAATAAAAACTAATGCTACATTAAAAATAAAAACTAATGCTACATTAAAAATAAAAACTAATGCTACATTAAAACTAAAAACTAATGCTACATTAAAACTAAAAACTAATGCTACATTAAAAATAAAAACTAACTACATTCAAAATAAAAACTAATACTACATTAAAAATAAAAACTAACGGGGGGCGAAGCCAACATCTGACCTGGACACAGTTTCTGGGAGCTCCAGTATCTAAGTCCTAAAATAGTGTTTAAACAGACAAAAAAAAACGCATATACTGAGCTACTATCAGTGAGTGGTTGGGTATTTACATCTTCCTGGGCAAGGAGAAGTGGATATTAAGGGTACCTTGGAGTGGATAAGCTACATCAGCGGTATCCGCTAAACAGCAAGCTGCAGCCTACTTCCCCTGCATGCTGCTGAATAATAGACCGGTCATCATCATATGCCAGACACCGGAGGGTCGGGGCTCCGCTCCAGGTCTGTCAGCTATCTGACGCAATGTGGAGGATTCTCATATAGCTGACAGGCTGCTCTGAAGTGCCCGCATCCTGAGGACCTGAGGCAAGGGGCCAAAAATATAGCGCTCTTTGGACCAGACTGCGCTGACAGAGGACCCCTCTTTGGCTCACCGCACCTATTCCTACCTGCTGAGGCGGTTGCCTCACTGAATAAAAAGATCAGCATCTGTCAGGCCCGGTATCCGGTGCGCTGAGAGGAGAGAGAAGAGGCGTGAACAGCGTCCATCTTGGTCCATCCTGAGGCCTGATACTAGTAAGTGCTGATCGTCACTCACCCACACTCCTGATAACTCTGGGCTTGGGGAAAAGACTCAGCTCTACCTAATTCTCACCTGACACCATCCCTGGATCATGATATCTAGCCTAACTCTCCCAGAGGCCTAGATTCACACATAATTCACCCTCCTTCACAGGCCGGTTTAATACTGCTAGTGGCCCTTAAAAGACTTGAGAGTTTTGAGGTAAGAATAAAAATTGATCACTCAGACTTCTAAGGTGGGGAGCTATCTATCAGTGGCTATAAATTCTATCAAGTAGTCTGCCCATTAGGAAAGCTGTTCCATAAGCCATACAACCCACCTCACATCCCTTGGAGTTTATATTTTAGAAGCAACAGCCTACCCTATTTGCTGCACGAATAGTTCTTTGACACCCTCAGCTCCACAATCTCTTGGGCCTCCTCTGATACAAGTCAAAGCCACTTTACAAGGTGCCCTGATGTGATACCCATCACCCTCCTATGTTTACACTCTGCCTGAGATGATACCACTAACCATGGCTGTGTAGATCACGATTGATACCAAGGGGACTTTGTCCTATTTCTCCTCTATTTTTGTATCTACTTATGTTTTTACACTGAGAGCTCACTGTACGCTTTCGTATCCTCTGTGGCTAGTTTGGACAGTCCTGTCTATATATTATGTCTCATTCTGCTAAACGAAAACCTAAGTTAACTCAACCTCATAAAAAAACAGTAGCAGACCACTTCAAAGATCAACCCTCTGCAAGGGGCCACTCAATCAGAAAGTCTAATCCGGTGTTGGATTTGAGTTACTCAGAAAGCAGTATGGACTCCCAATCACCCACAGCTGACACTCTGTCCTCCAATATTGTGGAGGTCCTGACCAGTCGTATGAATATTTTACAGAAAAGTAGTAAATGAGTACAGCACCTGTTAGTACCTTGAAGTAGGTTTTAGTTCTGTTTGATGCCCGTGGAGAAAGAGTTACTGCCACCCTCACAGCAACATAGACAAATGGTATCCACAGCACCAATTTAGGTAAAATAAAAAACCTTTATTTTCACATTACATGCGAGGTTTCGGCCTTCATGGTCTTAATCATTCATACAAAACATTTCAGCCTCTATCCACAGTATATAGGCTAATCAATTAAAACATTAATTACTAACAGATTTGACAAAATGTTTCACACAGAGCAATTACTCCCTCTAGTGTTAGTCATATTTTACTACATCATATGAAATTTAACTCTCAAGTTACCAAAATACAATTGCTAGAGGAGTTTCCACTGAATGCACAAGTGTCATTAAAAACAAGAAAATATATATAGGAACAAGTCTTACTGCAATCTTATATGTCTGTAGTTACACCACTAAAGTATATTACTAACACCTTTTACCAATCTTACTGAGAAATTTTACCTATGTGTCTAAATAAAAAAGAAATTGTACCTATGTGTTTAAATAAACAAGAAATTAGAACAAAAGCTGGGTATTCAACTTTTTGAAAAAAAAAATTTTTTAATTTTTAATTTTTACATTTAGAGGAAGACAGAGAAATTTATTTCTCTATTTAACCCTTTAGTAGGCTGACCATATTGCCGCTTTAAAAAGGGGCACATATGAAAAATACATGTCAGGGCTGTTTTCAGGGCTGTTTAAAGAAATAGTTTTGTATAAGAACCCTCACATATGTATTTTTCATGTGTGTTCCTTCTTAAAGCGGCAATATGGTCAGCCTACCCTTTAGGGTACATGCAATCTAACTTGTGGATCCTGTAAGTTTCTTTTTGTTTAAGGATCCTCTCCCTGTCACCCCCTCCTCTTAATGAACCTACATGGTTAATGATCTGCCACCTAATTTGACTTATGTTGTGTCCTGCCTGAATATAATGATTAGAAACAGGAGCTTCTTTATTACCACATCTCAAGTTGGACTTATGCTGATTAATTCTTTCCCTACCTTTTCTAGTCGATTCTCCAATGTAGATAAGAGAACACGGGCATTTAATAAGATAGATTACGTAGGATGTCTCACACGTATAATAACCATTAATTTTATATTTATGCCCTGTTCTTGGGTGGGAAAATTCTTTCCCTTTAATCATTGCATGGCAATTAGAGCACCCTAGACAGGGATAAGAACCAAAAGATTTCTGATCCATATGGCTTTGTTTAAGACTTTTTGAGGGTCCCAAATCATTCTTAATCAGTGTGTCTCTCAAATTTCTAACCCTCTTAAAGGCCATAATGAGATTATTTTGGAATATCTCCATATCTCTATTACAATTTTTGATGATGTTCCAATGCTTTCTTATGATTTTAGTTACTTCAGTACTGTACAAATTATATTGTGAAGTAAATACCATCCTCCTGCTTTTATTTTTACTATTTTTATTATCTTTGGGGGCATTATTATCTTTGCACATATTTTTCTCTCTCTGAAGCCTTAGGATCTCTTCCTTAATAAGGTTTTCAGGATAACCTCTGCTGACAAATCTATTGCCCATTTCCATCATCCTGGTTGATAATATTTCTTCATCCTTCACTATTCTACTAACCCTAAGGAGTTGACTCCTAGGGAGTGAGTCTTTTAACCTAATTGGATGAAAACTATCATAGGCAAGCATAGTATCCGCATCAGTGGGTTTTCTAAAAAGGTCTGTTTTAAGGGTCCCATTATCCTTATATACCCTAGTGTCTAAGAATTCCACTGAAACCTCACTATGTGTAAGGGTGAATTCTATCCCTGGGATAGCAGAGTTTAGATCAGATACAAAAGATTCTAGGGATCCAACGTCACCCCACCACACGCCATCAATAAAACGCCACCAGGCTGCACGATATTCCAAGAACATTTTGATAGTAAACACAAAATTCTCTTCAAAGCTGTTCATGAATAGGTTGGCGTATGCTGGGGCAACGTTGGATCCCATTGCAGTCCCCCTGAACTGTACATACCAGTTGTCTTGAAATAAAAAATAGTTCCAGTACAGGATAAGACTTAATAAATCACAAATAAATTCTACATGAGGAGAATTGTAGGTACCAGTACCACTTAAACGTTTCCTTATTACTCCTATACCTGTCTCATGCTTGATGGCAGTATAGAGACTTTTTACATCAAGTGTGAAGAGTATGTATTTCTTACTGGGCAAATATAAACTGTATAATTTATCAAGAAAATCACTAGTAACCTTGATGTAGGCCGAAATTTTAATCACTTCAGGCTGCAAAATTTTGTCAAGGAAAACAGCTATGTTAGTGAAGATGGAATCTACACTGGAGACTATAGGCCTCCCTGGGGGGCATTTGGCATTTTATGCACTTTTGGCACAGTATAGAATATGGGTGTCCTAGGATGCTCTTTGTACAAGTAATCTGATAATTTAATATCAATGATATCATTCTTAACTGCCTTGGCAAGGATGTGTTTAATTTCCTTTTGTATTTTAAATACTGGATCCCATGCAAGTGGATGATATGTAGTGTTATCTTGTAGTTGGGACAGTATTTCCTCTACATAATATTGTTTATCAAGTACAATGGTAGCACCACCCTTGTCTGCTGCCCTCACTAAAATATCTTTCTGTTTTTCTTTTAAAGATTTAAAAGCCTGTTTTTCCTCTGAAGTCAGATTATCACTTCTCTTATTTTTACCACCTTGTTTGGAGATTTTTTCTTTTAAGTTACACCAATCATTATTTACCATTTTAATAAATGTTTCCACACTGTTATTACTAAAATTAGGCACAAATGTAGATTTGTTTCTAAGACCCATCTCCTTAGCCCTAAAACATTTGCTGGTATCTAAAACATTTTGTGCACTAGGTGTTACTAAATCTCCTTTATTAAACATTATTTGCAACCTTAAACACCTGTAGAATAACTGTAAATTTTTTTCAATTTCAAATATATTTACATTACCAATAGGGCAAAAGGACAGTACTTTGTTGAGCAGTTTGTACTCACTGTCCATAAGCTCAATAGAGGAAATGTTTAGAACCGTCTGTTCCTTTGGCTCCGTTGGTTCCTCATGTTTCCTCTGCCTCTCCTGTTCCTTGTGCTCCGGGTGTCCATGGCGGTGCTTATGTTTTCTGCCGCCTCTGTGCTGCCTTCGTCGCTGGACAAAAAAGCCGGTGATGCCTTCCCTGCAGAGGATTCCTGTGAAGTCACGTTGACGTCATCACTATGCACCTGGTTTTCGCGAGATCCTCCTCTGTTGCGAGTGTTACCATGGTAACATCAACCTCTCATGGAGCACCCTCTGTCAAGAAACGATCCTCTTCATCTATACACTCTCCCACTGAGGTAATCTTGTTCATCCCTCAGGAACTTGGATCATTTGGTTTTCTTAATCTTGGTCTCCATGATTTTGATCTTCACATCTACCTCTTTGATCATCTTCTCAAGCTCATCAGCGGTAAGTGTTTTGCTCAGTTCATTGGTTATTTTAAATACTTGCTCTCTTTGCATTTCAATTTCTTTAAGCAGGTATTCCACTGTCAGGATTAGCAGATCGTAAGAGCATTTATTTAGAATAGCCTCAAACTTGTTGCAATATTCTTCATTATTTCTCAACAGAGTGGGCCTGGTATTCATCCTCAAGCCTCTGGGGATACGTCTGACCTTATGATACTCAGCCAGCCTTGTAGCATGTAAATCCCAGGCTGTAATCCTCCTCCTTGTTTTCTCATATTCTTTGCTGAGCTCATCCGTTGCAGCATTACTTAAGAACTCCCTTGAGCCCCTCACCAAAGTGGTAATCCTTGTTGCTTTTTGTTCACGATACATAAAGATTTTGGTTCCATCTGTTTTCACTTTGTCTGCCATTCTAGGCAGAATTTCAGATGCTCAGTACTCTGCAGTAATACAGTCCACAAAAGTAGTAAATGAGTACAGCACCTGTTAGTACCTTAAAGTAGGTTTTAGTTCTGTTTGATGCCCGTGGAGAAAGGGTTACTGCCACCCTCACAGCAACATACACAAATGGTATCCACAGCACCAATTTAGGTAAAAGAAAAAACCTTTATTTTCACATTACATGCGAGGTTTCGGCCTTCATGGTCTTAATCATGCATACAAAACACTTCAGCCTCTGTCCACAGTATATAGGCTGATCAATTAAAACATTAATTACAAACAGATTTGACAAAATATTTCACACAGAGCAATTACTCCCTCTAGTGTTAGTCATACTTTACTACATCATATGAAATTTAACTCTCAAGTTACCAAAATACAATTGCTAGAGGAGTTTCCACTGAATGCACAAGTGTCATTAAAAACAAGAAAATATATAGGAAGAAGTCTTACTGCAATCTTATATGTCTGTAGTTACACCACTAAAATATATTACTAACACCTTTTACCAATCTTACTGAGAAATTTTACCTATGTGTTTAAATAAAAAATAAATTTTACCTATGTGTTTAAATAAACAAGAAATTAGAACAAAAGCTGGGTATTTAACTTTTTGAAAAAAAAAATGTTTTTAATTTTTAATTTTTACATTTAGAGAACTACAGAGAAATCTATTTCTCTATTTAACCCTTTAGGGTACATGCAATCTAACTTGTGGATCCAGTAAGTTTCTTTTTGTTTAAGGATACTCTCCCTATCACCCCCTCCTCTTAATGTACCTACATGGTCAATGATCTGCCACCTAATTTGACTTATGTTATGGCCTGCCTGAATATAATGATTAGAAACAGGAGCTTCTTTATTACGACATCTCAAGTTGGACTTATGCTGATTAATTCTTTCCCTACCTTTTCTAGTCGATTCTCCAATGTAGATAAGAGAACACGGGCATTTAATAAGATAGATTAGATAAGATGTCTCACACGTATAATAACCATTAATTTTATATTTATGCCCTGTTCTTGGGTGGGAAAATTATTTCCCTTTAATCATTGCATGGCAATTAGAGCACCCTAGACAGGGATAAGAACCAAAAGATTTCTGACCCATATGGCTTTGTTTAAGACTTTTGGAGGGTCCCAAATCATTCTTAATCAGTTTGTCTCTCAAATTTCTAACCCTCTTTAAGGCCATAATGGGATTATTTTGGAATATCTCCATATCTCTATTACAATTTTTGATGATGTTCCAATGCTTTCTTATGATTTTAGTTACTTCAGTACTGTACAAATTATATTGTGAAGTAAATACCATCCTCCTACTTTTATTTTTACTATTTTTATTATCTTTGGGGGCATTATTATCTTTGCACATATTTTTCTCTCTCTGAAGCCTTAGGATCTCTTCCTTAATAAGGTTTTCAGGATAACCTCTGCTGACAAATCTATTGCCCATTTGCATCATACTGGTTGATAATATTTCTTCATCCTTCACTATTCTAATAACCCTAAGGAGTTGACTCCTAGGGAGTGAGTCTTTTAACCTAATTGGATGAAAACTATCATAGGCAAGCATAGTATTCGTATCAGTGGATTTTCTAAAAAGGTCTGTTTTGAGGGTCCCATTATCCTTATGTACCCTAGTGTCTAAGAATTCCACTGAAACCTCACTATGTGTAAGGGTGAATTCTATCCCTGGGATAGCAGAGTTTAGATCAGATACAAAAGATTCTAGGGATCCAACGTCACCCCACCACACGCCAAACACGTCATCAATAAAACGCCACCAGGCTGCACCATATTCCAAGAACATTTTGTTAGTATACACAAAATTCTCTTCAAATCTGTTCATGAATAGGTTGGCGTATGCTGGGGCAACGTTGGATCCGATTGCAGTCCCCCTGACCTGTACATACCAGTTGTCTTGAAATAAAAAATAGTTCCAGTACAGGCTAAGACTTAAAATATCACAAATAAATTCTATATGAGGAGATTTGTAGGTACCAGTACCACTTAAAAGTTTCCTTATTACTCCTATACCTGTCTAATGGTTGATGGCAGTATAGAGACTTTTTACATCAAGTTTTAGAGTATATATTTCTTACTGGGCAAATATAATCTGTATAATTTATCAAGAAAATCACTAGTATCCTTGATGTAGGCTGACATTTTAATCACTTCAGGTTGCAAAATTTTGTCAAGGAAAACAGCTATGTTAGTGAAGATGGAATCTACACTGGAGACTATAGGCCTCCCTGGGGGGCATTTGGCATTTTTATGCACTTTTGGCACATTATAGAATATGGGTGTCCCAGGATGCTCTTTGTACAAGTAATCTGATAATTTAATATCAATGATATCATTCTTAACTGCCTTGGCAAGGATGTGTTTAATTTCCTTTTGTATTTTAAATACTGGATCCCATGCAAGTGGATGATATGTAGTGTTATCTTGTAGTTGGGACAGTATTTCCTCTACATAATATTGTTTATCAAGTACAATGGTAGCACCACCCTTGTCTGCTGCCCTCACTAAAATATCTTTCTGTTTTTCTTTTAAAGATTTAAAAGCCTGTTTTTCCTCTGAAGTCAGATTATCACTTCTCTTATTTTTACTACCTTGTTTGGAGCTTTTTTCTTTTAAGTTACACCAATCATTATTTACCATTTTAATAAATGTTTCCACACTGTTATTACTGAAATTAGGCACAAATGTAGATTTGTTTCTAAGACCCATCTCCTTAGCCCTAAAACATTTGCTGGTATCTAAAACATTTTGTGCACTAGGTGTTACTAAATCTCCTTTATTAAACATTATTTGCAACCTTAGAGACCTGTAGAATAACTGTAAAAAAATTTTCAATTTCGAATACATTTACATTACCAATAGGGCAAAAGGACAGTCCTTTGTTGAGCAGTTTGTACTCACTGTCCATAAGCTCAATAGAGGAAATGTTTAGAACCGTCTGTTCCTTTGGCTCCGTTGGTTCCTCATGTTTCCTCTGCCTCTCCTTTTCCTTGTGCTCCGGGTGTCCATGGCGGTGCTTATGTTTTCTGCCGCCTCTGTGCTGCCTTCGTCGCTGGACAAAAAAGCCGGTGGATTCCTGTGAAGTCACGCTGACGTCATCACTATGCACCTAGTTCTCGCGAGATCCTCCTCTGTTGCGGGTGTTACCATGGTAACGTCGGCCTCTCATGGAGCTTCCTCTGTCAGGAAACAATCCTCTCCATCTATACACTCTCCCACTGAGGTAATCTTGTTCATCCCTCAGTAACTTGGATCGTTTGGTTTCCTTAATCTCGGTCTCCATGATTTTGACCTTCACATCTACCTCTTTGATCATCTTCTCAAGCTCATCAGCGGTAAGTGTTTTGCTCAGTTCATTGGTTATTTTAAATACTTGCTCTCTTTGTATTTCAGTTTCTTTAAGCAGGTATTCCACTGTCAGGGTTAGCAGATCGTAAGAGCATTTATTTAGAATAGCCTCAAACTTGTTGCAATATTCTTCATTATTTCTCAACAGAGTGGGCCTGGTATTCATCCTCAAGCCTCTGGGGATACGTCTGACCTTATGATACTCAGCCAGCGTTGTAGCGTGTAAGTCCCAGGCTGTAATCCTCCTCCTTGTTTTCTCATATTCTTTGCTGAGCTCATCCGTTGCAGCATTACTTAAGAACTCCCTTGAGCCCCTCACCACTTCAAAGATCAACCCTCTGCAAGGGGCCACTCAATCAGAAAGTCTAATCCGGTGTTGGATTTGAGTTACTCAGAAAGCAGTATGGACTCCCAATCACCCACAGCTGACACTCTGTCCTCCAATATTGTGGAGGTCCTGACCAGTCGTATGAATATTTTACAGGACACTCTGACCAAGGAGATCAAAGGTTCTACAGCTGAGTTACGCAGGGATATAGCTGCTTTGGGGGAATGCACTAAAAGGATATAGCTGCTTTGGGGGAATGCACTGAAACTCTTGAGCGCAAACATGAGGATTTAGCTATAGAGCACGCAAACCTCTTATCGTACTCCCAGAATCTATCTGTTCAAATTTCAGACCTGGAACTAAAACTAGCAGACATGGAGGACAGATCCAGATGCAATAGCCTGAGGTTCCGTGGGATCTCGGAAGACATTGGCCCTTCAGAGTTGGAATCCTATGTATTTAAACTATGTAAATGCCTACTACCTTCCTTAGACCCTCTTGGTCTCATTTTAGACAGGGTCCATCGAGTTGCAAGACCAAGGACTGTGTCTCAGGCAAATAAAAAACAACTTCCAACTAAATTCCAACAAGTGGCTGTCTTTCCTGACATCTCCAGCTGCACTCTTCAAAGACGGACATTCAGATCCATTACCCAGACCCTGAGAGCAGAGAACATTCAATATCACTGGGGCTATCCAACCAAGTTAATTGTGACAAGAAATAGTGATACCCACACCATCATTGCCCTACAAGAGGGGTTCAGATTGCTCAAGGAATGGGGGATCACTCCCTCTGTGGAACAACCAGCTAGAGAACTCTCAGCCTCCAAACTCCAACCTGCAGCTCCTGAGTGATGCCCCTTACCACAGAGGACTTCTACCTGATGTTGGGAACTTACTAAGCACACAGTTTAGTATTGCAAAATGTATTAGTATTGCTAGTTAAATGTTTTATTGTATTTGGCCTTTACCCTGTTCTGTGACCACAGACATCTTCCATTTATGGCCTGATGGGGAGTGATTTACTTAGGTGGAACTATTTACATCTAATTGATGTTCTTCCCTTTTTGGTTTGTGTTCGGAGCTGCCTGAGGTCTGATTCATAGCTAAGCTCTATTTCTAGAGGGCCCTAGCTGCTGTAATAATAGCCATTATTGTATGACCCCAGCTTACTTACTCTAGTCTGTAACTGACATATTCCTTCATTACAACCTATGCCGCACACACTACTTTGAAGCTACACCCTCACACTGGGTATAGTATCATGTATTTAATTATACCTCTGTCCAATATCCCTCTATTATCTATCCTAGATCTGCAAAAAGGTTTTACAATACACCTAGGACACAATTTTGTATTTGTAGAAGGAAGATAGGCGGCACTCCAAGGTAAAAATAAAAATACATTTATTAGAAAAAATAGTAAAATGCAACACTCATGTTGCAAACATGTGTAGAGGAGGAGGAGGAAACCTTACATGTTTTGTGCCCTGCGGCACTTAATCATAGGTGCCTATGATTAAGTGCCGCAGGGCACGAAACATGTAAGGTTTCCTCCTCCTCTACACATGTTTGCAACATGAGTGTTGTATTTTAATATTTTTTCTAATAAAGGTATTTTTAATTTTACCTTGGAGTGCCGCCTATCTTCCTTCTACAAGTTGTTCTGGCTTGCTCAGCCTATTTTTGTGGCAGGCACTGCTCTAATACGGATATCGCTTATTGCCTCTTGGAACCCTGTTCGGATCATTCTCCCTTGCAGTATGACATGGAGTTGAGCAACGACGCCCCCTTCTATGACACTATTTTGTATGGCCAAATGTCATGATAATAACAGTTAATAATGACCAACATTAATAGATGTTTACTTGGCTCACTGATCTCCAGCACCTTTACCCTGTATATGGTAGGCCTACACCCAGTCCAGGTTTGGGTACGTACAGTATATATCATGGTTATATCATCTTGTCTGACCTATACTTGTAGATGTCCAAGACCTACACTGCGGAAGACTTAGAACTCTGGAGGGACCTTAAAGTTAACATAATAGCCACTGTGGACTTATTCTGCCTTAGGGATAAACATGACACCTCTGGATCCTGAGCTAGTTTGCTCTTCCCTGATTTTATAAACAGGCTTTACAGATAGGATACTATAGCCCATTCACTAGCCTGCATCGAAAGGTCCTATAGATCTACAGATATTAGGGAACAAACTCCCGATACACTAGAGGGGATGAGACAATGGTTGTTATTGCTGGGATACAAATCATTTCACTCCCATTACATATTCCACTTTTGCTAGGAGGCTTGTAACTAACCTGATACACATCACATTTAATTAACACATATGATACAAAAATACTACTGCACAGTCCATTTCACCCTTCAAATTGTTGATCCTTTTACACAGTTACTTATTTGTAACAACCCCCACTCCACATAATACTGTTTGTATTATCCCCTATTACAGGGATCGAAGAGGCCAGTCCTTCTTTTAGGCAAAGCTCTTCCAATGGTGGTGATCTAGACCACCTTAACTGTTACGTATAGAAAACATACTCCTACGTTGACAACAGATTGTTCTTTATTTAACATACCTGTATTTATGCTGTGTTGAACTAAGTTCCAAAGGTTATTCGTTACTGTCATCATCCTTGTGTTATTATAAGTTCCTAACAAATTTCTCCTTCATTTCTCAGTACATCCTGCTTGGAGACCATAGACTGCAATTAATTTATAATCTTCTGAACAGAGAGCGGATCCAGGTGGGGTAGGTATTTCATAATCCCCTTCCCCCCACAAGACCCTACGCCTTACCTACCCCTGTCTTTCCTCTACCTCCTCCACCTCCTCCTCCACACACATTAGACTAACTAAAATGGAAGGGTCCCCTGACCTTATCACATTTGCTACCCTAAATGCTAAAGGCCTAAACTCGCCTACTAAGCGGAGTCTTCTAACTAATTCTATGAAATCCTTGAAAGCTCAAGTTATGTTCTTGCAGGAAACCCACTGGCTGGCCTCATGCCAAGATCCATACAGATCCTCTGAATATCCTATATCGTAATTTTTTTTCTCTTTTGTAGAGAAATCAAGGGGTGTAGCAATTATTGTTCATAGGTCTATAAACCTTGAGCTTATCTACAGAGAGACAGATGACCAGGGTAGATACTTAATACTCATTTGTAAACTAAATGGTTTGTTATATACCCTGGTTAACATATATGTCCCCAACCAGTCCCAACCTAGATTTCTGAAGGAAGTCCTATCTAAGGTAGAACCGCTCAAAGTAGGTACTATGATCTTGGGAGGAGATTGTAAAAGGATATGGGATCCATCAGTAGACAAAAAGGTCCAGACAGGCAAATACATTGATGCCTACACTATAAGCACTGCCACCAAATTCCAACAGCATATAACACAATATAATTTATACGGTATATGGCGTGACAAACACCACAATGATAAAGATTACACTTACTTTTCCAAACCGCACAACTCATACTCTAGACTGATACATAGTCAGGAATTCAGAGCTTCTCTTCAAACCTCCATTGCAGAGTTTATAGCGATACATGAAACCCCTCAGATGCAGCATCAAATGATTTGGGTCTTGCTTAAGGCCTACATCAGAGGTATTTGTATTAGGAAACAAGCTGCTACTCAGACCCAGATGGGTGCACCACTGGAGCTACTAGTTGCTTCCTTGAGGGCTAAAGAACTGATAAACAAATCCTCACCTTCCCCACAGGTAGCTGACAAATCCAAAAGGTTGAGAACCCAACTGGCAGACAGAGAGTTAGAAAGAGTCCGAGATGCATACTCCCGATTCAAACAATTGATGTACTACCAGGGAAACAAAGCCTCTACTTTACTGGCTCGTAAACTTCGTGGCAGAACTGCCGCAGCCAGAATCCTGACTCTGATGTGGGGCAAAGGGGTAGCTAACTAACCCAAAGAGATTGGAGAAACATTCGCTGAGTACTACTCCGAGCTCTATAACCTCAAATCCTCTATGGCGAAAACTGAAGCTTCAGTCCTATCTATAACCTCTATTTTAAATAAACTCATTCTACCATCTTTCTCCACAACAGATAGAGAAACACTCAATACCCCGTTCACAATGACTGAACTGAAGAATCCCTCCCAATGCAGCAGTTATAGGCCAATCTCACTGATCAACGCAAATGACAAATTATATGCCAAACTTTGGGCAAATCGTCTTAGACTACTGCTTCCAAGGCTCATACAACCTGATCAGGGAGGGTTCATGTTTGGTAGGGAGGGCCCAGACAATACCCGGAGAGTACTTAATGTTTTTTTCAGAGGCCTCCAGACTGAGATGCTGGCCCTGTCTCTAAATGCAGAAAAGGCATTTGACAGGGTCAGATGGGATTACCTGTGGCAGGTTCTAGCTTAGTTTGGTTTCCCATGTGAAGTAGTTGCGGAAATCCAGGCTCTCTATACAGGCCCCTCAGCTGTGATCAGAGGGCTCAGATTCTCCTCCCCGGAGTTCTTGATTACCAATGGTACTAGACAGGGGTTCCCTCTGTCACCCCTAATCTTTGTTTTTGCCATTGAGCCTTTAGCGCAGTCTATTCGCAATTCTCAGATGGTCCGGGGGGTACCGCTGGGCGAGAAAGGTGAGAAAATTGCTCTCTTCGCCGATGATGTCACTCTTTATTTGACTAACGCATTGGGCTCATTGCTCACATTATTTGACATCATAGCCAACTTTGGAAAGTACAGCTACTATAAAATCAACCTTCTTAAAACTAAAGCATTACCTATCCATATTCCTGCATTTGAATTGGATATTCTGCAAACATCGCGCTGCGGAATCTGTTTAGCGCTGCGGAATCTGTTAGCGCTGCGGAATCTGTTGGCGCTCTACAAATAACCGATAATAATAATAATAATAAAAAAAACATCATACTCCTTTCAGTGGTCACAAGACACTATTCGAAACTTGGGAATGCAATTAGGACCTGACCTTAAACTAACTGTACATAGAAATTATAATAATGTGCTACAAGAGGTTTCAACACTTATGAAATTCTGAAACTTTAAAAAAGTTTTGTGTCTAGGTAGTGTTGCGTCGCTGAAAATGTCTATCCTTCCCAAGGTCCTCTATTACTTTAGATGCCTACCTCTAAATGTCCCTAAGATGCTGCTCTGTAAACTTCAATCTCTCTTCCAGGGATATGTCTGGGGCTCCTCCAGACCCTGAATAGCATTGAAAATACTACAGAAATGGTTTGGTCAATGTGGCGTTGCCATGCCCAGTATCCATGGCTACTATGAGGCCTCTTGATTGACACACATATCCGCATGGGCAGACAAAGGTGAACTGCAGAGGTGGAAGGATGTTGAAACATCTAACCTACCTAGGGGGCTGAGATTGGAAGATCTTCTTTGGATCCCAGCTTATCGCCTGGACAGACTGGGGATCAGCAATGCCATTATTAGGGACAACTTAAAAGTTTGGAAATCTCTTAGACACCTCTCTGAAATTGCACCACATCCTTCTTCACTACATTCTATCCCTGGCTTGCTAGCTACATTACCAGACATGCATACCCCACAATGAAAAAAATGGGACCTATATCATGTCTCACAACTCTATTCTTTGGAAACCCTAACCCCGCCACAGAGAATAGGCTCAATAATACAAGATCCACCGTCTTGGGTCACGTTTGAATACTCTAGACTACACAATTTTTTACTATCCTGGGGCTTCCCCAAATCTGAATGCCAGCCCCTAACCACTTGGGAAAAACTATGGAAACTAAAGACAAAGATCCCCAACACCCTATCATACCATTACACTATGATTCAGACATCTACCAACTCTGACAGAATTTGGCAACTTAAGGCCTGGAAATTCAACTTGTCTAGGACTTACACTGTGCTATAACACTGACGAAAAAAACCTCTACATTGTGCAAACACTATTGATTCACATATGAAAATTCTCCTTTGATGATACTACACACCTGTTAGGTTAGCACAGATGTTCCCGCTATTATCTCCCCTATGCTGTCGCAACTGTGGTGACAGAGGTTCTGAACTCCACATTTGGTGGAGTTGCCCTGCATTGGGGCTTTGCTGGAATAAAGTGTACCACTTATGCGAAGAAGTTGGGCTGTCTCTGCCACAAAGACCGGAGGTAGCCCTCTTCCATATTTTTCCTGCCAACTTACTAGCCCCACAATCTAAACTGGTCATCTTCATCTTTGCTGCTATGAAACTTACTATAGCAAGAGCATGGAAACATTGCCCCCCGATATCTCAGATGTAACAGCCACAATTAAATTCTTTGCTACAATGGAAAAGAGTTTCTGCTCCAGCCTAGACAAAGAGGATCTGTATTGGGCTATATGGGAACCCTGGTTTCATTACCATGAAGACCCTGGGAAAACACACACTGCATCATTCCCAACCTCCCTCCCTACAAGCTAACTTAGATTTCAGTTTGCTCCCTTATATCCAATCTGCCTTGATACACTCCGATCTCCCCCACTCCCCTCCTCTCAAAACTGTATCCTCCCCCCCCCACACACATCTTGCCCCACCTGGATATGCCGCTTGAATTTGAGTTCACTACAAGAGGTTTATACACTCAACGTTAAAATATACAAACTGGTTTTTCATAATCATCACAGTATTTATGCTCTCCTGAATATGTACTTTCTGTATATCTGAAGCTAACCTGAGAAATTAGTTTATTAATGCACTATATGAGAACGAGCGACCATCACTGAAAGCAACCAGAAGATCTCATATAACAGGTTAGACGACATGTCTTTATATTTTAAATTGCTCAACTTGACACACCGAAAAGGACACTAATCTGCTTTAAATGTTTACTTGGAATGTATTAGACTATTGATAAATACCTGAGTCTTTTGGTTTTTTTTTGGAAATTGTTGTCAATTTACTTTGTTTTCTCCCAATAAAAACTAATTTGGGGGAAAAAAAATTAACATTACATTAAAAATTAAAAAAAAGTAACATTACAGAAAAATTAAAAACTAACATTACAGAAATAAAATAAACTAACATTACGGCTAGATTACGAGTTCTGTCGGTAAAAACTTGCGGGTCTAATGCTCCTTTTTTTTCCAGGACTCACTTTAAACAACGCTGGTATTACGAGTTTTCTGAATGGCTGCGTTAGCCTCAGAAAAGTGAGCGTTGAGCAAAATTTAGCTCCACTTCTCACCTCAATACCAGCGTAACTTACGGTAGCGGTAAACTGGAAAAACGTGCACGATTTCCCCATAGGATACAATGGGGCTGAGTTTGCTGAAAAAAACCTAACACCTGCAAAAAAACAGCGTTCAGCTCCTAACGCAGCCCCATTGTTTCCTATAGGGAAACACTTTCTAAGTCTACACCTAACACCCTAACATGAACCCCGAGTCTAAACACCCCTAACCTTACACTTATTAACCCCTAATCTGCCGCCCCCAACATCGTCGCCACCTGCATTATACTATTAACCCCTAATCTGCCGCTCCGAACACCACCGCCACCTACATTATCCCTATGAACCCCTAATCTGCTCCCCCAACATCACCGACACCCATATTATATTTATTAACCCCTAATTTGCCCCCCAACGTCGCCGCCACCTACCTACACTTATTAACCCCTAATCTGCCGACCGGACATCGCCGACACTATAATAAATGTATTAACCCCTAAACCGCCGCACTCCCGCCTCGCAAACACTATAATAAATTGTATTAACCCCTAATCTGCCGACCCCCAACGTTGCCGCCACCTACCTACAATTATTAACCCCTAATCTGCCGCCCCCAACATTGCCGCTACTATAATAAAGCTATTAACCCCTAAACCTAAGTCTAACCCTAACACCCCCCTAACTTAAATATAATTTAAATAAAACGAAATAAAATTTCTAAAATTAAATAAATTAATCCTATTTAAAACTAAATACTTACCTATAAAATAAACCCTAATATAGCTACATAATAACTAATAGTTACACTGTAGCTATTTTAGGATTTATATTTATTTTACAGGCAACTTTGTATTTATTTTAACTAGGTACAATAGCTATTAAATAGTTAATAACTATTTAATAGCTACCTAGTTAAAATAATTACAAAATTACCTGTAAAATAAATCCAAACCTAAGTTACAAATACACCTAACACTACACTATCATTAAATTAATTAAATAAATTAACAAAAATTATCTAAACTCAAATACAATTAAATAAACTAAACTATAGTACAACCCCCCCCCCACTAAATTACAAAAAATAGAATTTTAATCTAATTACACCAAATCTAAGACCCCTAATAAAATAAAAAAGCTCCCCAAAATAATAAAATTCCTTACCCTATACTAAATTACAAAAGTTATCAGCTCTTTTACCAGCCCTTGAAAGGGCTTTTTGCGGGGCATTGCCCCAAAGTAATCAGCTCTTTTACATGTAAAAAAAATACAAGACCCCGCCCAACATTTAAACCCACCACCCACACACCCATACTCTAAAACCCACCCGATCCCCCCTTATAAAAACCTAACACTACCCCCCTGAAGATCACCCTACCTTGAGCCGTGTTCACCCAGCCGGGCACCGATGGGCCAGAAGAGGACATCCGGACCGGCAGAAGTCTTCATCCTATCCAGGCAGAAGAGGACATCCGGACCAGCAGACATCTTCATCCAGGCGGCATCTTATATCTTCATCCTTCCGGAGCGGAGCCATCTTCTATCCAGCCGATGCAGAGCCATCCTCTTCTTCCGATGTCCTAACGCAGAATGAAGGTTCCTTTTAATGACGTCATACAAGATGGCGACCCTCGAATTCCGATTGGCTGATAGGATTCTATCAGTATTCTGCGGCACCATTAACTTCTCCCTTGAGACCGACACCTTCCCGGAAGAATGGAAGCACACGGATCTGAGGCCCCTCCTGAAAAAACCCACAGCAGACCCTAAGGACCCAAAAAACTACCGCCCCATCTCCCTGCTCCCCTTTCCAGCAAAAGTCATTGTAAAAGCCATCAACGCAAAACTCATTGAGCACATAGAGGCCAACCACACACTAGACCCCTCCCAATCCGGTTTCAGGAGCAACCACAGCACTGAGACCACCCTCCTCGCTGCCACGGATGACATCCGCGCCCTGCTTGACCGAGGAGAAACTGCCGCCCTCATCCTCCTAGATCTCTCAGCTGCATTTGACACTACACTGTCTCCCACCGCACCCTCTGCTCAAGACTCCATGAAGATGGCAAACCGAGATAAGGCCCTGGAATGGATCACCTCCTTCCTCACCGGTAGAACCCAGAAAGTCTAACTCCCTCCCTTCACCTCCAAGCCTGCAGGAATCAACTACATCGTCGCCACCTGCATTATACTATTAACCCCTAATCTGCCGCTCCGAACACCACCGCCACCTACATTATCCCTATGAACCCCTAATCTGCTCCCCCAACATCACCGACACCCATATTATATTTATTAACCCCTAATTTGCCCCCCAACGTCGCCGCCACCTACCTACACTTATTAACCCCTAATCTGCCGACAGGACATCGCCGACACTATAATAAATGTATTAACCCCTAAACCGCCGCACTCCCGCCTCGCAAACACTATAATAAATTGTATTAACCCCTAATCTGCCGACCCCCAACGTTGCCGCCACCTACCTACAATTATTAACCCCTAATCTGCCGCCCCCAACATCGCCGCTACTATAATAAAGTTATTAACCCCTAAACCTAAGTCTAACCCTAACACCCCCCTAACTTAAATATAATTTAAATAAAACGAAATAAAATTTCTAAAATTAAATAAATTAATCCTATTTAAAACTAAATACTTACCTATAAAATAAACCCTAATATAGCTACAATATAACTAATAGTTACACTGTAGCTATTTTAGGATTTATATTTATTTTACAGGCAACTTTGTATTTATTTTAACTAGGTACAATAGCTATTAAATAGTTAATAACTATTTAATAGCTACCTAGTTAAAATAATTACAAAATTACCTGTAAAATAAATCCAAACCTAAGTTACAAATACACCTAACACTACACTATCATTAAATTAATTAAATAAATTAACAAAAATTATCTAAACTCAAATACAATTAAATAAACTAAACTATAGTACAAACCCCCCCCCATTAAATTACAAAAAATAGAATTTTAATCTAATTACACCTAATCTAAGACCCCTAATAAAATAAAAAAGCCCCCCAAAATAATAAAATTCCTTACCCTATACTAAATTACAAAAGTTATCAGCTCTTTTACCAGCCCTTGAAAGGGCTTTTTGCGGGGCATTGCCCCAAAGTAATCAGCTCTTTTACATGTAAAAAAAATACAAGACCCCCCCAACATTTAAACCCACCACCCACACACCCATACTCTAAAACCCACCCGATCCCCCCCTTATAAAAACCTAACACTACCCCCATGAAGATCACCCTACCTTGAGCCGTGTTCACCCAGCCGTGCACCGATGGGCCAGAAGAGGACATCCGGACCGGCAGAAGTCTTCATCCTATCCAGGCAGAAGAGGACATCCGGACCGGCAGACATCTTCATCCAGGCGGCATCTTATATCTTCATCCTTCCGAAGCGGAGCCATCTTCTATCCAGCCGATGCAGAGCCATCCTCTTCTTCCGATGTCCTAACGCAGAATGAAGGTTCCTTTTAATGACGTCATACAAGATGGCGACCCTCGAATTCCGATTGGCTGATAGGATTCTATCAGTATTCTGCGGCACCATTAACTTCTCCCTTGAGACCGACACCTTCCCGGAAGAATGGAAGCACACGGATCTGAGTCCCCTCCTGAAAAAACCCACAGCAGACCCTAAGGACCCAAAAAACTACCGCCCCATCTCCCTGCTCTCCTTTCCAGCAAAAGTCATTGTAAAAGCCATCAACGCAAAACTCATTGAGCACATAGAGGCCAACCACACACTAGACCCCTCCCAATCCGGTTTCAGGAGCAACCACAGCACTGAGACCGCCCTCCTCGCTGCCACGGATGACATCCGTGCCCTGCTCGACCGAGGAGAAACTGCCGCCCTCATCCTCCTAGATCTCTCAGCTGCATTTGACACTACACTGTCTCCCACCGCACCCTCTGCTCAAGACTCCATGAAGATGGCAAACCGAGATAAGGCCCTGGAATGGATCACCTCTTTCCTCACCGGTAGAACCCAGAAAGTCTAACTCCCTCCCTTCACCTCCAAGCCTGCAGGAATCAACTACGGGGTTCCACAAGGCTCTTCACTAAGCCCAACACTCTTCAACATCTACATGGCGCCTCTCGCAGCCATCACCAGATACCACAACCTCAATATCATCTCCTACGCAGATGACACTCAGCTAATCATCTCTCTCATAAGAGAACCCGCCACCACCAAGAGAAACATCCACGAAGGGCTCACAGAAATTGCCTCCTAGATGAATAACAACTGCCTCAAACTGAACACAGAAAGAACAGAAATACTCCACCTCAGACCCGAAAACTCAGCCTGGAACAACTCCTGGTGGCCCACAGCCCTCGAGCCCCCTCCAACCTAGGCTTTATCCTAGATTCATCACTATCAATGAACCAAAAAGTCAAACGCTGTCTCCTCGGCAGGTTTCCACACGCTCCACCTACTGCAAAAAAATTTATCCCACCAGACACCAGAAAAACTGTAAACCACGCACTCGTCAGCAGCAGACTAGACTATGGCAATGCGCTCTACGCTGGATCCACCATCAAGCTCCAAAAGAGACTCCAACGAGTCCAGAACGCTGCCGCCAGACTTATCATCAACATCCGCCACCAATGCCCTATCACAAAACACCTACAAGACCTACACTGGCTCCCCATCAACAAAAGAATCACCTTCAAGCTTCTCACTCACGCTTTCAAGTCCCTCCATAACATAGGCCCCAAATACCTAAACCAACGTGTCACCTTCTACAACCGCACCAGGCAACTGTGATCAGCCAACCAAGCCCTCGTGCTCATCCCCCACATAAGAAAGACCACTGCTGGAGGCAGGTCCTTCTCTTATCAAGCAGCCAAAACCTGGAACACCCTCCCTCTTCACCTCAGACAGGTCACCAACCTAACAAAGTTCAGAAAGGACCTCAAAACCTGGCTCTTCGACTGAACCCCATTTCTACTTGCCGCTCTTTATAAAAACTGAATAGATAGATAGATATACTCCTCTACCATTACCTCTGCTGATATGTTTCAGTACTGGTTTGGCTGTCTGCTATATGTGAATGGTTGTCTTACACGGTAAATATATACTTTTATTATATAATACACTGTCAGCTATGGATTGGGCACTTTTAATTAAAGTTGTTATATATTGTTTGTATACATGCCTTGAGTCAGTAATTCAGTGCTCTTTTTTAGCGACTTTATTTTAGTGGCTAAATATTTGTCAAGGTTGGTGGAGTCTGTGAAACATACAGGTTTTTTTTGGAGCTAGTAATTTATTTATAAATTAGGATGCTAAATATTATGTTAGCCTCATGGAATGTTAATAATCACATTTTATGCAGCTATAATATAAGTATGCATGAGGCTTTATTTTGGTTCATTTTGTTTTTTTGTATACACGAACTAAATTCTTATCAGTTTTTTTCGTTTGGCCATGCAACAAGAGCAAACAAGCATGTGATGATGCTATTTATGACATCATCAATTCGCACCATTTTTTTGGTACCAAAATTTCCCACCAAATTTGCCATTATAAGCTCCACCCCCAGCTCATTCAGTGCTCTAAGAAAACACTTTCGCCTAGATTTAGAGTTCTGCGTTAGCCGTCAAAAGCAGCGTTACGGGGTCCTAACGCTGCTTTTTACCGCCTGCTGGTATTTAGAGTCAAGCAGGAAATTGTCTATCACTCACTTCCCTACCGCGATTCCAGGCTACCGCAGATCCCCTTACGAAAATTGCGAATGCTATCTTTTCAATGGGATCTGCCTAACGCTGGTATGTCTTGGGAGAAGTGAGCAATAGACCCTCTACCGACAAGACTCCTAACGTCAAAAAAAGTCAGTAGTTAAGAGCTTTATGGACTAACGCGTGAATATAAAGCTCTTAACTACTGTGCTCTAAAGTACACTAACACCCATAAACTACCTATGTACCCCTAAACCGAGGCCCCCCCACATCGCCGCCACTATAAAAAAAATTTGTATCCCTAATCTGCCGACCAGACACCGCCGCCACTATAATAAATGTATTAACCCCTAAACTGCCACACTCCCACCTCGCAAACACTAGAATAAATAGTATTAACCTCTAATCTGCCCTCCCTAACATTGCCGCCACCTACCTACAATTATTAACCCCTAATCTCCCGCCCGCAATGTCGCCGCTACTATAATAAAGTTATTAACCCCTAAACCTAACTCTAACCCTAACACCCCCCTAACATAAATATAATTTATATTAAACTAAATAATATTGCTAAAATTAACTAAATTATTCCTATTTAAAACTAAATACTTACCTATAAAATAAACCCTAATATAGCTACAATATAATTAATAATTACATTGTAGCTATTTTAGGATTTATATTTATTTTACTGGCAACTTTGTATTTATTTTAACTAGGTACAATAGCTATTAAATAGTTAATAACTATTTAATAGCTACCTAGTTAAAATAACTACAAAATTACCTGTAAAATAAATCCTAACCTAAGTTACAATTAAACCTAACACTACACTATCATTAAATTAATTAAATAAATTACCTACAATTACCTAAAATAAAATACAATTAAATACACTATTCTATAATACAAAAAAACACACTAAATTACAAAAAATAAAAAAGAATTACAAGAAGTTTAAACTAATTACATCTAATCTAAGCCCCCTAATAAAATAAAAAAGCCCCCCAAAATAAAAAATTCCCTACCCTATTCTAAAATACAAAAGTAATCAGCTCTTTTACCAGCCCTTAAAAGAGCTTTTTGCGGGGCCTTGCCCCAAAGTAATCAGCTCTTTTGCATGAAAATAAAATACAATACCCCCCACAATGTTACAACCCACCACCCACATACCCCTACTCTAGCTACCGTAAGGAACGCTGGTATTGAGGGTTGAAGTGGCGCTAAATTAGGCTCAACGCACCCTTTTTTGAGCCTAACGCAGCCCCTCAGACAACTCTGAAGGGTGCGTTGGGGAAAAAAACAGCGTTAGCTATGCGGCTTTTTACCGACAAAACTCTAAATCTAGGCGTTTGTGAGCTTTCATGCAGCATTATTTTATGAATCAGTTTTCTTTTTTTGTAAATATTAGCTCTGTTTTCCATTCTCTCAAACCTGTTATATATATCATATATAGGAGCATATATATAAATTTGCAGAATTTTTTTATTTTTTTATTTTGTTTATTTGCAATTATGTCTTAAACTGAACCTGCCTCTGATGTTACCATAAGATTTGTGCTGCCTGAACACGTATCTACCAAAACTAAGTATGTTTGTTGTAAAAAAAGCTAATCTCATTCTTCAGCTCAATTATGTGACTCTTGTTTTGACAATTTGTTAAATGCCAATAATATATATATTAGTACAAATGTTCCCACTGTTATTCCATCTCAGTCTAATGTACATAGAATTCTTACAGAAAAGAAAGATTTCATTGCTGCAGCTATAAAGAATGCAATGGCTGCTATTCCGCATTCAAATAAACATAAAAGGGTTTCCTTCTTAAACGGGAAGAGTCCACAGCTGCAATTATTACTTTTGGGAATTCAGAACCTGGCCACCAGGAGGAGGCAAAGACACCCCAGCCAAAGGCTTAAATACCTCCCTCACGTCCCTCATCCCCCAGTTATTCTTTGCCTTTCGTCACAGGAAGTTGGCAGAGAAGTGTCAGAAGTTCGAGATAGTGTCTTATGGAGGGTAGTACTCTTCTCAATGGGACTGGAGTTTTAAGTAATCCTATCAGCCTCTCAGTGAGGGCATGGATGAAAGTTAGAGTCCGGAGATGCAGGGAGAGTTTTACCCATCCCGACTTATATTAACAGCTCCTTGGTAATCAGCGTTGTTGAGTTTTGCTGCTTACCTTTATTCACACAAGTCCATGTCAGACTTGAAGGGCCACGTTCCTGTTCCACAGCGTAGATTTCAGCAAGATCGTTTCATTTTATTTCAATATGTGAATGTTATGTTAACGAAACAAGATAGGGTCCCAATGGGACTCCTTTTATCTTAATAAGGAATCATGGGTTAATATCTCCTGAGGGGGGTTATTGAACAGGGTGGACTTTAATCATGTTTGTTATATGGTTTTATCTGCAAGTGTGTAGCAATACCTAGGCTCACGGTTTTTACAGAACATAACTGCCTTATTTTAATGGCGCAATCTTTCGATATTGCACACCCTTTTCTGTGACTGGCACGGTGCACCTCATGACGTTGTTTCTCACTTCCGTATGCTGACTGTGTGTGACAGAGAGAGTCTAGCTTGTGGATTGTCTGGTTCACAGGAGGTGAAAGGGCCATTGGGAGTGTTAAAAGGGTGCCAGTTATTTTTCATCATTTTTGTAATCCCAAGATTATGGAGGATTCTAATATGTTGTATACGGATGACTCTGATATGGAGAATGTGTCTTGTGATGAATATGAAATAGCCCGGGTTATTAATGCCCATCAGTTATGTTCCGATTGCCATTCTAGAGTACTCTATTCCCCCGAATCAGGGAGCTTAGAGCGCGTGCCCCAGAAAATTTCTCGGCTATGCAAGTAGGTGTCCCTATGGCCTTTACTCCTTCTCCGGAGGGTGGCTTGTTTCCTCCAAAGGTTACAGCACGGTTCCGCATGGCCATTTCTATGGCCATGGCTCATTTATATCTCCCAAGTGAAATATTTCTCAGATATTGTCCGTGTTCTGTTAACCAGGGCCCGTCAGGCATGGGATCGCCTGATTTAGTTCGGCCTTCTAGGGAAGCATTGGCCTCTGGAGAGAGATGCTTTTGCCTTCCGTTACAGGCTGGCAAATCTTCATGTTCTTTTAATCCTTTGAGTGCTAAGCTAAATTTAATATTTTTCTGCTTTTTACTATTTTCAAAAAACATTTTTTTTTTACTTTTTTATTTTTTTCCCCAGTTCCCCAAGACCTATACCATTGGAAAGGTTAGACGATTACATTTCCATTGGTGGGTCTTGGGGGGTCTGTAGCTGCTTAGATCCCTGAGATACAGGTTTCTAAGCAGCATGCCCCCTTTCCCTATACTTTGTATTGACAATTTTAAATAAAGTTGCGCGGTGACATCATCACGTCATAGCCAGTGACGTCACTGCATGTAACGGGAAGCCCCAGCTTGCAGGCCCGATCGCTGGGGTAGGAGCGGGTGGGGGCCCCCAGATTGCTAAAAAGGTAGTTGAGTGCTAATGACAGCTCTGAGCCATCATTAGCACTCAAGGGACACGTTTTGGCGATGTTGGAGGATCCCAGTCCTAATGGGCCAAGGGATTCGAGGCCTTAGATGCTGGATGGCAAATTGGATATGACGTTTGGGGATGAAGCAAATTTCCTTAACATCTCCATTTTATTTTTCTTTAAGTTTTGGTTCCAGTTCTGAGCTTGGGTGAATGGGGCTTCTGATCTGCTGGTCCCGTTAGCGTTCTCATTCACCTTGGCCGTTCACCCAATGGGTGCTGCTTTCATTTTATTTTTGATCCGGTTGGATGTGTTTAATTTGTTTTTTCTTAAGCTTATGTCTGTTAGAATTTAGTTTTTGGAATGTTCTTCTCTGGGACCGATACTTATGATTTTGTGGTCGCTTGGGCACTTCCTCGGAAGTTGCGCATTTTTAAATAATAGAATCATGTTTTCTAGTTCATTTATCGTTCTTTCGGGTCAAATTTTCTTGGACCTTGGGCAGTTCTGGAGTGTTCTTATACTAGGCTGGTACTGGTCGGAAGCTTTCGGCTGTTACCTGGGTTCATGTCACCCTCGTGGTACTGATTAATCCTGTCAGATTCTATATTTCTCTTGGCCTATTGCTATAGACTCTGGGCTTGGAGCCTATCGATGTATGAGGCCCACTGTTTATATGCAGCCCCTCGGATGGAGGGTTGTGAATGCCGATCTAAGGTTGGCTGTTTTGGGCTACTCATCTGGGATATTTGTCTGTCTTTGCAGACGTCATTTTGGTTCTTTCAGGTCCCTGGAGACTCAGAACCATCATTTACATTCCTTTGAAGTTGGGAGATGTGAGTGACCTATATGGTCTGGTGTTCCGAGTGGTGATCAATTTGCGTCTTCACTCGAGGGTCTCCAGATGCTGACTTTTAGCCCATTAAGCATTTCCTTGCGGTGGCGGAGTCTCCTTCCTTCCCGCCTTGGGCAGATCATCTCATCTGGAAGTGCGGGCATGGCCTTCTTCCTCTGCTCAGAGTTGCGTTACTCTAGGAGGTGGTGTGCAGGGGTTTCCTGTTTTCTGTGGGGAGCTGCGAGGCTCCAACTTTACCCTGTTTTAAAAAAAAAAAAAAAAGATTTCTTTTTGGAAGACCGATCCTACAAGGATCTCTGGCTGTTGTCTCTTCCATCTTTTACCCTTGGTCTGACCACAGTCTTTGACGTTCGGGTGTTTTATGTCCTCGTTGCAACTCTAGCCTTGGGCTTACCAGAGAAGAGTCGAGGTCAGTCTTAGACAGTCGCCCCTTCTGGGGTCAGGTAGTTGACCATTTATTCTCGATGTTCCGTTGGGACTTCCTGGAGGGTGCCTTAAGTCCATCTCTCTGGGATGGCTAGCAAGGCCAAGGGTTTAATTCACCCTTAGGTGTTGGTTGCTACCTTCCCAGAATGTGTAACACGTGTTATCACTTGTCTACAATATTTTCCTTGCGATTCAAGTGCACTGAGTGCAGAATTCTTCAATGGTTCAGGAGCTCTTCCAGACTCCTGGGTTTGAGGCTGTTGTTGGATCGGCAAGTCTACAGACTTTAGATGATGTGCTCCTAGTCGTAGGAGGCACTTAGGGTTCCTCGGGAAGTTAGAACTGTTGATCAATTCCATTTTTCGAGGACCCTGGCCTAGGTCCATGTCTCTCCCTAGAGACATGGACCTACGGTTCGATATCTCCTTCAAATAGGTTGAAGTTATAGCTGAGGAATCTTGCCCCTATGGTAGGGTGTTTTCCGTGTTTTTTTCCCCTTCTCTTCTAGAGCGAGGGTGGGGTTCTCCTGGTTTGTACTTACCTTAGCATTTGTGGGATCCCACGTTGACTTAGTGGTAAACTATGTTTCCTTGGAAGCTGTAGGTCAAGAGTTCATCTTCAGCTATTGTTATGTACTCTTCATTAGACAAGTCCTATATTATCATTGCTTAACGCAGATTTATATGGCAACCTGTGGGTTCTGTTTTTCCTGCCTTATAAGGGTCTTTCCCTTCTTGCGTTCATAAACCTGGAAAGGGGGATGCAATGTAGTGTCTGGTCCCTCCGTTCCTGCAGCGGGAGGCTGAGGGTTCGATCCCTGTGGGGCTCCTGCTGATTATTGTATCTGATGTATAGATGTGGGGGGTCTGAGGGCCCTCTTCCCTTGGGAAGTGTTCCTTTGGGGAAGAGAGCAGTGTAGGGGGTCTTGTACTCATACACACAGCTTCTCTGAATCATGGTAGAATGCCGTTTGTAATAGCGGTCAGAGGTTTGTTCCTTGTTGACCCATCCTTTCTCTTCAGAGGTCTGGGACTCTTGTCTTCAGTCTTTAACTAGCTTTGGGCTGGGACCATTACCCTGGAGGGAAGATCGGGGATCGGTTACCTATGTAGTGTTGACCATTTTTTCTTCCAGAGTTGATCCTCCCCTTTGGTGAGAGGCCTCTGATGTCCTTCCCCTTTCTACTGGTGTCTGGTACTGGGAAGAGACGCTCATGGAGCTCAGTCTTCGGAGGGGCCTGTGAGTCTTTGGAAGGTTAACAGTTCTAAACCATCTACAGTTTCTTGCACTTTGAAGGTATGCTAGCAGGCTTACAACCCCTTCGTGGTTGGGGTTCACGATGGCTGCGTTAGCCTCAGAAAAGTGAGCGTTGAGCAAAATTTAGCTCCACTTCTCACCTCAATACCAGCGTTACTTACGGTAGCGGTAAGCTGGAAAAACGTGCTTGTGCACGATTTCCCCATAGGATACAATAGGGCTGAGTTTGCTGAAAAAAACCTAACACCTGCAAAAAAACAGCGTTCAGCTCCTAACGCAGCCCCATTGTTTCCTATAGGGAAACACTTTCTAAGTCTACACCTAACACCCTAACATGAACCCGAGTCTAAAAACCCCTAACCTTACACTTATTAACCCCTAATCTGCCGCCCCCAACATCGTCGCCACCTGCATTATACTATTAACCCCTAATCTGCTGCTCCGGACACCACCGCCACCTACATTATCCCTATGAACCCCTTATCTGCTCCCCCAACATCACCGACACCCATATTATATTTATTAACCCCTAATCTGCCAACCGGACATCGCCGCCACTATAATAAATGTATTAACCCCTAAACCGCTGCACTCACGCCTCGCAAACACTATAATAAATTGTATTAACCCCTAATCTGCCGACCCCCAACGTTGCCGCCACCTACCTACAATTATTAACCCCTAATCTGCCGCCCCCAACATCGCCGCTACTATAATAAAGTTATTAACCCCTAAACCTAAGTCTAACCCTAACACCTAAAATTTCTAAAATTAAATAAATTAATCCTATTTAAAACTAAATACTTACCTATAAAATAAACCCTAATATAGCTAAAATATAACTAATAGTGTAGCTATTTTAGGATTTATATTTATTTTACAGGCAACTTTGTATTTATTTTAACTAGGTACAATAGCTATTAAATAGTTAATCACTATTTAATAGCTACCTAGTTAAAATAATTACAAAATTACCTGTAAAATAAATCCAAACCTAAGTTACAAATACACCTAACATTACACTATCATTAAATTAATTAAATAAATTAACAAAAAATATCTAAACTCAAATACAATTAAATAAACTAAACTATAGTACAACCCCCCCCACTAAATTACAAAAAATAGAATTTTAATCTAATTACACCTAATCTAAGACCCCTAATAAAATAAAAAAGCCCCCCAAAATAATAAAATACCTTACCCTATACTAAATTACAAAAGTTATCAGCTCTTTTACCAGCCCTTGAAAGGGCTTTTTGCGGGGCATTGCCCCAAAGTAATCAGCTCTTTTACATGTAAAAAAAATACAAGACCCCCCCCCCCAACATTTAAACCCACCACCCACACACCCATACTCTAAAACCCACCCAATCCCCCCTTATAAAAACCTAACACTACCCCCCTGAAGATCACCCTACCTTGAGCCATGTTCACCCAGCCGGGCACTGATGGGCCAGAAGAGGACATCCGGACCAGCAGAAGTCTTCATCCTATCCAGGCAGAAGTCTTCATCCTGTCCAGGCAGAAGAGGACATCCGGACCGGCAGACATCTTCATCCAGGCGGCATCTTATATCTTCATCCTTCCGGAGCGGAGCCATCTTCTATCCAGCCGATGCGGAGCAATCCTCTTCTTCCAATGTCCTAACGCAGAATGAAGGCTCCTTTAAATGACATCATACAAGATGGCGACCCTCGAATTCCGATTGGCTGATAGGATTCTATCAGTATTCTGCGGCACCATTAACTTCTCCCTTGAGACCGACACCTTCCCGGAAGAATGGAAGCACACGGATCTGAGGCCCCTCCTGAAAAAAACCCACAGCAGACCCTAAGGACCCAAAAAACTACCGCCCCATCTCCCTGTTTTTTTACTATTTTCAAAAAACATTTTTTTTTACTTTTTTATTTTTTCCCCCAGATCCCCAAGACCTATACCATTTGGAAAGGTTAGACGATTACATTTCCAATGGTGGGTCTTGGGGGTCTGTAGCTGCTTAGATCCCTGAGATACAGGTTTCTAAGCAGCATGCCCCCTTTCCCTATACTTTGTATTGACAATTTAAAATAAAGTTGCGCGGTGACATCATCACATCATAGCCCGTGACGTCACTGCACGTAACGGGAAGCCCCAGCGATGCCTGTCACTATGCAGGCACGATCGCCGGGGTAGGAGCGGGTGGGGGCCCCCAGATTGCAAAAAAGGTAGTTGAGTGCTAATGACAGCTCTGAGCCGTCATTAGCACTCAAGGGACACGTTTTGGCGATGTTGGAGGATCCCAGTCCTAATGGACCAAGGGATTCGAGGCCTTAGATGCTGGATGGCAAATTGGATATGACGTTTGGGGATGAAGCCAATTTCCTTAACATCTCCATTTTATTTTTCTTTATGTTTTTGTTCCAGTTCTGAGCTTGGGTGAATGGGGCTTCTGATCCGCTGGTCCCGTTGGCGTTCTCATTCACCTTGGGCGTTCACCCAATGGGTGCTGCTTTCATTTTATTTTTGATCCGGTTGGATGTGTTTAATTTGTTTTTTCTTAAGCTTATGTCTGTTAGAATTTAGTTTTTGGAATGTTCTTCTCTCGGACCGATACTTGTGATTTTGTGGTCGCTTGGGCACTTCCTCGGAAGTTGCGCATTTTTGAATAATAGAATTATGTTTTCTAGTTCATTTATCGTTCCTTCGGGTCAAATTTTCTTGGACCTTGGGCAGTTCTGGAGTGTTCTTATACTAGGCTGGTACTGGTTGGAAGCTTTCGGCTGTTACCTGGGTTCATGTCACCCTCGTGGTACTGATTAATCCTGTCGGATTCTATATTTCTCTTGGCCTATTGCTATAGACTCTGGGCTTGGATCCTATCGATGTATGAGGCCCACTGTTTATATGCAACCCCTCGGATGGAGGGTTGTGAATGCCGATCTAAGGTTGGCTGTTTTGGGCTACTCATCTGGGATATTTGTCTGTCTTTGCAGACGTCATCTTGGTTCTTTCAGGTCCCTGGGGACTCAGAACTATCATTTACATTCCTTTGAAGTTGGGAGATGTGAGTGACCTATATGGTCTGGTGTTCCGAGTGGTGATCAATTTGCGTCTTCACTCGAGGGTCTCCAGATGCTGACTTTTAGCCCATTAAGCATTTTCTTGCGGTGGCGGAGTCTTCTTCCTTCCCGCCTTGGGCAGATCATCTCATCTGGAAGTGCGGGCATGGGCTTCTTCCTCTGCTCAGAGTTGCGTTACTCTAGGAGGTGGTGTGCAGGGGTTTCCTGTTTTCTGTGGGGAGCTGCGAGGCTCCAACTTTACCCTGTTTAAAAAAAAAAAAAAAGCTTTTCTTTTTGGAAGACCGATCCTACAAGGATCTCTGGCTGTTGTCTCTTCCATCTTTTACCCTTGGTCTGACCACAGTCTTTGACGTTCGGGTGTTTTATGTCCTCGCTGCAACTTTAGCCTTGGGCTTACCAGAGAAGAGTCGAGGTCAGTCTTAGACAGTCACCCTTTTGGGGTCAGGTAGTTGAACATTTATTCTTGATGTTCCGTTGGGACTTCCTGGAGGGTGCCTTAAGTCCATCTCTCTGGGATGGCTAGCAAGGCCAAGGGTTTAATTCACCCTTAAGTGTTGGTTGCTACCTTCCCAGTATGTGTAACATGTGTTATCGCTTGTCTACGATATTTTCCTTGCGATTCAAGTGCACTGAGTGCAGAATTCTTCAATGGTTCAGGAGCTCTTCCAGACTCCTGGGTTTGAGGCTGTTTTTGGATCGGCAAGTCTACAGACTTTAGATGATGTGCTCCTAGTCGTAGGAGGCACTTAGGGTTCCTCGGGAAGTTAGATCTGTTGATCGATTCCGTTTTTCGAGGACCCTGGCCTAG
Organism: Bombina bombina; assembly: GCF_027579735.1. Lineage (NCBI taxonomy): Eukaryota > Metazoa > Chordata > Amphibia > Anura > Bombinatoridae > Bombina > Bombina bombina. The sequence continues at coordinate 1,127,511,159 of NC_069503.1, forward strand.
GTCCATGTCTCTCCCTAGAGGGGGGTGGACAGTTCGATATCACCTTCAAATAGGTTGAAGTTATAGCTGAGGAATCTGGCCCCTATGGTAGGGTGTTTTCCGTGTTTTTTCCCCTTCTCTTCTAGAGCGAGGGTGGGGTTCTCCTGGTTTGTAGTTACCTTAGCATTTGTGGGATCCCACGTTGACTTAGTGGTAAACTATGTTTCCTTGGAAGCTGTAGGTCAAGAGTTCATCTTCAGCTATTGTTATGTACTCTTTATTAGACAAGTCCTATATTATCGTTGCTTAATGCAGATTTATATGGCGACCTGTGGGTTCTGTTTTTCCTGCCTTATAAGGGTCTTTCCCTTCTTGCTTTCATAATCCTGGAAAGGGGGATGCAATGTAGTGTCTGGTCCCTCCGTTCCTGCAGCGGGAGGCTGAGGGTTCGATCCCTGTGGGGCTCCTGCTGAATATTGTATCTGATATATAGATGTGGGGGGTCTGAGGGCCCTCTTCCCTTGGGAAGTGTTCCTTTGGGGAAGACAGCAGTGTAGGGGGTCTCGTACTCGTACACACTGCTTCTCTGAATCACGGTAGAATGCCGTTTGTAATAGCGGTCAGAGGTTTGTTCCTTGTTCACCCATCCTTTCTCTTCAGAGGTCTGGGACTCTTGTCTTTGGTCTTTAACTAGCTTTGGGCTGGGACCATTACCCTGGAGGGAAGATCGGGGATCGGTTACCTATGTAGTGTTGACCATTTTTTCTTCCAGAGTTGATCCTCCCCTTTGGTGAGAGGACTCTGATGTCCTTCCCCTTTCTACTGGTGTCTGGTACTGGGAAGAGACGCTCATGGAGCCCAGTCTTCGGAGGGCTGTGAGTCTTTGGAAGGTTAACAGTTCTAAACCATCTACAGTTTCTTGCACTTTGAAGGTGTGCTAGCAGGCTTACAACCCCTTCGTGGTTGGGGTTCACGATGGCTGAGTCAGCTTTCCTACCTAGAAGCTGGTCATTTAAAGTTCCTGTTCAGGCAGTTAGGGTTCTCTTGGAGAGATCCTTCTAGCTGATGGGATAGTTATCCTTTTGCCACTGTCTCTGCTGGTCTAGCCTGCAGGTTTCGATCTGATACTAGGCATCAGGGAACTCGTGTTTTTCTGGAAGTACTTTAGGGTATGTGTCTGGATCAGGGAGTGTCCCTTGAGTCCTTTGGGATGCGTTTTCCCTGTGTATAGATCTCTTTTTTATCGGTCCTTTCATCTCCCTGGGCGCTACTGTCATAAGACAACTTTGGGTTGTTATTTGCTTGTTGAGCAGTACGGAATGATCCTTTAGATTTTTCCTGGGACTCTGTTCTTGTCTTGGCCGGGTACTTTTTTGGGAGTTGTGACCCGTGGGGCTGACTCCTCAGAGGCTGTTTGGGCTCGACGGACTCTGGGACTGAGTGGTCTCTAGTTCGGCTTTGCTGGTGGTGTAACTAATGTGCAGTTACCTGGGCTTCAGGTTTTCACCCGTGTTGTCTATATTTTTATAGGGTGTTGGGTAATTTTAGGCCGTGGTGCCTTTCGAAGGGGCCGCCTTTTGTACCCACCCGTTGTTTGCATTCAGTGTCCTCTAGCTTGGGTATTGTTTTCCCAAAAGTAATGAATGCAGCTGTGGACTCATCCCGTTTAAGAAGAAAAACATAAATTATGCTTACCTGATCATTTTCTTTTCTTTTGACGGGAAGAGTCCACAGCTCCCGTCCGTGTTTTTATCTATGAGGCGGCTGTAATTTTTTGTTCTTCTGGCACCTTTTTTTCACCATGATATTTCTCCTACTGTTCCTTGTTCCCTTGGCAGAATGACTGGGGAATGAGGGAAATGAGGGAGGTATTTAAGACTTTGGCTGGGGTGTCTTTGCCTCCTCTTGGTGGCCAGGCTCTGTATTCCCAAAAGTAATGAATACAGCTGTGGACTCTTCCAGTCAGAAGAAAAGAAAATTATCAGGTAAGCATAATTTATGTTTTTTCCACATTTTCCTAAACCTAGTGAATTAAGTTCTGACCTTCAGCATACTGATGTATTCCCTTCTGATGGGGTTTCCTCTGATTCAGAGGACACCATGTCAGAGACAGATATAGACAAATCTTCTTTTTTATTTAATATAGGATATATTTGTTCTCTCTTAAAGGAAGTTTTGTTTACTTTGGGTATTGAGGAGTCTAACCCTCCTGATGATGAAGCTAGTAACCATCCAAATTCTGTATTTAAGTATTTCCTATTCCAGACGCTATCTCTAATGTGATTGCTAAAGAATGGTTTGTCAGGGTGCCAGAAATCAGACTGAGACGAGAAGTGCAAAAATAATCACACCTTTATTAATAACAAAAATAATAAAAAGTCAAATAACAAGCCAGGAGTCAAAACCAGAGCTGGTAGTCAGACGAGCCAATTCAGGAGCCAAAGCGAGTAGTCAGATGAGCTGGAATCAGGAACAAGGAGAACAGCAAAGTCAGGAACAAGCCAGAGATCAGGAACCAGAAGAGACGTCAGACTAGCCAGGTAATAGACAGGAACTGGAACACAGGAACTCGCAAACAGGTCTGAGACAATGCAAGGGCAAAGCATACTGAAAAGAGGCCCTTTAAATAATAAGTGATGACATCACAATTCTGAGACTGCAATCTGTCTCACATGGATGATGTACAACAGTCTGGCCATAAGAGAGCGTGCACGAAATGAGCAGCATCACACACTCTGCGCCAGATTCAGTAAGAAAGGTGAGTAAAATGGCTGCCAGCAGCACATGGCAAACAAAGCAGGGAAAAAACCCTGACATGGTCTAAGCCTGATACCTCTTTTAACCCTCTTTTAACCCTTCTTCTAGGTTTACCTTTGGCCAATTTAGAACCTTGGGAAACAGTTCCTAAAGTTGATGGGGCAATTTCCACTCTTGCCAAACGTACTACTATTCCTATGGAAGATCCTTTAGATAGTGGCTATATTCTTAGACCTGTTATATCTATGGCTGATGTTGCTGCTGCTTCTACTTTTTGGTTGGAAGTTTAGTACAGCACTTGTCTTCAGATTCTGAATTATGTAACATTATTGTTTTACTTCAACATGCAAATCATTTTATTTGTGATTTGATGTTATGAAGATCAATGTCAAATCCATAGGGTTGATTTACCAAATGGCGGCAGACATGATTCGCTGTAGCAAATCATGTCCGCCCGACATCGCTGAATGCCGACAGCACAAGCCGTTCTGGTGAACGACTTGTGCAATGCTGCCCCCTGCAGATTCACAACCAATCAGCCGCTAGCAGAGAGTGTCAATCAACCCGATCGTATCTGACCGTGTTGATTGCTGCTCGCAGCCTCAGAGGTGGCAGACTAGTTAAGGAGCCGTGGTCTTAAAGGACCACTCAATGCAGTCGAATTACATAATTAACAAGCGCATAATAAAAAGACAATGTAATAGCACTTACTCTGAATTTCAAATAAGCAGTAGATAGTTTTCTGACAAATTTATTTTTTCTCCCATTTTTCTGCCCCCCCTGTATCATGTGACATACATCAGCCAATCACAGGCTACTATACGTATACCCTGTGAGCTTGTGCACATGGTCAGTAGGATCTTGTTCTCCAGAAAGTGTGTATATAATGGAAGTAAATTGGAAAGTATCTTAAAACTGCTGCTCTATCTGAATCATAAAAGTTTACTTTGACTTGAATGTCCCTTTAAGACCACTGCTTCCTAATTGCTGTTGATGGCGAGCCTGAAGGAAATATTGGCATCAGGCCCGTGATAAATTGGCCCCCATGTCTTTAGCCATTCTAAATAGAAGAGCTTTATGGCTTAAATCTTAGAAAACTGACATGGTGTCTAAAACTAGATTATTATCTCTCTCTTTTCAAGGTAAAGATCTTTTTGGTCCACAATTGGATTCTATTATCACAACTGTTACTGGGGGTAAGGGAGTTTTTCTGCCCCAAGACAAGAAATCTAAGGGTAAATTTAATGGTACTCAATCTTTACATCTATAAAAAAGTCAGCACATTAAACTACTCCTTCCCCTAAGGCCTCTGGCTCTAATTGGAGACCATCTCTGAATTGGAATAAATCCAAGCCTTATAAGAAACCAAACCCTGCCCCTAAACCTACATGTACCAAAAAAAAAAAAATGTGTTTCCGATCTAGAACTTTCAGGGGTAATTGTCCCAGTTCCACAGCAGGAACAAGGATGGGGGGGGGGGGGGTGTTTGTTTTGTTGGGGCTTTTTTGGAAGAAAATTGTTTGTTTCAGCTTCTAGCATACATGAGTCAAAAATGAAATGACAGTAAAAAGAGTACAATTATTAATCACATTGTGGAGGTGAAGTCCAGGTGCAGAATATATATGTGAGTTTGTATAAAAATTTAAAGGTATACTGTGTTTGGGACTCCATTATCCAATTCTTATTTAAAGTTTACTGCATTCTTGGTTGTCAATTTCCCCCAAAAAATATTTTAAAATAAACAAAACAATAAACAATAAACATCAATAATTTCTATGTAATAGTCAATGTATAAGGGTGTGCACATATCTTAAGTTAAACAATGTATCTAATGTTAATGTAAGATACCGTCTGGTGGTATCAACCGCATTGAGGGTGTGAGGGCCTTAAGTATTAAACAGTATTTGTTGTCACAGTGGTTAGAAGGTGATTATTATCTTTTGTACCTTATTTAGAGGAGAATAGTGTAGGGTGGGGGAGATGCATTAAGACACTTATGTGGGTCTAGTGTCCCATAGGAACATTATTTATGCGTGGGTGTCTAACTTGTTTAATAAAATATAGTGATATCTTTTCCAATTTAGGTTTGAGTTGTGTTTCGTATATCCACATTTGTAGGGTGGGGATTCATTCTTTTTCCCACATTCTCGGAATTAGTTCATGTGCACTATTTATCATTATCTGTAACAGTTTAACATGCAATTTTTAGTCGAGTTTGGGGTACCTATGGAACAGAAATATGATTGGGTCAGGGGTTAAAGGAGTGCCAATGGTGTTTTATAGGTATAATATGATAGATGTCCAAAACTATTGTATTTTGGGACACGCACAACAGATGTGGAACAGAGTGAATTTGCCGGACATTAGAGGAGTTAGGGAAGATATGTTTGAGTGTCTGTGGTGTGAGATACCACCTGGTTAGTAATTTGGTTTCTAAAAGTTTTGCCGAATAGATGTAAAGATTGAGTACCATTCTGCATTTGAGATTAGAAATAGGTCGGCATATCAGTTTCACTTGGTGTGGTGAGCAGTTTGTAGGTTTGTGATATTGTGTGGAGGTTAGTTGAAGATGAACTACACATTATTTCAAAATGGGATCGGTGTCTTGTTAAGTTATGCTTGCGTGCATTTTGAAAGTAATGGCTAACTTGGAGGTATCTATCTTGGAGGTAGCAGAAGGTGAATATCCCTGGTTCCCGTGGGAGCAAATGTAAGGCCTGGTGGGAAACTATTATTATGCAATGTGCGTGTGAGCGTGGAAGGTATTGTGTATAGGTTGGGTTGACGTTTGACTATTTCTAACCAGGTTCTATGCGTTTCTGAAATTATTGGGTTGTTAGGGTTCTTTAATTTGGTTTGGTTTCTATCAGTCCAGCAGAAAACTCCTAACTGGGTATAGTCTGAGAGTTCATGTTCAAGTTTGACCCATTGTTTATGATGGTGTTCTTCAAAAGAGCACCAGTCTATAACTCTTGAAAGGAAGAAAGCATTCCGATATTCACGTATATTAGGGACTCCCAAACCTCCTGGAGTGAGATTTCTATATAGGGTTTATTTGGCAATCCTAGGGGGCCTAGTTTTCCATACATACGCATTAATGATTGATTGCAATTTCGGAATCATAGATTTTGGGAGAGGAATGGGACTGTTTGTAATACATATAGGATCTTTGGAAGTTGTGTCATTATGGCCACATTAATTCTACCAAGCCAGGATATCGACTTAGGAGACCAATTATTAGTGTTTGAGAATATAGTCGAGGTTAGGGTATCATAGTTTAGTTTGATTAATTCCGCTTGGTTTGGTGATAAATGTATGCCTAGATATTTAAGGCATTGGGTTTTTAACGTGAATGGGGCTATGAGTTGAAGGGATGTCAGGTCTTTTTTTGTAATATTAACCGGGAGAAGGTCTGATTTTTCATAGTTTTTGGAAAAGTTAAATATGGTGCCATATGTTCTGAGGATTGAATGGGCTGCTGTAAGGGAGCTTACGGGGTTTGTAAGAGTCATGAAAAGGTGGTCGGCAAAAAGGGCCAGTTTATATTCTAAAGTTTTGATTTTGATGCCTTCAACTAGTGGTCATGTGCATAAGATAGCAGCAAGGACTTCCATAGGGGTGAAAAGGGGCAGCCCTGTCGAGTGCCATTTCGAATTGGGAAGTAATCATACAGTAGGACATTTACTTTAGTTTTAGCAGAGGGGGTATTATATAGGGTGGTGATTTTGGATATGAATTCTTTGGGTAAACCAAATTTGTGGAGGCTACATATTAAAAACTTCCAGTTTAACCAATCAAATGCCTTCTCGGCATCTGTTGAAATGAAAAGAGTTGGGATTTTATGTTGATGAGAGTGGTGAAGTAAATGTAATGCTTTTACCGTATTGTCATTGGCTTCTATTTGTTGTACAAACCCTGTTTAGTCTTTGTGGATTAGGTAAGGAAAGGATATGTTGAGTCAGTTAGCTAGTATTTTTAAATACATTTTAAGGTCAACATTGAGCAGGGAAATGGGTCTAAAGTTGGATGGGGAAACCTAACAGTTTACCTGGCTTGGGCAAAACTGTTATATTTGCTTCCAACATGCTTGTTGGGAACAGTTGCTCTAGTTCTATAAAGTGGAATAAATTTAGAAGGTGTGGAGAGAGAATTTTTTGAATAGTTTGTAGTAGAAGTTATTAAAGCCATCTGGTCCAGGGCTTTTCCCTTGTTTAAGGGATTTGATAGTGTCTTCTAGTTCTTGATGGGTAATGGTTTGGCTTAGGGGTTGAAGCTGTTCAGGGTGGATCTGGTGGAGTTTGAGCTGGTCAAGGTATCTGTTGCATATCTTTTTATTATCCTCTGTGGCATGGGTAGGGAATAGGTTATATAATTTAGTGTAATATTTACAAAACTCATTAGCTTTTGTTTTGGAATTTGTTGTCTTTGTGGAGTTATTAGTTGTTAGTGAATGTATACATGATGAGGATTGTTTACTCTTTAGTGCTCTAGCTAATAGCCTACCTGGTTTGTTCCTTTGTATGACATATTTTTGGCATAGGAGGAATGCTGTGTTTTGGAATTTAATATCTAGGAAGTCATTAAGTTGTCGCCTGGCCTGTTCTAGATTTTTTTTAATTTATAAGTCCATAGGGTGTCTCTTGTGAGAATAGTCTAGTTTTACTATTTTTGTGTGTGTGAGGTATTTTTGTCCTGCTTGCTTATTTTTGATAGCTTTGTGTTTCATTAAAATGCCTCTAATTACACATTTATAAGCTTCCCACGTAACAGTTGGTGAGGTGTCAACAAGAGAATTGATAGTGAAGTATTCTTGGAGTGCCCTTTCTATGGCATGTAGGGATTGAAGGCCAGCTAAAGGAACTGCTAGTGCTGACGGCTGAGGGGTCTGACCAACTAATAGGGATGATACGGGAAAAATTTTAGTAAGGAGAGATTATCTGCCATAATATAGTCAATTCTGGAGTAAGATTTGTTTGGGTTTGAGAAGAATGCGTAGTCTTGCTTATGTGGGTAGAGGTGTCACCATGTATCATGAAGGGTAAGCAGAGATAAATTGTTCCTGACAAAGTGTAGTGTATTGTCCGGGAGTTTTAGATGTGGGTTGGTGCTGTCAATGGTTGGGTTTAATGGGAGGTTGCAAATATTAATGTGCCTTTTAAATAAATGAGTATGGAGTAAACTGTATCTGCCCTCTTTATCCTGGTCTTTATTTATGAGTTCAAATGTAATTGATTTATGGAAAAGTATACTTACTCCATTTTTTTTGGGGGGGGGGTTGCTACTGTGGAAATTATTTGGGTAATTAGATGAGAAGTATTTAGGTTCATTGCTCTGTTTGAAATGAGTTTCTTGTAAAAACATTATGCTACCATTTTTATGATTTAGGTCGTGGAATGCTTTTTACTTTTTAAAAGGAGAGTTTAGGCCTTTAGCATTGATTGAAAGTATAGTGAATAAATGGTCTGTTTTTTTGCAGAGTCTTAGTATTAGTGTTTTATGAGGAGTTTGGGTGGAATCCCTAGTGAATTGTTGTGATGAGTGCAACAAAGTTTAATTATCCCAATCAAGAACATTACATGGAATAACAACATGATAATGAAAATAATAACTAACAAAACATTTTTAAACATAACTTTTTGTAAACAATGGTAAGCTAACAGGTATACCCTTCTTGTTGTAGCAAGGGGGAATATAAAATAATAGATTTGTAACTTAATGATATAAACAGTACTGTTCGCTTTGAGTTCTTATAGGGGGCTAATGTAGCCCCTGATTTTGGTGGATTTTAAGTTATTTAAGACAGAAACTTTAAACATAAGAAAAGTAGAATGTAGCAATATTATTAATCATAGAAGTATGACATTATGAATTTAGAGGCGGAAATTCCTCCGAGTCAGGGAAAAGATATACAATATAAGAAAAGTGGATTGATTTCACCCATTTTCTGTCATAGGGATTGTGTGTTTTTTCTGTCTTTTAGATGCTGTTGTTTGCCAGGTTGTGCTTTGAGGCCTGGAAGTTGTAGAAGGAAGATTATCTGTCTGCTTGGTAGTAGTAGAAGGTGGCTGGTTGCAGTCTGGAGGGATAAGGTTTAGATCTTTGCAGAAGTCCTCAATGTCTCCTGGGTCCATACATGTTTTCCTTTGACCTTCCCATGGAAGTTCTATATGGCAGGGGAAGCCTCATCTGTATAAAATGTTGTGTTTTCTTAGCAAGGTAATACGTGGGGTAAATTCCCTTCTTCTTTGCAGGGTTCTTATCGAGAGGTCAGCATAAATTGAGAGTGCAGAACCTTGAAAGTGTAGAGGTGAAGATGTCCTAGCTTGCTTCATGATGTCTTCCTTTTGCTGAAAGTCTTGGAATTTTATTATTACATCCCTTGGTGGTTGTCCTGCTTTGGGTCTGGGTCTTAGGGCTCTGTGGTACCTATCCAGAACTATTGGGGCAAAGTAAGATGGACCTTTAAGGAATTTAAATAGGTCTTGTATGTAGGCAAATAGGTTCTCTGTGATGATGGTCTCTGGTATTCCTCTTATTCTGATGTTCTAGCGTCTGCTCCTATTTTCGATGTATTCCAAGCTTATATTGAAGTTGAGAGATTACTGTATTCTGAGCTTGTACATTTTGGATAAGGTTTGTTATATCTGATTGCTATTCCTCTTCAAGATGTTTCACCCTGTCCCCTATTTCATGCATCTCTTTGTGAAGTTCTGTGATTTCTTCCTTAAAGGGACACTGAACCCAATTTTTTTTTCTTTCATGATTCAGATAGAGCATGCAATTGTAAGCTACTTTCTAATTTATTCCTATTATCAATTTTTCTTCGTTCTCTTGCTATCTTTATTTTAAAAAGAAGACATCTAAGCTTTTTTTTTTATTCAGAACTCTGGAAAGCACTTTTTTATTGGTGGATGAGTTTATCCACCAATCAGCAAGAACAACCCAGGTTGATAACCAAAAAAGGGCCGGCATCTAAACTTACTTTCTTGCATTTCAAATAAAGATACAAAGAAAATGAAGAAAATTTGATAATAGGAGTAAATTAGAAAGTTGCTTAAAATGTCATGCTCTATCTGAATCACAAAAGAAAATATTTGGGTACAGTGTCCCTTTAATGCAGGACTTTACCTGCGAGATTAGGTTAGTAAAGTCTTGTTTAGACGGTAGAGTTTCAAGGAAGGCTTGCAAGATTTGCATGGGTTCAAGAACCCGGGTTTCTATTGTGGACCAAAGCAGTGGTATGTCTTCAGCTGGTTCCATATTCTCTAATTGAGAGCCAGTATTTTCAAGTGGTTTAAAAAAGTTATTCATTGATGCATTAATACTATGGTGATTTTTAGATGCTTTATCTTGCTTTGTTTGTCTCTTTGGTGACATTTCTCTTCAGTGTATAACTGCTTTGCCCATGTTTAACAAGTTATAGGGGAGCTTGCCCAGCAATTGTTCTTAAATTGTTAGGCCCCAGATTTGTGTTGGTTGCCCTAATGCAATTGTATAGTAAGAAACTCTTTTTATAGGTGTCCCACTAGGGATAATTAAGTGCAGGTAGGAGCTGTTAGAGCGGTGTTAGTTGCTGTTTAATCTATCCTGAAGATAATGTGATGATGCTGTTGAAATGAGTGTTCAGCAATCAGGATAGATGTGATAGAAGGGATTGGAGAGGAATAGGTTACCTCATGTTAAAGCATATAGTCTCTGTACATATTTCTTAGGAAAAACCAGAGATAGGCATAATATTGTGTTTTTTAATAAGATAAGGGTGTGAATAAGGTACTTTAATTGGAGTACTTGGTAGCCATAGTGATCCCTCTTGTTGCAGAAAGTTTGGATAGGCCTCAATGGAGTAGCGGATTTGGTGCGCAATAGTCGAAGTCTGAAGCTGATGATTCTCCAGATTTAGCTGGACTAGTTGAATCCCATCTTCTGTATAGTGCTGCTTGTTATGGATTGTGATGCACTTCAATGATGCTGGATCAAATGCAGGCTGGAATAGGCCTAGATGGAGCCTGGACCTAAATTGGTGTGCAGCTGTCATACAGGTTGAGTAAGCACATTCTCAGATGCTGTGGATGTCTCTGGCAGTCCAGGGCATCATGATTATGCCATTTCTAGCCGTTTTTGTGCATTTGCAATCTTTTTTGAGGCCTCAAAGTCGGTTGATAGGTGAGAGATAGATTGCTGCATCCTAGATTTGGATGAATTATCTGCGCTTATTATTTGATTTTTTGTATTAAATCTGGGGCATCCTTAGCAGCTCACTAACTTTTACATCACAAAAATCAAGGATTGGGCTTTTATTCAAATCTATTCATTGTTCCAAAGAAGTAAAACTCTTTCAGACCAATTTTGGATCTGAAAACTTTAAATCGTTTTGTAAGAGTCCCAACTTTCAAGATGGCGACTAATGGCGACTATAAGGACTATTCTACCTTTTGTTCAGCAAGGTCCACAATAGACTTACAGGACGCTTACCTTCACATTCCGATTCATCCAGATCACTATCGATTTCTAAGATTCTCTTTCCTAAACAAGCATTACCAATTTGTCACTCTTCCGTTTGGCCTTGCAACAGCACCAAGAATATTCTCAAAAGTTCTAGGTGCCCTTCTATCTGTAACCAGAGAACAGGGTATTGCAGTGTTTCCTTATTTGGACGATATCTTAGTACTAGCTTAATCTTTTCATTTAGCAGAATCTCCCACAAAACAACTTCTGTTGTTTCTTCAAAGACATGGTTGCAGAATCAATTTACCAAAGAGTTTCTTGATTCCTCAGACAAAGGTCACCTTTATAGGTTTCCAGATAGAGTCAGTGTCCATGACTCTATCGCTAACAGAAAATAGACTATTGAGATTGGTTTCAGCTTGTCTAAACCTTCAGTTTCTATCATTCCTTTCAGTGGCTATGTGCATGGAATTTTTAAATCTCATGATTGCAGCATCGGACACAATCCCTTTTGCTTGTTTTCATATGAGACCTCTACAGCTTTGCATGTTGCACCAATGGTGCAGGGATTATACTCGGATATTACAACTGATATATTATTAAATCCCAACACTCAACTCTCTCTGACTTGGTGGTTAAACCATCACCTTATTTTTAAGGGTCCTCCTTTGTTTGTCCTACCTGGACTGTGATCACAACATATGCAAGTCTCACAGGTTGGGGAGCTGTTTGGGGGTCTCTGACAGCACAAGGAGTTTGTAATCCTCAAGGGGCGAGGTTACTAATCAATATCTTAGAACTCTCTGCTATTTTCAGAGCTCTTCAGGCTTGGCCTCTATTAAAGAGAGAACTGTATATTTGGTGGCATATGTCAATCATCAAGGGGGAACTCACAGTCCCCTAGCAATGAAAGAAGTATCTCTAATACTTTCTTGGGCAAAATCCAATCTTGTCTAATTGCTGCGATTCATATACCAGGTGTAAACAATTGGGAAGTGGATTATCTCAGCCGTCAGACTCTACATCCGAGGGAGTGGTCTCTCCATACAGATTGTTCAAATGTGGGGTCTTCCAGACATAGATCTGATGGCCTCTCATCTAAACAAGAAACTTCCCAGATAGCTCTCCAGGTCCAGGGATCCTCAGGCGGAATTGATGGATGCTTTAGCATTTCCATGGTTTTACCAACCTGCTTACATTTTTCCACCTCTGGTTCTTCTTCCAAGAGTGATCTCAAAGATCATAATAGAACAATCTTATGTGTTTCGATTAGCACCAGCATGGCCTCACAGGTTCTGGTATGCAGACCTTGTCCGAATGTCCAGATGCCAACCTTGGTCACTTCCTCTAAGACCAGGCCTTCTGTGTCAAGGCCAGTTTTTCCATCCAGATCTCAAATCTCTAAATTTGAAGGCATAAAAATTAAAAAATTTGGGGCCAATTTATCATGGGCCAAATGGCCCCTGATTCCCCTGTTTCCACACGAGCCTTCAGGCTCACTGGAAACAGCAGTTATGAAGCAGCTCATATGATCAGGCTGATTGACACCCCCTGTGGACGGCCACGGGTGGCATTGCACAATGATAAATGCCGACAGGGTATGCTGTCGGCATTCATTGATGTCTGTCTAGCATGAGCCGCTGAGCGGCCCCTTAGTCTTTAGTCATAGAGGTTTCTCTGACTCTGTAATTAACACTATGATACAGGCTCATAAAGTTGTTTCAACTGGTGTTCCACTCATGATTATTATTGGTATTCTTTTAGAGATTCTACAGTTTCTTCAGGATGGTTTGGAAAAAAGGTTTGTCTGCCAATACTTTGAAAGGACAAATCCCTGCTTTTTCTGTTGTATTTCACAGAAAGATTTCTAATCTTCCTGATGTTCACTGTTTTGTCCAGGCTTTTACTCGTATTAAACCTGTTAATAAATCTATCTCTCCTACTTGGAGTCTAAATTTGGTATTGAAGACTTTGCAGGCTCCTCCTTTTGAGCGATGAATTCTTTGGACATTAAACTATTTTTTTGGAAAGTGTTATTTCTCTTGGCTATCTCTTCTGCTAGAAGAGTTTCTGAATTGTCTGCTCTCTCTTGCGAGTCTCCTTATCTGATTTTCCATCAAGATAAAGCAGTTTTGCGGACTTCATTAAAATTTTTGCCTAAAGTTGTGAATTGTAACAACATTAATAGGAAAATTATTGTTTCTTCCTTGTGTCCTAATCCTAAGAATACTTTTGAAAGGACTTTACATTCTTTGGATGTGGTAAGAGCTTTGAAATATTATGTTGAGGCAACTAAAGATTTCAGACAGACTTCTAGTCTATTTCTTATTTTTTCTGGTTCCAGAAAAGGTCAGAAAGCCTCTACCATTTCTTTGGCATCTTGGTTGAAACTTCTGATTCACAAAGCTTATTTGGGGCGGGCAGTCTCTACCGCAGAGAATTACAGCTCATTCTACAAGATCAGTTGCCACATCTTGGGCTTTCAAGAATGATCAATGATTCAGTTGATCAAATCTGCAAAGCAGCCACTTGGTTTTCTTTGCAGACATTAACTACGTTTTACCATTTTGATTTTTTTGCTTCTTCAGAAGCAGCTTTTGGTAGAAAGGTTCTTCAGGCAGCTGTCTCAGATTGATTCTAGTGGCTATGATTTAAGTTTTTTAATTTTTAAGAAAACTTAATTATTATTTTTTTTATTTAATTTCTCAGCGGAAATAGCTGTTTTTATTTTATCCCTCCCTCTATAGTTACTCGTGGACTTCCACATCTTGGGTATTATATTCCATCGGTAACTAGCTCATGGACTCTCTATATGAAAGAAAACATAATTTATGTAAGAACTTACCTGATAAATTAATTTCTTTTATGGTGGCGAGAGTCCACGAGACCCACCCATTTTTTGGGGTTATGATTTTTTTTTTTATAAAGCACTTTATTTATCCTGTTCCTCTTTTTTATGCTTTTACGCCATATACACCTCACTAACTTGGCTATACGTTAAACTTAGGTATGAGTGAGGTGGGAGGTGTATTTATAGGAATTTGAGGTTTGGGAAACTTTGCCCCCTCCTGGTAGGAATGTATATCCCATCAGTAACTAGCTTGTGGACTCTCGTCACCATGAAATAAATTAATTTATCAAGTAAGTTCTTACATAAATTATGTTTTTTAATGTATGGTGCTGTTTTTTGTCAGTATACATCTCAATAATATTCATCAGCATCCATCTAAAAATCAATGCTTAGTACATTCTGCCCATTTCATTTTATATTTCTCCCAATGATATTTGTTCAACATTAGTCTTACAAAGAATGATAATAGGTAGTATACTATCAAAGTATGGTAGACATATGGTATACTGTTGAAGTCATATGTAAACAGTCATATCCTTATTATATTATTTCATTTTTAAACCTTAATTTCTGTTACTTGTAAAAATATACTGAGCTTACCTTCAGTAGTTAATGAGGTAAAATTTGGAGTTTAGACCTTGAGGAAGTTTATTTAAACATTGTTCTATATCACCCCATCTTTGGTGCAATTTTACTTTTTCTACTATGTTCTAAGCAAATGTGCCAAGACTCCTATTATGCTGTTCTATAAAATGTTTTGCTATTGGTGAAATTATTTCTTCTCGTTTACTGCTCTCAGTTTGTAAAGTTATGTTGTTTAATTGCTTTCTAATTCTCATTTTGACTTCACGTGTCAATTTCCCTTTGTACTGTAGGTGGCGCTCTAAGCATGTAATAAGGTATATTGCATTAGAAGTACTGCAATTTACACATGTTGCTATTTCAAAAACTTCACCAGTGGTACTTGATACAAAATTGTTACTAACTTACATATTGACAGGCTTTGTAATTAGAGTATCCATATTTATATGGACCTTTAGCGTCTAGCCAAGATTACTTATGATGTTCCTTCGTTTTTTATATTGTTGGGGTGATTAAATTTTCTATCTTCTTACCCCTACAATATGAAAAATAGCAACCTTTTCTGACTATATTCTGTAGTCTGTCATCTGCTGCTAACATAGGTATAAGTTTGTGAATTATGTTGCATATTTGGCTGTATTTGCAATATTTGTTTTTCTTGAAACAAATTTATCTTGATTGAGCTCCTCTCTGTCCATTGCAATCACTTTGTGTGTTGCATTTCTTATAAATCGTTTAGAGAAACCCCTTTTTCTGAGGTTTTGTTCTAAGACAGAAGCTTCTTGCATAAAGCAATCATCCATTGAACAGTTTCTTTTCGTTAACTTAAATTGCCCTTTTGTGACTGTTTTAAAAACATGTTGTTAATGATTGCTTTTTGCATGCAGCAATGCATTCCAAGAAATTGTCTTTCTGCTTATTTTTGTCTAAACTTTATTAATTTTAGTATTAACATACAATGTTAGACCTAAATAGTTAATCTCAAGATCATTAACTTCAAGTGTAAATTTTGAATTTATATCATTCAAAATGAGGTAATCAGTAAATTTATTTAGGGTTATATCATCCCTTTCCACACAACAATCAGATCGCTTATGAAACGTCTCTATACTAGTACAGTGGGGAAAAAAAGTATTTAGTCAGCCACCAATTGTGCAAGTTCTCCCACTTAAGAAGATGAGAGAGGCCTGTAATTTTCATCATAGGTATACCTCAACTATGAGAGACAAAATGTGGAAACAAATCCAGATAATCACATTGTCTGATTTGGAAAGAATTTATTTGCAAATTATGGTGGAAAATAAGTATTTGGTCACCTACAAACAAGCAAGATTTCTGGCTCTCACATACCTGTATATTCTTCTTTAAGAGGCTCCTCTGTCCTCCACTCATTACCTGTATTAATGGCACCTGTTTGAACTTGTTATCAGTATAAAAGACACCTGTCCACAACCTCAAACAGTCACACTCCAAACTCCACTATGGTGAAGACCAAAGAGCTGTCGAAGGACACCAGAAACAAAATTGTAGACCTGCACCAGGCTGGGAAGACTGAATCTGCAATAGGCAAGCAGCTTGGTGTGAAGAAATCAACTGTGGGAGCAATAATTAGAAAATGGAAGACATACAAGACAACTGATAATCTCCCTTGATCTGGGGCTCCACGCAAGATCTCACGATGTGGGGTCAAAATGATCACATGAACGGAGAGCAAACATCCCAGAACCACACGGGGGGGCCTAGTGAATGACCTGCAGAGAGCTGGACCAACATAACATAGGCTACCATCAGTAACACACTACGCTGCCAGGGACTCAGATCCTGCAGTGCCAGACGTGTCCCCCTGCTTAAGCCAGTACATGTCCGGGCCCGTCTGAAGTATGCTAGAGAGCATTTGGATGATCCAGAAGCAGATTGGGAGAATGCCATATGGTCAGATGAAACCAAAGTAGAACTGTTTGGTAGAAACACAACTTGTCGTGTTTGGAGGAGAGAGAACACCATACCTACTGTGAAGCATGGGGTTGGCAACATCATGCTTTGGGGCTGTTTCTCTGCAAAGGGAACAGGACGACTGATCCGTGTACATGAAAGAATGAATGGGGCCATGTATCATGAGATTTTGAGTGCAAACCTCCTTCCATCAGCAAGGGCATTGAAGATGAAATGTGGCTGGGTCTTTCAGCATAACAATGATCCTAAACACACCGCCCGGGCAACGAAGGAGTGGCTTCGTAAGAAGCATTTCAAGGTCCTGGAGTGGCCTAGCCAGTCTCCAGATCTCAACCCCATAGAAAACCTTTGGAGGGAGTTGAAAGTCCGTGTTGCCCAGCGACAGCCCCAAAACATCACTGCTCTAGAGGAGATCTGTATGCAAGAATGGGCCAACATACCAGCAGCAGTGTGTGACAACCTTGTGAAGACTTACAGAAAATGTTTGACCTCTGTCATTGCCAACAAAGGATATATAACAAAGTATTGAGATGAACTTTTGATATTGACCAAATACTTATTTTCCACCATAATTTGCAAATAAATTCTTTCCAATTCAGACAATGTGATTGTCTGGATTTGTTTCCACATTTTGTCTCTCATAGTTGAGGTATACCTATGATCAAAATTACAGGCCTCTCTCATCTTCTTAAGTGGGAGAACTTGCACAATTGGTGGCTGACTAAATACTTTTTCCCCCCACTGTATATGTTCCTTAAAGGGGTTTTTATCTCCAAAGATGTTGGACAGTTCACACCAACCCATGTATAGGTTGACATCAGAGGGGGCAGATTTCTCCCCCATCGCTGTCCCACATCTCTGGAAGTAAAATTTTCCATCATAACTGAAATAGTTATGTGTAAGCAGGTATTCGATAACCTTCAATAGATAGTTTTTTAAAAATCTATGGCTTGAAGACCCTTTTCATGTGAAGACCCTTTTCATGTGTACTATATAGGGACACTACATCAACAGCTAACCATTTACTTTCTTTGGACCAATCTACATGTTTTAAGATGTTTATTAGTTGTTTGGAGTCTCTTAGGTAACTAGATAATTCTATTACCGTAGGCTCCAATAGCGAACCTATCCCGATATAATGGGGCGCCCTTTCACATTGTCAAGGCCCTTATGCACTTTTGGAAATATGTGGAATATTGGGGGTTTTGAATATTCAGTCAGTAGAAATTCACTTGTTGATATAGCTATGAAGCCTTCATATAAAACTTAATCTATTATATGCTTAAGTTGATATTTAAAATCATGTACTGGATTTACATCTAGGATTTTTTAGGTTTCTAGGTCATCAAGTTGTCTATCTATTTCTCTGTTATAATCTTCCATATCCCAGAGCACAATACTTCCACCTTTATCTGATCTTTTTATAATTATGAGACAAAAAAGAAAGGGCGCCTCCTAGTGTAGCCAATTTATATAAATAGATGATAAATATTTGCAGATTTTATACTCACATATGGTGAAGGCAACGATAATGCCTAGGTAAACGGTCTGGAAACTTATCAGTGTCCCAGTTGACTGTGCACCATAAGCAGGGCAGCTCCTCTTGAATGGTAAAGGTCTGAAAAAATGGAATGGTATACAGAGGGCGACTCCTAGTGCAGATCAGTTGTTACAGTTTTAACCCC
The DNA here is from genome assembly GCF_027579735.1 of Bombina bombina. Lineage (NCBI taxonomy): Eukaryota > Metazoa > Chordata > Amphibia > Anura > Bombinatoridae > Bombina > Bombina bombina. The sequence goes on from NC_069503.1 coordinate 1,127,529,411, forward strand.
CAACTTATCCCTTTAGAGAGATACTCACATATTATGGAGCACACTATAGTGCTAATGAGACAAGCTAGGTATATTGTAGTGGCCCAGCGCACATAACACTCTGGCAAGCAATGGATGAATGTTGAAAATAGAAGATAGGAGACTTCAAAAGTGTATCAAAATAAATTTTTATAAAAATAAATAAATAAGCATAAAAACAATCAGTAAAACACGCTACGCGTTTCTCAGAGCTCACCACTCTGTTTCCTGTTTCCTCAGGCAAGTTTTATAAACATTTATTTTGATACACTTCTGAAGTCTCCTATCTTCTATTTTCAACATTCATCCATTGCTTGCCAGAGTGTTATGTGCGCTGGGCCACTACAATATACCCAGCTTGTCTCATTAGCACTATAGTGTGCTCCATAATATGTGAGTATCTCTCTAAAGGGATAAGTTGGGGGTGAAAACCGTATCAACTGATCTGCACTAGGAGTCGCCCTCTGTATACCATTCCTTTTGATAATTATGTGTGTTCTAGCTTGTAGGCCCTTTAAAGGGACAGTCAATAGCAGATTTTTTTGTGTTTTAAAAAGGTAGATAATACCTGTATTATCCATTCCCCAGTTTTGCATAACCAACAGTTATAATAATACACATTTTACCTCTGTGATTACCTTGTATCTAAGCCTCTGCAAACTGCCCTTATTTCAGTTCTTTTGACAGACTTGCATTTTAGCTCACTCCTAGGTAACTTCACTTGCGTGATCTCATTGTTATCTATATGAAACACGCCCTCTAGTGGTGAAACACTGTCAAAATGCATTCAGATTAGAGGCAGCCTTCAAGGTCTAAAAAATTAGCATATGAACCTCCTAGGTTTAGCTTTCAACTAAGAATACCAAGAGAACAAAGCAAAATTGGTGATAAAAGTAATTTGGAAAGTTGTTTAAAATTACATGTTCTATTTGAATCATGACATTTATTTTTTTTGCTTGACTGTTAAGTTATGTTTGTTATGACTTTGTTTTGTTCTTTCAAATAACTGAGTCAAATCCTCCTCTATTCTGGTTTAAAATGTCTCTAGGATGTTGCCTCTTGTTTCTATGGGGTAACAATTAGATTGGCTCCTAAAGCCTGTATGATTTTGTTTAAGCTCTAAGGGCTCTATTTATCATTATTTTCGGAAATACGACTTTCAATTCTCCAATCAGTTATCCTCAGCTCGCCCTTGGAGAGGCACACAGGTGCGCCAATATTTATCATTAAACCGGTAGTATTTTAACGCCGATTTTCATTGGCGAGATGCGGCAGATTAATGATAAATCTCGTCATCATTTTTTAGAATGCGCCTTATTTATCATTAAAACAGCTTTGAATTTCGACTATTTCGATTCAATGTAATGTTTATTACATTTAAATCTTATTGTTTCTATTAACCTTTGTCCTGTTAAATCCTGAGTTTTAATACCAAATATATTTAAATCTAAATATTGAAAACCAAGACTTTGATAATGATTGATTAATATGTTTACATATTGTTAAATACCACTTTTTGCATTGCTAATAAAGCTTTTGAATTATTATTTTTTTTTAAACATAATACCTCTTAACACCCCCCCCTGAAGACTACAATAGATAATCAAATCTCCCTTGCGTTAAAGACATTACAGCCAAAATTTTAATTGACATGTATGCATTTTGTTTTTTAAATAATAATTTTCTAAATATACATCTATTATCAATAATGCCTCTAATAAAAGCTATAGCTGTTTAAAAAGTATATTTAAGTATGCACCGTGCACCAGCATTTTATACACAGCACTTGTTCAGAGAGCCGAAGGTGCTTGTACCATCTGGTAATGACTCTTTTTGTAAATTGTTGACATGATACAAGCCCCACTGGCACTCTTGCAGCTGCAGTATTAAATGCTGGTGCACTGACAATATCTATCTATGCTTCACATGCACATTCAGAGAAAAATCCTAACACTAAAACAGGGATAACTTAATAGAAGCATTTTTGAAAATTCATGTATATTGCAAATATGTTTCTATTGAAATATGTAATCAATCTATGGACATTTACATTTTGTCCGTACTGTCCCTTTAACTATCTTACATTGTTATTATATTGCTGTCTTTATAATGATAATCTGTTATCTTAATACAAATTTATTAGGACACCAATACATCTTTAAACAATATATTTTTATTATTTCCACACAAAAAAATCATGTTGTCTTCACATTCATAAAAACATTATTAATATAATTTCACATTTTTTCAATTTTAAGCCGCATTGCATGCAATGTCGAGTAGTTCTCCTTGAGTCCTTTTTCAGCTTTAATTAACACCTCCAATAATTGTTTTTTATTAATCAAAATGTTTTGATCTTCAGGAACTGTAAAAAAAATATATATATATATATTTTTAAATATGAACATGATTTATTAAAATTTTATTTATTTTTTTACATTGCATATCTATTTAAATAAATAAAATAAATCATTAAATGTAATGAACCGTCAATATACAAAGTTATAAACATAAATATTTTAAAGATTATCGTACCATAATAAGATAAACTTTTGGTTATGAATCAGCATTTTAACTCTTTAAGGGACAACACATGTCTGATATACTCACCCCAGACATAATTGATGGTTGTTGAAGAATCATTGGATTCGTTTTCATCATGGACCTCTCTGGCCACTGCTTCTTCTTGCATAGCTGTGAAAAATAAAATTATATATTTTACTACCTTACAATCATTTTGTCTGATTTATATATATAAGTCTCCTTTTTTCACATATCTATCATTCAACAATATCTCTATAGATATATATATATAATTAATACGTTTACAGTCATCAGCTATTTGTAATCTAATTAAGTAAAAAAAAAATTGAAAATATATTTCATATAGGTGCTACTAGCCTAAAATTGTAGTACTCATTTTTATATTACTTACTATGTTGTAAATCTTCTTCTTGCACAACCACTTCCTCTATTTCATCCTCAAAATCTTCATCCTCTTGTTGTCTCTCATCGTTATTATTGTCCACTCCATCATAATTTGAATCCTCCCTCTGAATTTCTGCTTCATCTTAAATGTATCCAACAAATGTTATTGTTAATTAAAAAATAATTAAAATTACAAAAGAAACATTAAAAAAAAATAATGTTTACCTTCCAAAGCTGGCAATTCAACATCTTCTTCTTCATTGGAATCGTTGTACATAATTGGCCTTGCCCGACTTTGCCTTTGTCTGACTTTTAACAAAATATATATTGTTATTTTATTTAAAAAATATATTCATATAATCTAACATACAATTAATAGTTTTTTTTTTTTAAATACCTGTTGTATCATTCCCCTCACTGTCCATAAATACTGTTGGCAAGGGGTCAGACTCTCCACCAGAACTCGAAGACTTTTCATCTATTGGGCATAGATATCTTGGTCCTCTACGGTTTTTAACTATAACATAATATAAAAATTAAAAAAATAAATGTTCAATTATGGATGCATATGTTTTTTGTTTTTTGTTTTTTTTTTTAAATAATTTTTATTGAGGTGGAACAAGACAATAACAACAATAATAGGTACAATTAATAAAATGGCAGACATATTTTAAGTTAGACTGGCTATGTCACTTAGACCTGAAATAAAACATTGCGAAACTGCAAAGTTAACAGAGTATATAAGGTAAGGTCATCTTAATTACAAAAGGTGTGTACCCAACTGAGTGAATGAAACCTCTTTTTTAATTTATCTAAGGGATAATACTATTATGGGATCCTCTGGAGACAATATGGGGACCTGGTAACACTTTGTGGTATAAAATAGAGGATTACTGGCTTATGGAATGGCCGCTCATGGGCCTAAATTATTATAGGTAAAGGTATAACTGATAACAAAATTCGCATGCAAACTGTGGAGTGGGTTAGGTGTTAGAAAGTACAAGCTGATTATAGCTATTGTCAAAAATACGGGGGACATACCCTGCGTATGAGAGCAACTTGTGATTGACTAGGTAGGTCAGGTTGGAGCAAGCATAGTAACTGCCTAGCAAGGGAATAATACCAATGAATCTCAATGTATATGAGTATAGTAAGATAGTACTTGCAGCTAAGGGTTACATATGTTAAAAACAGTAAACAGAAGAAACAAAGACAAAACAGAGAACAAGTTATGGGTTAGGTAGCTCATCTTTTAGAACCTGGAGACTTAATAAGATATATCAGGATGAGGGCGACAGGATCATAAAACTTGGCAAGGAGCAGTATGTAGGTGTGTTGTTGTACCCAGCCAAATGTACAGTTACTTTTATAGATCTCTTATGGTAACTAGCGAGTGTCACAGTGCTGCCAAGGCACTTCTGGTGGGTTAATTAATTACAGTACACACATCACAATAAACAACATAGGGAGAGAGTAACAAGCTATAATCAGTACACAATATGCCACTCTTCCCGACAGTATCCATGTAGTTACCCTCAGGGCTGCATTACAAAAAACACAACACAGTTCCCAAGGAGTAAAGGGGTTCTCCGGCAGTTATTTTCATAAAGCATATCCCCAACACATATTTCAATGTAGAGTCTCATCCGGCACCTATCTCAGTGTGGCTAGTGTCCTATTGAAAAGTAATTTGGACATTTGTATTTAAAACGGCCCCCAGCCAAGTATCTGACCTCTCCTGATAAACACAGGGATCCTCAACTGTGTTATAATGGGAGATGAGGAGTCTAACCTATTCCAGTCTTTTGGAGCCTTATGACCAATGTCGCGGTGCAGATATAGCCGTGTGGCTGCAAGAGGTTCCGAGCCAAGTTCCCGTCTGTGAGAGCAGTGTCAGGTTTGCGTAGGTGTAGGGAGAGTTGGCTACAAACCCCCGATGAGTCCCGAGTTCCCAAGGAAGCTGTGTTTAGCAGCGCAGGTGTCGGAGACCTGTATCGGGCTCCTCTAAATGAGATCTGAGTGTCCGCTCCCCTCTGCTTCCTTGCAGTGCGGCAAGAGCTATGGACCGGGTTCCTCCATAGCAGTGGTGAGAGTGGAGTAGCCCGGGCCTGTCTATGTGGAGGTCGCTGCTGCGTTGTCACGGCTCCAGGAACGCCTGATGCAGCCCCTGCAGCAATGGTGCAAATTCTCTGCCCATATTGGCACGAATCATCTTCGGTCTCCACACCATTGTCGGCAGCCGCGGCATCACTCCCTCCTTCTATGAAAGTCTCCTGAAGACAGCAAGGAGGGCTTACTACTTGCGAGTGCTCCTCTGTATTCACGTGGCAGTCAAAATCGGCTCGGTGTGCCCTCTCTATATGGTCACAAAACTGGATCCGGTAGGTCTCCAAAGTTGAGCTGAGCATGGCAATAAACTGCTTATTCATCAATGTCTGCCTGGTGTTTCGGTGGTAGTGAAAGTTTCAGTGATATGACACTGCGTACCCGGCTTACAAGATACCGGGGGGGGGGGGGTGTTGAGAGCCTCTCGCTATGGAGCCTGCCTTTAGGCCTCAACATTCCGGATCAGCTGTTCAGAGTGATATTCCTAATACTGTGGTACCATTCGATTCAGCTTGATATGTATTTCTTAGGTATCAGGATGAGGTAGTTGGATGAACCTCTTAAACACAAATAAAAGGCATATTATTAGTGTTTCACCTAGAGCAACCAATATTGCATCCACTTAAGGTGCTGCCCAGAGACACGCCCCCTATATTTAATTTTTTAATATCATCTGAAATACATTACATTTTAAAACCATTTATTTTTTAGTGTGAACAGATGTTGTGAACATACTATATTCCCAATCATTGAAAGAGATTAGATTAAAACATTATTTCAGTGCAATAATTTTTTTATCTAATCTCTTTTAAAGATCGGGAATATAGTATGTTTACAACATCTGTTCACACTAAAAATTCTTTGAGGTTACAAACATCTAAACACATTTGTCTATGGTGCCGGTTATAATACAGTACAAATAGGTAAAAGAAACAAACAGACATGCTTAAAAATATTATCATTGTTCAAGGGAGACAGTGTCTACTGTTTAAAATCACAATTACATGACACTGATATCTTTTTAATCTTGTTAAGTTGCTATAATCGAATGTAAGTTAATTAACTTTTGAAACAACTCTTAAATACATACTGTAAGTATTAATGAAATTTGTAATAGTAAAAATGTTTTCATTGATTTCTATTTAAAATTACATACATCATCATATTATTTTAAACAATTATCAATATGTCTAAGGCTTACATTTGCGCAAGTAACAACGGATTAGTGTCCTCAATTTGGATTGCCTCCTGTACAAATCATTGTACCATTTGAGGCATTGCTTTCTTGTCCTCTTCTGTCCTGAAATACGCCTCACTCTTCTCACCATTTTGCACAGGATATTATTTCTCCTATCCTGATCCAGAGTATAAATTCCCCTTCTTTTTTTTGGGAAAATATTTTTCCATGGTATAGGAAATAATTAACAATTCCTCAATTGAGAATTTTTTGGATCATGCCATCTTGCTCTTAAGCTTTCAATTTCTAGAATGCTGTACAAAAATAACTGAACTAATTTCTATTTAAAAATGCACAATAGCGCATAATATAATAATTCAATATCTAAAAGTAATATTGCTATCATTTGTTACATTTCAAAGTTTAAATTTATGTGTTAATATGTATTATAAACTAATTGTAAGTTGTATTAACATCCTATGCTTTTATAAGCTTTATTGTATCAATATAGTCTAGTCGTGTTTATGGAAATGGTAACTTTTTACATACGCTTGTGCTACAAATGGATTATTTTATGATAGTTTATGTACACGATTTGTTAATATTAATTATGATAGATATGATTTTAAAATTGGTACTTTTTGATAAAAATATAAAATTGAATTGTAAGAATATATATTAATATTTATTCAAATGACAATCTTAAACCCAAAAAGATCACATGACCGGAAAGCAATAAAAAAACACTTTACTTTGACATACTAATGCGACATAGGGATATTTCCAGAAATATAAAGTTTACGCCCTTTTTTATCAAGTTTACAGATACAATTGTTTATAACTGTGATTGTAACGGAAAGTTAACTATTGAAGAATTGTACTCTCAAATATGCGCAACTTTAACAACTCTATTTTAAGATGGCATCAGTGCAATCAGGAAAGACCAAAAGTGGGAGAAGTATCATGTTCACCCATCGCCAGAATTGTATTTTGGTTGAACTAGTGCTTGAACATTACAAAGAGATAATTGGATGCCAAGCAAGAGCTGTAAACCCACAGCGAAAGCGGGCAATATGGTTCCAAATCAGCATATCAGTGTCTGCCGAAGGTAGCTTTCCGAAGGATGTAAGGGCATGTCGGCAGATGGTTAACAATATCCGAAAGAACATCAAGAAAAATGTATGCCGAGGAAAACAATCGGCTAAAGGAACTGGTTGAGGACCAGGATACATGGCAGAATTAACTGATTTTGAGCAAGTACTCTATGCCAGGATGGGTGATGCAGTTGTGGTGGGCCTCCATGTTCCTTCGGACACAATGGACTTTAGAGGTAATTAATTTTTTTTAAATTATTTTTTTGAACATTTTTATATATATTGCATAGTGGCAAAAACATTTTTTATATGTGTAGAGCAACATGATGATGTATGTGTGGAAGAGGATGTCCATGCACAGGAGGATCAACCTTTTCTCCATGAAAGCACATCCCTGGAACCACAACCATCAACTTCTCACGGAAATACTGATAGAAAAGAAAGCGCATGTAAGCAATTCTTCTAAAAAAAAAACTTCTGTATATATTTCATATATTTTAGAATAAGCTATATCTGAAATTTATTTAAAAATAAATAGAAAACATTAATAATAGTAATTGCAAAATTTAATGTAGATTATAATCGTATTTCGAGTGCAATCTTATCAACATTTTTGTATTTTTCTTTTGCAAATATTATTGTTAATGCTAAACATATCGAAGCTAAATTATTGTACCTTGAGAAATGACTGTAATACTTTTTTTTGGTTAATATTTTATGAGTTTAAAATCGATAACATTAAATTCAATCATGAGAAGTTAAGCTGTTGTGAATACCAATGTATGAAATTTTGAAGATAAATATAAGTAATACCTATAGGTTAAAAAATATTTTTTGGACAATGCTTGCAAACCTTTTAAAATTAAATGTAGTATGTTCTATTATGTTATGTTGATTGAGAGTATAAACCAAAAAATGTTTTATACAAATAAAATAAATTTTATTTGTATATTTGAAAATGCAATAGAACATAGGTTGACCTTGACGATTAATAAAAGGTTTTCAGTGCAATAGCATTTGAACGTAACAAACACAATTTTGCATGATGCATAAATACCAAACATTTGAAAATAATAAGAAATGTATTTATGAAACATAGTGCACAGATAAATATAACCAATTTTGAAATAACAATTTTAGTAATTTTTAATATCCTTTTTTTTTCTCAACAGGTGTTAGATCATTGCTACAAACTATGCAAGACAGTTCAATATCATTATATGATGGTATGTATGAAAGATTGTGATACTTACGGTTATATATAGGTTGTTATTAACTTAATTTTCTTTTCTTAAAAAAGAACAGGTAGAAATAACATTGGAACCTCTTGTCGAGGATACCATTGATCAAGACGATGATGATGAGACCCAAATACAGGGACACACACAGGAGGGACCATCCCCCCAGAATTAAATACACCTGAGAGTCCAATGGTCAATGAATCTGACATTGAGGAAGCAGCAGAAGAAGTCAGACAGCCTCAAGTAACAGAGAGACCCAATGACATTCAGACACTGACAGATATGGCATTGTCATTTAGAAATGAAAAAAGTGTTTTTTTAAGGAATTACTGCAATTGCAGAAAGAAAGGAATAATATTCTGCAACGTAATTCTGAAATAGAGTACTTGCAACATAATTCTGAAAGAGTGATTACTATAAAAAAAATAGAAATAATGAATCGTAGATCGCAGAATTGATCCACCCAAAATTTTTTTTTTTAATGTAAATAGATTCAAAAAGTATTGCTACTTTGTTATCCTTGACTTTATTTAAGCTTTGTTTGTTTGAAAGTTCTATTTGAGTATTTTTTTTTACATTATTTATAGTTCATCAATAAATTATTGTTATATTTTCAAAAATGTTATTTATCTTTTAATAAAAAAAATAAAGAATTGTGAAATCAGAAGAGTTTTTATTATTCACATTAATGAGTCAAGATAATATAGATATCACAAAATTTAAAAAAAGAAAAACAAGGTGAATGTACACTTCTTATAAAACCATTCAAATCCGATGTGATGACATGTTTTCTGAAATAAAAAAAATGATTAGTCATTTCAATAAATATAATTTATATATATATTAAAAACAATTAAAAAGAAATAAAAAACAGACTTACAAGAAAAATATCTTTAAATTATTTCCAAACGATTTTGTACACCTGCCCTGTGTCTGCTTACAATGTCTTGTGGGACATAAAGATCTTCTGGTGGATCATTGGGACACTCCTCCTCTAAGTTGCCTTGCAAAGTAGCAATGTTGTGCAGCATGCATGTAACTAGAATGATATTGTTACATTTTTCTGGAGAATATTGAGGGTCTCCTCCAGACCTATCCAACACTCTAAAACACATTTTTAAAACCCCAAATGTTCTCTCTATTGCACTTCTTGTGCTACAGTGGGATTTGTTAAATTTGATTTCTCCTCGGTGTGAGGCATTGAGGCTGGGGTCAACAGCCAAGGTCTGCACTGATAACCACTATCACGTAAAAAATGTATTAAAAAATTAAAGTTAATTAGAGATTCAAAAGAATTGCAATATAGATTTAAATATTAACAATTAAATCATAATTGAAAATTAAATTTATGCAATGTGATATCTAAATTTCATGGAACATAATGAACATTGAAAATGAAAAAAAAAAGCATTGTAATACCAATACTATGTTCATTTATACATATAACTCATTTCATTTAGAATTAAAAAAATGAAAATAATTTCATATTTACCCAATAGCCAACCGTGTGGCATGTCGCCAAGTTCAAATGCAGAAAATAAAGCTGATTGTTTCAGAATGTGGAAATCATGGCATGAACTTGGAAATCCAGAATGAACAGCCCAAATTCGAAGGTTAGCATCACACACGGGGGGGGTAGTTATCATTGTGTCAACTTTCCTGCTTCGATGGCCCAATACGCCTGCCTAAGCTCGCCTACATTCGCCGCCGCGGACCTGAAAAAATACGCCTAAGTTATGAATAAATCTGTCAAAAAGCCGCGCACCAAGTACGGGGCGATGAGCAGCTGACTGTGATAGTTATCACTCATCCGATCTCGCTGCTCTTCTGCTTTTTGACAGCTTTTTTGCTAGCCTGTCACTAAGCACTCACAGTAAACTACACTGTTCTACCACCTATACCGGCGCCCCCGGAGCCCCCCGCAACTAAATAAAGTTACTAAACCCTAAACCGCCGCTCCTAGACCCCGCCGCAACTATTATAAATGTATTAACCCCTAAACCGCCGCTCCTAGACCCCGCCGCAACACTTATAAATGTATTAACCCCTAAACCGCCGCTCCCGGACACCGCCGCAACCTACATTATACCTAGTAACCCCTATCCTGCCCCCCTATACCGTCGCCCTCTATAATAAAGTTATTAACCCCTATCCTGCTGATCCCGCACCTCGCCGCAACTAAATAAATAGTTTAACCCCTTAACCGCCGCTCCCGGACCCTGCCGCAACCTATATTAAATTTATTAACCCCTAATCTGCCCCCCCTACACCGTCGCCACCTATAATACATTTATTAACCCCTATCCTGCCCCCACTACACCGCCGCCACTGTAATAAATTTATTAACCCCTAAACCTAAGTCTAACACTAACCCTAACACCCCCCCTAACTTAAATATTAATTAAATAAATCTAGATAATATTTATATTATTAACTAAATGAATCCTATTTAAAACTGAATACTTACCTATAAAATAAACCCTAATATACCTACAATATAAATAATAATTATATTGTAGCTATCTTAGGATATATTTTTATTTTATAGGTAACTTTCAATTTATTTTAACTAGGTACAATAGCTATTAAATAGTTATTAACTATTTAATAGCTTACCTAGCTAAAATAAAGAGAAATTTACCTGTAAAATAAAAACTAACCTAAGTTACAATTACACCTAACACTACACTATACTTTAATAAATTTTTCCTATTTAAAACTAAATACTTACCTGTAAAATAAACCCTAAGATAGCTACAATGTCATTAATAATTACATTGTAGCTATTTTAGGATTTATATTTATTTTACAGGTAACTTTGTATTTATTTTAGCTAGTTAGAATAGTTATTAAATAGTTATTAACTATTTAATAACTACCTAGCTAAAAGAAATACAAAATTACCTGTAAAATAAATCCTAACCTAAGTTACAATTAAACCTAACACTAAACTATCATTAAATTAATTAAATAAATTAACTACAAATAACTACAATTAAATACAATTACATAAACTAACTAAAGTACAAAAATAAAAAAAGCTAAGTTACAAAAAATAAAAAAACATAAGTTACAAACATTTAAAAAATATTACAACAATTTTAAGCTAATTACACCTAATCTAAGCCCCCTAATAAAATAACAAAGCCCCCCAAAATAAAAAATTCCCTACTTTATTCTACATTAAAAAGTTCAAAGCTCTTTTACCTTACCAGCCCTTAAAAGGGCCTTTTGTGGGGCATGCCCAAAAGAAAACTGCCTTTTTGCTGTAAAGAAAAATACAACCCCCCAACATTAAAACCCAGCACCCACATATCCCTAATCTAACCCAAACCCCCCTTAAAATAACCTAACACTAATCCCCTGAAGATCATCCTACCTTGAGTTGTCTTCACTCAGCCGAGCCACCGATGGAATTGAAGAGGAGATCCGGAGCGCCAGAAAGTGATCCTCCAAGGGGCACTAAAGAAGTCTTCCATCCGATGAAGTGATCCTCCAAGTGGCGCTGAAGAAGTCTTCCATCCGGGTGATGTCATCTTCCAAGCGGCGCTGAAGATCATCTTCCATCCGGGCGATGTCATCTTCCAAGCGGGGTCTTCAATCTTCTTGCTTCAGGATCCATCTTCATCCCGCCGACGCGGAACATCCTTCTTCCCCGACGGACTAACGACGAATGAAGGCTCCTTTAAGGGACGTCATCCAAGATGGCGTCCCTTCAATTCCGATTGGCTGATAGGATTCTATCAGCCAATCGGAATTAAGGTAGAAAAAATCTGATTGGCTGATTGGATCAGCCAATCAGATTGAGATCGCATTCTATTGGCTGTTCCGATAAGCCAATAGAATGGAAGGACTTCTTCAGCGCCCCTTGGAGGATCACTTCTGGCGCTCCGGATCTCCTCTTCAGTTCCATCGGTGGCTCGGCTGAGTGAAGACGACTCAAGGTAGGATGATCTTCAGGGGATTAGTGTTAGGTTATTTTAAGGGGGGTTTGGGTTAGATTAGGGGTATGTGGGTGGTGGGTTTTAATGTTGGGGGGGTTGTATTTTTCTTTTACAGGCAAAAGAGCAGTTTTCTTTGGGGCATGCCCCACAAAAGGCCCTTTTAAGGGCTGGTAAGGTAAAAGAGCTTTGAACTTTTTTAATGTAGAATAGGGTAGGGATTTTTTTTATTTTGGGGGGGCTTTGTTATTTTATTAGGGGGCTTAGATTAGGTGTAATTAGCTTAAAATTGTTGTAATATTTTTTAAATGTTTGTAACTTATGTTTTTTATTTTTTGTAACTTAGCTTTTTTTATTTTTTGTACTTTAGTTAGTTTATGTAATTGTATTTAATTGTAGTTATTTGTAGTTAATTTATTTAATTAATTTAATGATAGTTTAGTGTTAGGTTTATTGTAACTTAGGTTAGGATTTATTTTACAGGTAATTTTGTATTTCTTTTAGCTAGGTAGTTATTAATAGTTAATAACTATTTAATAACTATTCTAACTAGCTTAAACTAAATACAAGTTACCTGTAAAATCAATATAAATCCTAAAATAGCTACAATGTAAATTATTAATTACATTGTAGCTATCTTAGGGTTTATTTTACAGGTAAGTATTTTAGTTTTCAATAGGGAAAAATGTATTAAAGTATAGTGTAGTGTTAGGTGTAATTGTAACTTAGGTTAGTTTTTATTTTACAGGTAAATTTCTCTTTATTTTAGCTAGGTAAGCTATTAAATAGTTAATAACTATTTAATAGCTATTGTACCTAGTTAAAATAAATTGAAATTTGCCTGTAAAATAAAAATAATCCTAAGATAGCTACAATATAATTATTATTTATATTGTAGCTATATTAGGGTTTATTTTAAAGATAAGTATTTAGTTTTAAATAGGATTAATTTAGATAATAATAGAAATATTATTTATATTTAATTAATTAATATTTAAATATAGGGGGGTGTTAGGGTTAGTGTTACTTTAGGTTTAGGGGTTAATAATTTTATTACCAGTGGCGACGGTGTAGGGGGGGGCAGGATAGGGGTTAATAAATGTATTAATAGGTGGCAACGGTGTAGGGGGCAGATTAGGGGTTAATAAACTTTATTATAGAGGGCGGCGGGTAATAGGGGGGCAGGATAGGGGTTACTAGGTATAATGTAGGTTGCGGCGGTGTCCAGGAGCGGAGGTTTAGGGGTTAATATGTATAGAGTAGCTTGCGGTGGGCTCCGGGGAGCGGTGGTTTAGGGGTTAATATGTAAGGGTAGCTTGCGGTGGGCTCCCGGGGCGGCAGTTTAGGGGTTAATATGTATAAAGCTTGCGGTGGGCTCCGGGAGCGGCGGTTTTAGGGGGTTAACATATTTATTATAGTGGCGGAGGGCTCCGGGAGCGGCGGGTTTAGGGGGTAATATATTTATTTAGTTGCGGCGGTGTAAGGGGGGCAGATTAGGGGTGTTTAGACTCGGGGTACATGTTAGGGTGTTAGGTGCAGACCTTTCCCATAGAATCAATGGGATGTCTGGCAGCAGCGAACTTGTACTTTCGCTATGGTCAGACTCCCATTGATTCCTATGGGATCCGCCGCCTCCAGGGTGGCGGATTGAAAACCAGGTACTCTGGGCGGAAAAGTGCGAAGCGTACCTGCTATTCATTTGATAACTAGCAAAGTAGTCAGACTTGTGCCGCCACATGTGTGCGGAACATCTGGCGTGACGTAAGAATCGATCTGTGTCGGACTGAGTCCGGCGGGATCGAAGTTATATGTCACAAAATTCTACTTTTGCCCGGTCTCTAGCCTTTGATAACTAAGGCGAATCAGCCTCGCACAAATACGCTGCGGAATTCCAGCGTATTTGAGGTTTACAGCTTGATAACTAGGCCCCACAACCGGTATATTTAGTGAATGAAAACTATTCCCTGTTCCTATATAGCTCCTCCCTTAACGGATGGTGGTCTAAGAGCAATATGGGTGCAATCTATAGCACCTAGAACATTGGGGCTTACCAGTACTTGGTAAAAATGATGACTTTACCTGTATGCCATTCATGCACATTCCTGGGAACATAAATAAACTTTGATAGATGCTTGAGAATAGATTTCAAAACAATACTTAAATGGCGGCAAAATGAAGGCTGACTACTGCCCACAATATCACTAGATACAGCCTGAAACGAGCCGGTGGTCAAAAAATGCAAAACTGACAGTAATTTTAAAAGTCCTGGTATTGACCTTGTTCTTCTAGTTCTGGGAATCCATATCATTTTTAATCAAAAGAATATAGATTGAGGATGATAATCACGAATAATCAGAAAATTGCGCTTAATTTCTGTATCAGATAATGCCTCAAGTTCGCACACGGGGCAACAACATCTTGGAACTCTTTGGCGTCTCCGTAAAGATACTATTTCCATCATTTTGACGATTTTCAGGGGACTGTACAATGGAAATACGCAGCCAAAATAAAAAAAAACTCCATATTCTCTGAAGGAAAAACATAATTCTATGTAAGAACTTACCTGATAAATTCATTTCTTTAATATTAGCAAGAGTTCCATGAGCTAGTGACGTATGGGATATACATTCCTACCAGGAGGGGAAAAGTTTCCCAAACCCTTAAAAATGCCTATAAATACACCCCTCACCACACCCACAATTCAGTTTAACGAATAGCCAAGGACGTGGGGTGATAAAAAAAGGAGCGAAAAGCAATCAAAAAAATAGGAATTGGAATAATTGTGCTTTATACAAAAATCATAACCACCACAACAAAAAGGGTGGGCCTCATGGACTCTTGCTAATATGAAAGAAATTAATTTATCAGGTAAGTTCTTACATAAATTATATTTTCTTTCATGTAATTAGCAAGAGTCCATGAGCTAGTGACGTATGGGATAATAAATACCCAAGATGTGGAACTTCCACGCAAGAGTCACTAGAGGAGGGCGGGATAAAATAAAGACAGCCAATTCCCCCGCTGAAAAATTAATCCACTACCCAAAATCAAAAAGTTTCAATCTTTTATAATGAAAAAACTGAAAATATAAGCAGAAGAATCAAACTGAAACAGCTGCTGAAGTACCATTCTACCCAAAACTGCTTCTAAGAAGAGAAAACATCAAAATGGTAGAACATAGTAAAAGTTTGCAAAGAAGACCAAGTCATTGCTTTGCAAATCTGATCAACAGAAGCTTCTTCTTAAAAAAGCCCAGGAAGTAGAAAACTTACCTAGTAGAATGAACCATAATCTCCGAGGCGGGAATCCAAAAGTTTAAGCAAGATGCCCCAACTAAATGGCAGAAGCCTTTTGACCTTCCTAACACCCAGAAAAGATAACAAACAGACTAGAAGACTATCTGAAATCTGAATAGCTTCAACATAAGATTTCAAAATCTTACCATATCCAAAGCATGTAAGA
Source organism: Bombina bombina (assembly GCF_027579735.1). Lineage (NCBI taxonomy): Eukaryota > Metazoa > Chordata > Amphibia > Anura > Bombinatoridae > Bombina > Bombina bombina. Next base: position 1,127,545,378 of record NC_069503.1, read on the forward strand.
ATCTTGCCAAAGAAGTCTTAATAAAAGACAATAATTCCTCCCTAATGTTGATAGAAACTCACAACTTTAGGTAAAAATTGAAAAGAGAATAGCAAAAAACCACCTTATCCTGATGAAAAAATCAGAAAAAGGAGACTCACAAGAAAGAACTGATAATAAAAATTGTTCTTGCTGAAGAGATGTCTAAAAAGAACAATACTTTCCCTGAAAGTAAATACAGGAGTGCAGAATACTTAGGCAGTTGCTATGTTTGAGGATTAATTTTATTATTGAACAACAACCATGTTCTCAATGAACCCCAAAAAACTCATTAATATCCAAAGCTGAATATTTTTGGAAGTAGTTTTTAGTTTGTTTTTAGTTTTAGCTATTTCAGGGGGATATCTGTGTGTGGAGGCTGACTATTACTGTGCATAATTATTAGGCAACCCTTAACAAAAAAACAAATAAATACCCATTTCAATTATATATTTTTTCCAGTGAAACCAATTATAACATCTCAACATTCACAAATTATACATTTCTGACATTCAAAACAAAACAAAAACAAATCAGCTGACAACTATAAGCAACCTTTCTTTGCGAAGGACACTCAAAAGCCTGCCATCCATGGATTCTGTCAGTGTTTTGATCTGTTCACCATTCAACATTGCGTTGCAGCAGCAACCATAGCCTCCCAGACACTGTTCAGAGAGGTGTACTGTTTTCCCCCCCCTCCTTGTACATCTAACATTTGATGATGGACCACAGGTTCTCAATGGGGTTCAGATCAGGTGAACAAGGAGGCCATGTCATTAGATTTTCTTCTTTTATACACTTTCCTTGCCAGCCACGCTGTGGAGTACTTGGACGGTGTGATGGAGCATTGTCCTGCATGAAAATCAAGTTTTTCTTGAAGGATGCAGCTTCTTCCTGTACCACTGCTTGAAGAAGGTGTCTTCCAGAAACTGGCAGTAGGACTGGGAGTTGAGCATGACTCCATCCTCAACCCGAAAAAGGCCCCCACAAGCTCCTCTTTGATGATACCACGCCCAAACCCAGTACTCCCACATCCACCCTTGTGGCGTCTGAGCTCGGACTGGAGCCTCTCTGCCCCTTTACCCAATCCAGCCCACGGGCCCATCCATCTGGCCCCTCAATCCTCACTCTCATTTCATCAGTCCATAAAACCTTAGGAAAAATCAGTCTCTTGAGATATTTCTTGGCCCAGTCTTGACATTTCAGCTTGTGTAGTCTTGTTCAAGTGGTGGTCGTCTTTCAGCCTTTCTTACCTTGGCCATGTCTCTGAGTATTGCACACCTTGTGCTTTTTGGCACTCCAGTGATGTTGCAGCTCGTGAATATGGCCCAATACTGGTGGCAAGTGGCATCTTGCAGTGCACGCTTGACTTTTCTCAGTTCATGGGCAGTTATTTTGCGCCTTGGTTTTTCCACACGCTTCTTGCGACCCTGTTGACTATTCTTGAATGAACCGCTTGATTGTTCGATGATCACGCTTCAGAAGCTTTGCAATTTTAAGAGTGCTGCCCATCCCTCTGCAGCATATCCTCACTATTTTTGACTTTTCTGAGCCTGTCAAGTCCTTCTTTTGACCCATTTTGCCAAAGGAAAGGAAGTTGCCTAATAATTATGCACACCTGATATAGGGTGTTGATGTCATTAGACCACACCCCTTCTCATTACAGAGATGCAACATCACCTAATATGCTTAATTGGTAGTAGGCTTTCGAGCCTATACAGCTTGGAGTAAGACAACATGCCTAAAGAGGATGATGTGGTCAAAAATACTCATTTGCCTAATATTCTGCACTCCCTGTAATGTCTAGAGAAAACAATATGCTCAAATAGAAGAGGCCTGTAAAGCCTTTAGAACCAAATTAAACTCCAAGGGAGGAGAAATTGGCTTAATGACAGGTTTGATAAGAACCAAAGCCTGAACAAAATAATGAATTACAGGAAGGAATACTGCCTTACCCTGATGAAAAATCGAAAAGGAGATCCACAAGAAAGAGAGAAAACTCAGAAACTCTTCGAGCAGAAGAGAAAACCAAAAGGAACACTACTTTCCAAGAAAGCAATTTTAATGTCCAGAGAACGCAAGAGGTTCAACGGAGGAGCCTCTGTAAAGCCCTCAGTACCAAATTGAGACTCCCCGAGGAGGAGATACTGACTTAATGACAGGCTTGATACAAACCAAAGCCTGAACAAAATAATGAATAGCAGAATGAATACCAATCTTTCTGTGAAAAAGAAACAAAAAGAGTAGAGATTTGTCCTTTCAAATAACTTGCAGGCAAAACCAACCTGAAAAAATTGTTAAAATTCTAGGAATTCTAAAAGAATGCCAAAAGAATTTATGAGAAGAACACAAGAAATGAAAGTCTTCCAAACTCGATAATAAATCTTTCTAGAGACAGATTTACCAAACCTGTAACATAGTATTAATCCACTGAGTCAGACGAACCTCTATGACTAAGAATCAAAGTTCATCTCTCCATATCTTCAAATTAAATGATTCTGAGATCCTGATGGAAAAATGGGCCTTGAGATAAAAAGGACTGGTCTTTAACGGAAATGTCCAAGGTTGGCAACTGGCCATCCGAATGAGATCCGCATACCAAAAACCTGTGAGGCCATGCTGGAACCACCGCAGTACAAACGAACGCTCCATTAGAATTTTGAAGAACTAGAGGCGGAAGATATAGACAGAATGATAATTCCAAGGAAGTGTCCAAAGCATACGCTACTTCCGCTGAGGATCCCCGGACCTGAAATAGGCCCCCTGGAAAATTCCTTGTTAAGACGAAGAGGCCAACCAGATCTATTTCTGGAAGCCCTCCACATCTGAAAAATTGAAATACATATCTGGGTAAAGACCATTCTCCCGGATGTACAAGCTTGATTAACAGAGATAATCTGCTTCCCAAACGTCTATAACCTGGGAAAAGGACCCCAGAATTTAGATAGGAGTGGATTTAGCCCAAGCAAATATCCGAGATACTTTGTCCACAGTCTAAAGACTGATAGTCACATCTGAATGATTGACATACACCACAGGTGTGATAATGTCTGAAAAAACACAATAAAACATCTCTTCTTCAAAGAAACCAACTGCAGACTCTGGGAATGCACAGAGTTCCAAAATATCAAATGGTAATCTTGCCTCCCCTGAGATTTCCAAACCCCTTGTGCTGACCAGAGATCCTCAGACAGCCTCCCAACCAAAAAGACTCACATCTGTAGAGATAATGGTCCAGGTTGAAAGAAATGAAGCGACCTGTAGAACTAACTGATGGTGATCTAACCACCAAAATCAAGAGAGATAAATATTAGGATTTGAGATTTAAAATGCGAAATCCTAGGAATCCCTGCCACCATAATTCAGCATAAAACGACTGGAAGGTCTATTTCTATTGAAAATGAGCAAAGGGAATTGAATCCCAACGCTGTGGCCATAAGCCTAAAACTTCCTATGCATATATAGCAACTGAAGGAAATAATAGAGACTAAAGGTACCCATAGATGGAACCCAATAACATTGTCCCTTGTTGTAGAGACAAAAGACAGTGACACAAACTATCTGGAACCCAAAAAGGTGACCCTTGTGATAGGAATCAAGAGCTTTTGAAAGAAAGATCCTCTAACTATGTCCTGAAGAACAAAGTGAATCATATGAGATTCGCATCCTCAGAAAATAATCTGAATGAATACAGAAAAAATATGCATTTATTGTATCTAAAGAAAACAAATAATGCTATCACTGACAAAAAAAGGCCAGAATAGTTTGAATAAAAACTCCAAAACTCAGTTCCTAAAAATGGAACTGGAAGAACTTACCCCAGAAGATTCCAGGTCTGAGCAGCGCTTGAACCCCACGGGTGACTAGCCCTGCTTCAACAGTAACCAAAATAAATAGGACCGAAACACACTTAAAGAAAGTGTTAGACCTTACTGGAATAAAATCAAAGAAATTTGGACCTGAATAGAACCAAATAATTTCAAAAAAGTCTTAACCTGCCCCTTGCCAGCCAAGCGCTGGAATACGGCACATACATCGCAACTATAAGGGAGCTGATTTTGAACGGAAAAATTTCCAATTAAAAACATGTTACTTGGGAAAGAATTCGGAATTCATTCCCTAATAAAAAATCCAAACTAATGTAAGCCTTTAAAGTTTTAGTCTTAGAACTGAATCTTGAAGCCCAGAGTAACAGTTAAGCATTGAATCCAATCATAAAACAAATAATTGATTATCTTAGAACAAAAGAAATATGGATTTTTAGAAATCACAAAATTCTTCTAGCCTCAAAACAACTAAAGACATAGATTAAACCTCATTTGCGAAAGAATTCAATAAAAAGAAACCACAAATGAAAAATTATTAGCATGATAGTCCAGTTAAAGGAGCCGGACAATACAGTGGACTCAATACAGTGGACTCAATAAATGCAAAACAACAAGACAAATGCAACAGCGCCTATAGTCTAGTAACTTTTGTCCCTTTAAAATGCTAAAAATAAATCATAATCTGATACTTGAACTTAAAGTAAACAGAAAAAATTGCCAACATCCAAATAAATCATAGGTCCAATTAAAGTACCTGAAACTAAAAATTTTCACTAATAAGATACAAACCATCTAAAGGAAAAATAAATACTATTTTGCTTTAGAAACAATAGCATAATTAGTAGGAGTAGAGATAGCCCCAATAATTGGAGAACTCTCCAAATGATAAAAACTGCGGCAAAGAGTATAGTTTAAAACCTTTGAAGAAGAAATAAAAGAAAATTCTCAGCCTATTCCATTCCCTAGTATAAGGAATTGGAAAAAAAACCTCTGAAAACACAGAAGAATAAATAAGCAGAAATAGTTTTAGCTAGTCTAGAAAAAAGAACTAGTTACCTTAATGTAAAATAATCAACACCTTTTCAACAAAGAACAAATGTACTTTAATAAAAAAGTAGATTTGTTAATGTCAATATCTGATGAAGAAAATTCTGAATGAGAAAAAACTCATCTCAGAGAAGGATAAATCAGTATGTTGTTGGTCATTTGAAACCTTCAAATAATTAAAAAGAAGTTGAAAAAGACCTAAAAAAAATTTTTTTATTAGAAGGCACAAAGTCAGACAAAGCCTTAAAAATAGAATCAGAAAAAATATTTCTCTAAAAATATTCTAAATATTTTCTTGTACATAAGATGTAAAAAGAATGGCAAATATAAAGCATAAATACTAATGGATTCTGCCATGTAAAAGTTATCATGCTAACCTATTACAAACCATAGCTAAAGATAAACATTATAACATTTAAATTAAATGAACTTAGCTTTGGTAGTAGGAATGAACTCAGTCAAGCGTTTTTTCCAGAGAGTAGCTTCTGATCCAGGAATCAATCTGAGACATCTTGCAATATGTAATAGAGCAAACAACATATTAAAGCAAATCTATCAAATTCCTTAAATGACAAGTTTCAGGAATGGAAAAAAATGCCAATGAACAAGCTTCCTGCAACAGAAGCAAAATAAAAATGCGACTTAAATAATGTGGAGACAATAATGACGCCCTCATGCCCATATTTTTTAGCGCCAAAAAAGACGCACATTATTAGGCGCCTAAATGCTCTTTTGGGCCCCAAGAATGACGCCACATCCGGCGACGCCGAATTTTTGGGCGCAAAACGTCCAAAAAATTACGCAACACACAAACAACCTTCACGGGACAAGCTAAGACGCTGGAAATGACAAAGAAATTTTTTTGCGCCAAAAAAATCCGCGCCAAGAATGACGCAATAAAATTAAGCATTTTCAGCCCCCGCGAGCCTAACAGCCCACAGGAAAAAGTCAAATTTAAGGTAAGAAAAAAATTATTATTCAAATGCATTATCCCAAATAATGAAACTGACTGTCTGAAATAAGGAACGTTGAACATCCTGAGTCAAGGCAAATAAATGTTTGAATACATATATTTAGAACTTTATATAAAAGTGCCCAACCATAGCTTAGAGTGTCACAGAAATAAGACTTACTTACCCCAGGACACTCATCTACATGTAGTAGAAGCCAAACCAATACTGAAACGAGAATCAGAAGAGGTAATGGTATATAAGAGTATATCGTCGATCTGAAAAGGGAGGTAAGAGATGATCCTCTACGACGATAACAGAGAACCTATGAAATAGACTCCGTAGAAGGAGATCATTGAATTCAACTAGGCAATACTCTCTTCACATCTCTCTGACATTCACTGCACTCTGAGAGAAAACCGGGGCTCCAGCCTGCTGCGAAGCGCAATCTCAACGTAGAAATCTAGCACAAACTTACTTCACCACCTCCATGGGAGGCAAAGTTTGTAAAACTGAATTGTGGGTGTGGTGAGGGGTGTATTTATAGGCATTTTAAGGTTTGGGAAACTTTGCCCCTCCTGGTAGGAATGTATATCCCATACGTCACTAGCTCATGGACTCTTGCTAATTACATGAAAGAAATAAAGGAGTAAATTCAATGTTATCAACAATGGTTATGGAGTACTTTCACAGTCGGATTTATAGGAGAATTTTAGGTTCTTCTTTGGCGCAAAATAATGATAAATATGATTTTCGGCAATTACTTAGGAGCATTTCTCTAAATACGACCGAAATACATCATTTTTACTCTGTATTTGGCGCACCTGTGCGCCTTGGCAAGAGAGAATAGAGTGGACGAATTTTGCGGTCGTATGTAATCATTTTTGGTTGTAAATTGAGTTGATAAATCGGAGAATAAATCCGACAGAGTAATTATAGGCGATTATTCTCTAGATCTATATTTTTTATTTTTTCTGTAATAAATTTTATTAAATAAACTATTATATTGTTCCTCTTCTTGATATAATTTTTTAAAATACTGCTATTTTAAAGTCAAGTGGCAAATTAATCTGTTAACATCCAAGAGTGTCTTAAATAGATTAAATGTATTTGTTGGAACAAAATTTAGCCTATGGCCGCTAATTATGAAGGTCTGGCGGACCTGATCCGACACTGAGGATCAGGTCCGGCAGACCTCGCCGAATACGGCGAGCAATACGCTCGCCGTATTCAGCATTGCACCAGCAGCTCACAATCGTACTCGATCGGGTTGTATTGTGGTGATGTCCTTCCGCCTGCTCAGAGCAGGCAGACAGGTTATGGAGCAGCGGTCTTTGTGACCGCTGCTTTATAACTGCTGTTTCTGGCGAGCCTGCAGGCTCGCCAGAAACACGGGGCTTCAAGCTCCATACGGATCTTGATACCTATGCCCCATAACTCCTCAGGTATAAGTCCCTTTACTAGAAAGATTGATTACTATTAAGTGCTGTATTTCTCTCTGCCTCTCATTGATCTCAACTGATATCTGTTGCTGTGAGTGTCTGGTCACTTGTCTCTGCTCTCCCACTTCCTATTGGGGTGCTTTTTCTTTTTCTATTGGAGGTAAAAAAAAAAAAAACTGTTCTAATCTATTCTTGCTAGCTTAAAAATTAGGCCTTTGTGTTGCTGCTTGGGGTTTTGTGTATTTTGCATTTACACGTTTTTTCCTCGCACCTAAATTTGTATTAGTGTGATTTTCTCCTGAGTTTGTATGTAAGCCTTGGGGTTCATTTTGCTTATCCTCTCTTTCTTCCTCTGTGTCCTCTGCAGATTCTACTTCAGTATATGAGAATGTCACTTTCCTATTGTTAGATTTAGACCTGTTTCCATTTGTATTTCTACGTGTTCTGTTGTTATATCTATATTTATTTATAAAATATTTTACCAGGAAGGATACATTGAGATTTCTCTCGTTTTCAAGTATGTCCTTGCTTGGTACACAAAACATTGCATTGATACATTAGGGTACAATAAAATACAAAAACAATAATAATACACAATATATGCAAACATTTAACATAGAACAGGTAGGAAATATATAATCAACCATGACAGGTGCATTCTGTTTTGAGATATGTAGAGAGGGATCTCTTAAAGGATATTAGGCTTGGGGAAGGTTTGAAAGTGTACGGGAGATCATTCCATAATTGTGGCGCTCTGTAGGAAAAGGAGGATCGAGCTGCTTTCTTTTTGTATTGAGTCTGGATTCCAGCGATAGCCAGTTTAGTTCTTTTAGCATGTCACAATGGTGGGTCCTGTAGTTACATTGTATCACAAAGTGGCAGAACGAGTTATACAATGTATTAAGTTTATTAAGGTGAGTTTGCAGTGCAGGTGCATATACTACATCCCCATAATCCATGATTGGCATCAGCATTTGCTGTACAATCTTTTCTTTCACTGTAGGGCCTGAGGCAGGATTTGTTTCTGTACAGGGCACCTAGTTTTGGAAAAAGTTAGATGCTAGTTTTTCTATGTGGAGGCCAAAAAGATAGATTGGGGTCTAAAAACATAACAAAGTATTTGAAAGAGTGGACTGCGGTCAGCGTGCAATTGGATTTCTTTTTATGCGTAGATGGGAATTTTGTAATTTGTGTAATTTAGGCCATGTCCCAAAGATCATTGTGACAATTTTGTGAGTGTTATTTTGAAGAGTTTGTTTTTTGAGATCCATTTTTCTACTTCTGTGAACTGGTCTTAGAGCACTGCTTCAAGCTGCGGCATATCGGAATTTTTTGCATAGATTACAGCTGTTTATCTGCATACATGTGTACAGTTGAGGATTTGCAGACATTAGGCAAATCATTATAAATAATGTGAATAGTATAGGGGCCCGAGAATGGAACTTGGGGAACACCACACGTGACTGGGAGAGGGAGGGAGTCGTTTGTCAGAAATGGAGACATAATGTGATCGATCCGAATACATATGATCGAAACCAGGTTAACTAATGATCAGCAATACCAGAGATTTTTTAGTTTGAGCAGTAGTATGTTGTGGTCTACTGTGTCATAGGCCTTTGCAAAATCAAGGAAAATAGCTCCAGTTAGGTCCTCTCCTTGTTCCATGCCAGTTGTGGATGTTGTTGCAACCTTTTAGGAGGGCAGTTGTAGTGGACGTGATTCGGCGAAAACCTGATTGATCAGGGGTCAGATAGCTAGATTGTTGGTAATACTCACATAGTTGCAATATGGACACAATTATCTAAGATTTTTGACAATACTGGGCGCAATGATATAGACAATAGTTAGAAACAAGGTTAACTCCCCACTTTCTATGGATAGGCATACTCTTGCAGATTTCCAAAGTTTGGGTATGTATCCAGACACCAAGGATTCGTTAATTAGGGTTGTAACAGGTTTAGCAATTGCCGGCACACTGAGCTTCAACAGCATTGCTGGGATTTGATCAGGTTCAGACTGTTTTTTCATTTTTAGCTTTATTAACGGTGTTTCTTAATGACATCTGATGGGTACAGGTTCTAAAATGAACTTGTCTATATTAGGTCTTTGCTGATTTAGTGGGGCCTGATCCACATTTGTAGTTTCAGGATGCGTGTCATTTATTAGTTTGTCAATCAGGGTGGTGGAGCATTTGACAGCATTTGCTACTTCTAAGGGGAGTTGCAGGGTTTGGTTTTCCACATTGACAGTGGAGGGTGGGGAGTGGATTGGTGGATTTTGTAAGTTATTTATGAGTTTCTAAAACTTTCTAGGATTTGATATGTTTTCACAGAAATATTGGGCCTTGGCCAATTTTGTTTGTTTAGTGCATATATTCCGCCATTTTCTATATACATAGTGATCGTTCATAGAGCCTGTATGCTTGAAATTTGACCACAATGAATCATGAAACTGGTACATTTGAATGAGGTCAGCTGTGATCCAATTCAAGTGTGCTCCTTTTACTCTCACCTTACGCAGCGTGGCATGTAAATTCAAAACTTGCAGGAGTTCAGACTGAAAGAATTCAACTGCAGAGTCTAGATCTGGGATTAGGTTTAATCTGTGCCAGGGAAGGTTCTTGATGTCATTTAGAAATGATTGAAAATTACATTTTTTAAAGGACCTGGTGATTTTAACCTTGGGAAAGGATTTAGTTGCCTTTATTTTGTGCATGCAGTACACTAAGCAGTGGTCACTGAAATTGTTAGGGAGAACACCTGCCTCCTGGATTCGGTCGGGAGAAGTGGAGAGAACCCAGTCGAGCAGGGTGTGATTATTGCTTTTTATGTTTATGCGAGTTGGGGAGGAGTTACCTGCGAAGGTTTAAACAGCAAGCGACAACTATCATTTTTTTATTTAGCTAATCAATATTAAAATCTCCAAAAAACAAAATTTCACTATTTGGGTTTTGAGCTATGGTTTCACTAAGGAGATGTGCTATGTCAGAAATTGAATGCACAGGGGAGCTAGGTGGGCGGTAGATTCCTGCAACAATGATTGATTTAACTGCAGGGTATCTCAATTGTGCAGAAAGGAAATCAAAAGGTGGCAGGAGAGAGCTAGATTTTGTAATGGGATGTACTTTGTGGGATTCTCAACATAAATTACAATGCCCGCCTCCTCTCTTTGTCTCTATCATTCTATGGCATGATTACCATGTATTGCAGTGGCAGAGTTAGGTATTTTTGCGGTTAGCCGCGATTCAGAGGTCACAATGATTTTGGGCTTGTATTGTAAACACCATGCATGCAGTGCATCAATTTTTGGTAGTAAGCTGTGGATATTACAGTGCACAAAGGAGAGGCCTTTTTTAGCTGGAAGGCTAGGAATGGAATTTGTTAGTGGACCAGAGTTAGACTCTACATAATTTGCAAGGGCAAGTAACATAAGGAGTAGGAATTTGGAAATCATTTTTGTTTGGCCATATAGTGAAGGTGATACTTTATAATTTTGTGAGGTGGGGGTAGGAGGGTTTTTTTTTATAACCCTCTACCAGCACTCAGCAGATAAGTTACAGAAACAGAGTAAGCCATGGTGTATGATAATTTGTTTTCCAGTTAGAGGTGTGTGCTTATGGTAGTAGTGATGTAAACAAAATTGGAGTGAGAAAAGGGTTATCACGAATAACAGAATGGTCATATTTGGATTCATGTTAGTGGTATGAGGTGTGTAGATGAAAATAAAACAAAATAAATAAAAAATAAAATAATAAGAAAATTTAAAAAAAAGAAAGAAAGAAAAGTATATACTATTGATGTGTGATATATAGCTATTTGTAGGAAGAGAGGGTATGTATTCTATAGGGTTAAGTAACCAGGACGGATGTGCTGATCAGTGTATGTAGCAGATCTGTCTTTCTCTGCCAACCTCTGTACAGAGCCGGCCTGGTAGTCAGTCCAATCACTCAAGTGTTTAATTTAAACTATCTCTTCAACTGATTTCTTACTAGTTTCATGCAGAATCTTATCAAATACATTGGGGCCGATTTAACAATGTCTGTCTGACATGATACGCTGTAGCGTATCATGTCCAACAGACATCGCTGAATGCAGACAGCATACTCTGTTGGCATTCAGCATTGCACAAGCAGTTCTAGTGCTTGTGCAATGCTGCCCCCTACAGATTCATGGACAATTGGCCGCTAGCATTCGATCGGGTTGATTGCTGTACACCGCTCAGAGGTGGTGGATCCAGTTGAGGAGCAGTGGTCTTAAGAAACAGGACGAGTTGGCCCCATTCGGGGCATAGTAAATCCTCTTTCATTTTCTGCTGATTTAACCCCTTAAGGACCACAGCACTTTCCAATTTTTTGTCCGTTTGGGACCAAGGCTATTTTTACATTTCTGTGGTGTTTGTGTTTAGCTGTACGTTTCCTCTTTCTCATTTACTGTACCCATGTCAGGGTGCCAGGACTGAGATGAGAAGTGCAAAAATAATCACACCTTTATTAATAGAAAAAAATAATAAAAAGTCCACAAGTCAAATAACAAGTCAGGAATCAAAACCAGAGCTGGTAGTCAGACGAGCCAAGTCAGGATCCAAAGTGAGTAGTCAGACGAATAGGAATCAGGAACAAGGAGAAAAGCAGAGTCAGGAACAAGCCAGAGATCAGGAACCAGGAGGGACGTCAGACAGCCAGGTAATACACAGGAGCTCTCACAAACAGGTCTGAGACAATGCAAGGGCAAAGCATACTGAACAGAGGCCCTTTAAATAATAAGTGATGACATCACAATTCTGAGACTGCATCCTGTCTCACACGGATGATGTACCCCAGTCTGGCCATAAAAGGAAGTGCAGGATATGAGCAGCCTCTCACAGTACGCACCAGAGTCAGCAAGAGAGGTGAGTAAAATGTCTGCCAGCAGCACATGGCAAACAAAACAGAGAAAAAATCCTGACAGTACCCTCCCCTCAACGACCACCTCCCCCATGGGAGGGACAAAATCGTATTGGGGAAACGGGCATGGAAGGCATGGAGGAGTGCAGGAGCAGGAACATCAGAGGAGGGAACCCATGAATGCTCCTCCGGACCGTTAGCCCTCCAGTGAACGAAAATACTGTACACGGCCCCTTGGACATATGAGAGTCAATAATGCTGCTGACCTCATACTCCTCATGGTTGTCAACAAAGATAGGTTGGGGCACGAGGCAACACAGTGGTAAACCAATTACAAAACCAATGGTTTTAAGAGGGAGACATGAAAAATCATTGGAGATGCGCATTGCAGGAGGAAGGTCAAGAGCGTAGGCCACAGGATTGGACCCGTCGGAGGAATCGGACAAAGGACCAACATAACGGGAAGCCAGTTTTATTGGAAGGCACATGAAGATTCAAGTTGTGGGAAGGACAGCCAAACTCTCTCACCAACCTGGAAGGAAGGCGGTGGGCAGACGCTTACGATCAGCCTGGAACTTTTTGCGCTGCATAGAACGATGAAGGCAATCCTGAATCTGACCCACGTGGAGCGAAGTTGCCGGAGATGCTCCTCCAAAGCCGGAAAAACCCTGAGATATGAATGAATCAGGCAACAAGGATGGTTGAAACCCATAATTCGCCATGAACAGGGATAACTTGGAGGAAGCATTAATAGCACTATTACGAGCAAACTCTGCCCCAAGGTAACAGTTCAGACCGAATTATTGTGGTGATCTGAGACATAGCAATGGAGGAACTGTTCCAGAGTTTGATTAGACCGTTCCGCAGCCCCATTGGATTGAGGGTGATATGCCGATGGGAAGGAAAGCTGGATCCCCATTTGAGCACAAAAGGAACGCCAAAATCTGGAGACAAACTGGCTACCCCGGCACGACACTATCTCTTAGGTAACCCATGTAAATGGAAGACCTCCCGGGCAAAAATTGAAGCAAGCTCCGGAGCAGTAGGCATCTTCTTCAAGGGAATGCATTGTGACATTTTAGAAAAACGGTCAACCACCATAAGGATAACAGTATTGCCATTGGAAACAGGGAGCTCGACAATAAAGTCCATGGAAAGATGTGTCCAAGGACGCTCACCATTAGCAATAGGTTGAAGAAGACCCACAGGAAGATGTCAAGGAGTCTTATTCTGTGCACAAACTGAGCAGGAGGCAGCATATGCAGCAACATCAGAATGAAGACCTGGCCACCAGAATTTTCGAGTGACAGACCAAATCATTTGGGTCTTGCCTGGGTGAACTGCAGCTTTAGGATAGTGGTAAGTGTGCAAAAGTTTAGTTTGAAGATTCTCAGGAACAAAACACTTACCACTAGGTTTCTCAGGAGGTGCATTGGTTTGTGCAGCCAGGATCTCCTCCCCCAAGGGAGAAGTCAAATTAGTACGTATGGTAGCCAAAATATGGTCAGGAGGTATAACTGGAGTAGGTACAGACTCCTCCTTGGACAGAGGGGAAAATTGTCGAGAGAGGGCATCAGCCCTAACATTCTTACTACCAGGCAGGTAGGAGACCATATAATTAAATCGAGACAAAAATAGCGCCCATCTGGCCTGTCGGGCGACAAATGTTTTGCTTCAGATAGATAAGTTAAATTCTTCTGGTCAGTAAGAATGAGCACTGGCACGCTAGTACCCTTGAGAAGATGCCTCCATTCCTTGAGTGCCAAAATTATGGCCAGTAATTCCCTGTCGCCAGTTTCATAATTGCACTGCACTGGAGACAATTTCTTAGAGAAGAAACCACACGGATGCAAGGAACCATCAGGCGTAGGACATTGAGACAAGAGGGCACCGACTCCAGTCTCAGATGCAGCGGTCTTAAGAAACAGGACGAGTTAGCCCCATTCGGGGCATAGTAAATCCTCTTTCATTTTCTGCTGATTTAACCCCTTAAGGACCACAGCACTTTTCAATTTTTTGTCCGTTTGGGACCAAGGCTATTTTTACATTTCTGTGGTGTTTGTGTTTAGCTGTACTTTTCCTCTTTCTCATTTACTGTACCCATGTCAGGGTGCCAGGACTGAGATGAGAAGTGCAAAAATAATCACACCTTTATTAATAGAAAAAAATAATAAAAAGTCCACAAGTCAAATAACAAGTCAGGAATCAAAACCAGAGCTGGTAGTCAGACGAGCCGAGTCAGGATCCAAAGCGAGTAGTCAGACGAGCAGGAATCAGGAACAAGGAGAAAAGCAGAGTCAGGAACAAGCCAGAGATCAGGAACCAGGAGGGACGTCAGACAGCCAGTTAATACACAGGAGCTCTCACAAACAGGTCTGAGACAACGCAAGGGCAAAGCATACTGAACAGAGGCCCTTTATATAATAAGTGATGACATCACAATTCTGAGACTGCATCCTGTCTCACACGGATGATGTACACCAGTCTGGCCATAAAAGGAAGTGCAGGAAATGAGCAGCATCTCACCGTACACACCAGAGTCAATAAGAGAGGTGAGCAAAATAGCTGCCAGCAGCACATGGCAAACAAAACAGGGAAAAAATCCTGACAGTACCCTCCCCTCAACGACCCCTCCCCCATGGGAGGACAAAAATCTTATTGGGGAAACGGGCATGGAAGGCATGGAGGAGGGCAGGAGCAGGAACATTAGAGGAGGGAACCCATGAATGCTCCTCCGGACCGTAGCCCCTCCAGTGAACGAAATACTGTACACGGCCCCTGGACATATGAGAGTCAATAATGCTGCTGACCTCATACTCCTCATGGTTGTCAACAAAGATAGGATGGGGACGAGGCAACACAGTGGTAAACCAATTACAAACCAATGGTTTTAAGAGGGAGACATGAAAAACATTGGAGATGCGCATTGCAGGAGGAAGGTCAAGAGCGTAGGCCACAGGATTGACCCGTCGGAGTATTCGAAAAGGACCAACATAACGGGAAGCCAGTTTATTGGAAGGCACATGAAGATTCAAGTTGCGGGAGGACAGCCAAACTCTCAAACAACCTGGAAGGAAGGCGCGGGCAGACGCTTACGATCAGCCTGGAACTTTTTGCGCTGCATAGAACGATGAAGGCAATCCTGAATCTGCACCCACGTGGAACGAAGTTGCCGGAGATGCTCCTCCAAAGCTGGAAAACCCTGAGATATGAATGAATCAGGCAACAAGGATGGTTGAAACCCATAATTCGCCATGAACAGGGATAACTTGGAGGAAGCATTAATAGCACTATTACAAGCAAACTCTGCCCAAGGTAACAGTTCAGACGAATTATTGTGGTGATCTGAGACATAGCAATGGAGGAACTGTTCCAGAGTTTGATTAGACCGTTCCGCAGCCCCATTGGATTGAGGGTGATATGCCGATGGGAAGGAAAGCTGGATCCCCATTATAGCACAAAAGGAACGCCAAAATCTGGAGACAAACTGGCTACCCCAGCCCGACACTATCTCTTAGGTAACCCATGTAAATGGAAGACCTCCCGGGCAAAAATTCAAGCAAGCTCCTGAGCAGTAGGCAACTTCTTCAAGGGAATGCATTGTGACATTTTAGAAAAACGGTCAACCACCATAAGGATAACAGTATTGCCATTGGAAACAGGGAGCTCGACAATAAAGTCCATGGAAAGATGTGTCCAAGGACGCTCACCATTAGCAATAGGTTGAAGAAGACCCACAGGAAGATGTCAAGGAGTCTTATTCTGTGCACAAACTGAGCAGGAGGCAGCATATGCAGCAACATCAGAACGAAGACCTGGCCACGAGAATTTTCGAGTGACAGACCAAATCATTTGGTTCTTGCCTGGGTGACCTGCGGCTTTAGGATAGTGGTAAGTGTGCAAAAGTTTAGTTTGAAGATTCTCAGGAACAAAACACTTACCACTAGGTTTCTCAGGAGGTGCATTGGTTTGTGCAGCCAGGATCTCCTCCCCCAAGGAAGAAGTCAAATTAGTACGTATGGTAGCCAAAATATGGTCAGGAGGTATAACTGGAGTAGGTACAGACTCCTCCTTGGACAGAGGGGAAAATTGTCGAGAGAGGGCATCAGCCCTAACATTCTTACTACCAGGCAGGTAGGAGACCATATAATTAAATCGAGACAAAAATAGTGCCCATCTGGCCTGTCGGGTGACAAACGTTTTGCTTCAGATAGATAAGTTAAATTCTTCTGGTCAGTAAGAATGAGCACTGGCACGCTAGTACCCTTGAGAAGATGCCTCCATTCCTTGAGTGCCAAAATTATGGCCAGTAATTCCCTGTCGCCAGTTTCATAATTGCACTGCACTGGAGACAATTTCTTAGAGAAGAAACCACACGATGCAAGGAACCATCAGGCGTAGGACATTGAGACAAGAGGGCACCGACTCCAGTCTCAGATGCAGCGGTCTTAAGAAACAGGACGAGTTAGCCCCATTCGGGGCATAGTAAATCCTCTTTCATTTTCTGCTGATTTAACCCCTTAAGGACCACAGCACTTTTCAATTTTTTGTCCGTTTGGGACCAAGGCTATTTTTACATTTCTGTGGTGTTTGTGTTTAGCTGTACTTTTCCTCTTTCTCATTTACTGTACCCATGTCAGGGTGCCAGGACTGAGATGAGAAGTGCAAAAATAATCACACATTTATTAATAGAAAAAAATAATAAAAAGTCCACAAGTCAAATAACAAGTCAGGAATCAAAACCAGAGCTGGTAGTCAGACGAGCCGAGTCAGAATCCAAAGCGAGTAGTCAGACGAGCAGGAATCAGGAACAAGGAGAAAAGCAGAGTCAGGAACAAGCCAGAGATCAGGAACCAGGAGGGACGTCAGATAGCCAGGTAATACACAGGAGCTCTCACAAACAGGTCTGAGACAACGCAAGGGCAAAGCATACTGAACAGAGGCGCTTTAAATAATAAGTGATGACATCACAATTCTGAGACTACATCCTGTCTCACATGGATGATGTAAACCAGTCTGGCCATAAAAGGAAGTGCAGGAAGTGAGCAGCCTCTCACAGTATGCCCCAGATTCAGCAAGAGAGGTGAGTAAAATGGCTGCCAGCAGCACATGGCAAACAAAACAGGGAAAAAAACCCTGACAGCACCCTCCCCTCAACGACCCCTCCCCCACGGGAGGACAAAAGGCTTATTGGGGAAATGGGCATGGAAGGCATGGAGGCGGGCAGGAGCATGAACATCAGAGGAGGGAACCCATGAACGCTCCTCTGGACCGTAGCCCCTCCAGTGAACGAAATACTGTACACGGCCCCTGGACATATGAGAGTCAATAATGCTGCTGACCTCATACTCCTCATGGTTGTCAACAAAAATAGGATGGGGACGAGGCAACACAGTGGTAAACCAATTACAAACCAATGGTTTCAAGAGGGAGACATGAAAAACATTGGAGATGCGCATTGCAGGAGGAAGGTCAAGAGCGTAGGCCACAGGATTGACCCATCGGAGTATTCGAAAAGGACCAACATAACAGGGAGCCAGTTTATTGGAAGGCACATGAAGATTCAAGTTGCGGGAGGACAGCCAAACTCTCTCACCAACCTGGAAGGAAGGCGCGGGCAGACGCTTACGATCAGCCTGGAACTTTTCGCGCTGCATAGAACGATGAAGGCAATCCTGAATCTGCACCCACGTGGAACGAAGTTGCCGCAGATGCTCCTCCAAAGCCGGAAAACCTTGAGATATGAATGAATCAGGCAACAAGGATGGTTGAAACCCATAATTCGCCATGAACAGGGATAACTTGGAGGAAGCATTAATAGCACTATTACGAGCAAACTCTGCCCAAGGTAACAGTTCAGACGAATTATTGTGGTGATCTGAGACATAGCAATGGAAGAACTGTTCCAGAGTTTGATTAGACCGTTCCGCAGCCCCATTAGATTGAGGGTGATATGCCGATCGGGAAGGAAAGTTGGATCCCCATTTGAGCACAAAAGGAATGCCAAAATCTGGAGACAAACTGGCTACCCTGGCCCGACACTATCTCTTAGGTAACCCATGTAAATGGAAGACCTCCCGGGCAAAAATTGAAGCAAGCTCCTGAGGAGTAGGCAACTTCTTCAAGGGAATGCAATGTGACATTTTAGAAAAACGGTCAACCACCATAAGGATAACAGTATTGCCATTGTAAACAGGGAGCTCGACAATGAAGTCCATGATGTGTCCAAGGATGCTCACCATTAGCAATTGGTTGAAGAAGACCCACAGGAAGACGTCAAGGAGTCTTATTCTGTGCACAAACTGAGCAGGAGGCAGCATATGCAGCAACATCAGAACGAAGACCTGGCCACCAGAATTTTCGAGTGACAGACCAAATCATTTGGTTCTTGCCTGGGTGACCTGCGGCTTTAGGATAGTGGTAAGTGTGCAAAAGTTTAGTTTGAAGATTCTCAGGAACAAAACACTTACCACTAGGTTTCTCAGGAGGTGCATTGGTTTGTGCAGCCAGGATCTCCTCCCCCAAGGGAGAAGTCAAATTAGTACGTATGGTAGCCAAAATATGGTCAGGAGGTATAACTGGAGTAGGTACAGACTCCTCCTTGGACAGAGGGGAAAATTGTCGAGAGAGGGCATCAGCCCTAACATTCTTACTACCAGGCAGGTAGGAGACCACATAATTAAACCAAGACAAAAATAGCACCCATCTGGCCTGTCGGGCGACAAACGTTTTGCTTCAGATAGATAAGTTAAATTCTTGTGGTCAGTAAGAATGAGCACTGACACGCTAGTACCCTCGAGAAGATGCCTCCATTCCTTGAGTGCCAAAATTATGGCCAGTAATTCCCTGTCGCCAATTCCATAATTGCACTCCACTGGAGACAATTTCTTAGAGAAGAAACCACACAGATGCAAGGAACCATCAGGCGTAGGACATTGAGACAAGAGGGCACCTACTCCTGTGTCAGATGCATCAACCTCAAGAACAAAAGGCAGGACAGGGTTAGGATGAGTAAGAACTGGAGCAGCAGCAAAGGCAGTCTTAAGACTATCAAAGGCCTTAATGGCAGTAGGTTTCCAATGCAGTAGATCACTCTCTTTGCGGGTCATGTCTGTGATAGGTTTGACCAAGGAAGAAAAGTTTTTAATAAATTTTCTATAGTAATTGGTGAACCCCAAAAAACGTTGAATTGACCAAAGACCAACTGGGCAAGGCCACTGCAGAACTGCAGATAACTTGTCAGGATCCATGGAGAACCCTGCAATGGAGATAACATAACCTAGGAAGGTTACTTGAGTCTGATGTTTACAAAACAGGCCGTTCTCACATAGTCTCTGAAGAACCCGTGTAACATCAGAACGATGAGCCTCAAGTGTGGGTGAGTGTATGAGGATGTCGTCCAAGTACACCACAACACACTGTTGCAACATATCTCGTAGGACATCATTAATAAGTTCCTGGAAAACAGCAGGAGCATTACATAGGCCAAAGGGTATTACAAGATACTCATAATGCCCGCTCCTGGTGTTAAATGCTGTTTTCCATTTGTGGCCCTCCTTGATCCTAACGAGATTGTCCGCTCCTTTCAAATCAAGTTTAGTAAATATCATAGCTCCCTTGAGGCAGTCAAAGAGTTCCATAATGAGCGGAATAGGGTAAGCATTCTTAATGGTAAGATGATTGAGACCCCTATAATCGATGCATGGTCTTAACGCGCCACCCTTTTTCTTCACAAAGAAGAAGTCAGCCCCTTCAGGAGAGCAGGATTTGCAGATGATCCCCCATGACAGAGCATCGGCAACATACTCCTCCATAGCACAATTCTCCGCAACAGACAGAGTGCAAAAATAATCACACCTTTATTAATAGCAAAAAATAATAAAAAGTCCACAAGTTAAATAACAAGCCAGGAATCAAAACCAGAGCTGGTAGTCAGACGAGCCGAGTCAAGAGCCAAAGCGAGTAGTCAGACGAGCCGGAATCAGGAACAAGGAGTACAGCAGAGGCAGGAACAAGCCAGAGATAAGGAACCAGGAGGGACGTCAGACAGCCAGGTAATACACAGGAGCTCTCACAAACAGGTCTGAGACAATGCAAGGGCAAAGCATACTGAACAGAGGCCCTTTAAATAATAAGTGATGACACAGTTCTGAGACTGCATCCTGTCTCACACGGATGATGTACACCAGTCTGGCCATAAAAGGAAGTGCAGGAAATGAGGAGAATCACACAGTATGCACCAGAGTCAGCAAGAGAGGTGAGTAAAATGGCTGCCAGCAGCACATGGCAAACAAAACAGGGAAAAAACCCTGACAACCCACACATATTATATACCGTTTTTCTCACCATTAAATGGAATTTCTAAAGATACCATTATTTTCATCATATCTTATACTTTAAAAAAATTATAAAATATGATGAAAAAATAAAAAAACACATTTTTTTTAACTTTGACCCCCAAAATATGTTACACATCTACAACCACCAAAAAACATGCATTGTAAATAGTTTCTAAATTTTGTCCTGAGTTTAGAAATACCCAATGTTTACATGTTATTTTCTTTTTTTGCAAGTTATAGGGCAATAAATACAAGTATCACTTTGCTATTTCCAAACCACTTTTTTTCAAAATTAGCGATAGTTACATTGGAACACTGATATCTGTCTGAAATCCCTGAATATCCCTTGACATGTATATATTTGTTTTTAGAAGACATCCCAAAGTATTGATCTAGGCCCATTTTGGTATATTTCATGCCACCATTTCACTGCCAAATGCGATCAAATAAAAAAAATCGATCAAATTAAAAAAAATCGTTCACTTTTTCACAAATTTTTTCACAAACTTTAGGTTTCTCACTAAAATTATTTACAAACAGCTTGCGCAATTATGGCACAAATGGTTGTAAATGCTTCTCTGGGATCCTCTTTGTTCAGAAATAGCAGACATACATGGCTTTGGCATTGCTTTTTGGTAATTAGAAGGCCGCTAAATGTCGCTGTGCACCACACTTGTATTATGCCCAGCAGTGAAGGGGTTAATTAGGTAGCTTGTAGGGAGCTTGCAGGGTTAATTTTAGCTTTAGTGTAGAGATCAGCCTCCTACCTAACACATCCCACCCCCTGATCCCCCCAAACAGCTCTCAGGATCGCTTCCACCACTTTCAAACACCAGCGACGTACAGGGTACGTCTTTGGTCGTTAAGGACCTTTTTTTGAAGGACGTACCCTGTACGTCATTGGTCCTTAAGGGGTTAATTGGTATTGCAAAGTTGGAATTTTATTTCTTATATCTATTAGCTGTCTTTCTTTATAAGCAATAATCATATTCATCAATCTAAATAAGCATTCATCTAAGAGTTCCTTTCCTCTTTGAACTGAACGTCTTCTACTTCAAAAGTAGGACATTTATTCATTCTCAGTCCTCTTGGGATCATTTTTAACCCCATTTATTTCTCTAGAGTCCATTCATCAAATTTCATTTGATTTTCTTTCATCATCAAAAGTTATATTTTAGAAAACATGTCACCCAAGGTCAGTTTAGAGTAATCAGTAATGAATATATTTTTTAAGTCCTCTGCTTCAGCATGGTCCATGAGAATATGTTGGTGGTCCGTGACAAGCAGGAATTAATCTCCTCTGATGGTGTCACCCCCATCAAGCCACATCTCCCTATAGTGCCTGGCTGGACATCAGTGAAAACCGATGGAGGAGGAGTTAAATTACAATATCTCTACGCATGTGGCGTAGTACTGCTAGATTGTATTTTTAACTCCTCCGACCCAGCGCACTGCTAAGAGGAAGATGCTTCCATTCTAAAGCCAGCAGAGTTTTTTTTTTTTATTAAATATTAATTATTTTTCATTCTAAAAATTCCCCTGTGCACAAAGCCATTCCACCTGAATTCCAGTAATTGCCATCCAGCAGATCAGCCATAGCCTAACAGTATTATAGTAACTGCCAGTAACATCAGTCATGGTTACCTCAAATCCATATTGAGAGCTTTCTGATATAAACTTAATTTATGACTCCAATGTCTGTCCATTATTATAAGTAGTTTTGAATAATTCCTAACTGAGAAGGTAACTTGGAAGTCTTGTGGTCCTTTTAAACATAATTATTTTTTCCCACTTTCTCCCTCTCTGTTTCCAGCTCAAAAGTTAGCACTCACCCTTCATCTGACATTTGGAAGTATTCTCTTTCATTCCGTTAGTTAATTCCAAAAAATTATTCTTAAAAATGTGTAAATATATACATAATGTAAACTTAGCTATGTTTATACTAGTGATGTACAGTATGTGTGTGTGTGTGTGTGATATATATATATATACAAAACATGGAAGGGAACTGCACTCCAAGACCGGACCAGGTACACATCCTGTGACTCAGCAACATCCAGCCCTGGGTGCTAAATGGCACTCCAAAAAAGCTGTGATGTCACCAGAGCCACAGGCAGTTAACCCCAGTCCGAAATGGGTGCAAAAACAAGGGGGATTACAAACAAAAAGTAATACAACACATAGAAACACCCAGCACTCACCAGCTAGCTCACAGCTAAGATAAAATCACAACTGGAAAGGTTAGTTACCGCATCTGGCCAAATGGAAACGCTCAGGCACCACGTCAAGGTTCTTTCCACTGCCTGAGTCCCTAACACAGCCACAACATCATGCGAGCTCACAAAGCCAAACAGACTGAGAACAAGAAGGGGTGCACAGGTGGATGTAATCACCCAGAGAAAATACAAAACATGGAAGGGAACTGCACTCCAAGACCGGAACAGGTACATATCCTGTGACTCAGCAACATCCAGCCCTGGTGACATCACAGCTTTTTTGGAGTGCTATTTAGCACCCAGGGCTGGATGTTGCTGAGTCACAGGATGTGTACCTGGTCTGGTCTTGGAGTGCAGTTCCCTTCCATGTTTTGTATTTTCTCTGGGTGATTACATCCGCCTGTGCACCCCTTCTTTGTTCTCAGTCTGTTTGGTTTTGTGAGCTCGCATATATATATATATAACTATATTGGGATTTATTTCATTCATTTGATTCATTAGAATAGGAGATCCTTTACTTTTAAGAGCTTTTTTCGCAAAATATTTTTGTAGAGAAAGTTTACGAGTAAATCTTTGTATATCTACAAAGAGATCAAAGGTATTATGTTTGTTTGATGGATATAAGGATAAGCCTTTATGCATTAAGATGTGTTTACTAAAAAGTTACTTATATACGTAATTTAGAAGATATATGTTTTCTAATAAAAATGTTATTATATCATTTATGTGAAGCCTGCTGAAGATGCTAATATGACAAGGTTATAATCATGATGAATGCACACTTTGTGTGCTTCTGGCTCCCGAGTTGACCCACTAGCCCAATGGGCAGATTCAGTGGTGTTTACTTGACTTGTACAGAATGATCACATTATATCAAACAATCTTTTTTTGGGGTTCAAATAATTTACCCTACACGTTTTAGAGTAGTAGTGTTTATATGATTATTCCTTCCCCATTTTTGCTTCATCAAACATGAGCAATATGTGTGTTTTTGCTTTGACAGGATTGCACTGTACTCTTCTAATGAACACTGGTTAGATTCCCTCTCTTTCTTTCCCACAACCCGCCCATAGTGGACAGGAAAATAGGCTGACCCATTTCTCATAGCTTTACTGTTATTTTTACCTTTTCCGACTCAAACCCACTGTGAGTATAACTTCTATTGATACTTCTGATAACTAAGAAATGATTTAACAATTAGAATCTTTATATCTTATATACTTGAACACTGTACAATACCCACATTACCACATGTTCGTATTAGACAGGCGTATCGGCCTTCCTAATACACTTATTTTCATCTCTCTCTTTCCCCCATCCTTTCCCTTCCCCTATGCGACCGACTCTACCCTCATAAAATCATTAAAAGATTTGTTCATATATATATATATATATA
Source organism: Bombina bombina (assembly GCF_027579735.1). Taxonomy (NCBI): domain Eukaryota; kingdom Metazoa; phylum Chordata; class Amphibia; order Anura; family Bombinatoridae; genus Bombina; species Bombina bombina. The sequence continues at coordinate 1,127,569,495 of NC_069503.1, forward strand.
TATATATATATATATATATATATATAAAACTACCTCCTCCCCCATCCCAACATAATGAGCCTCCTAAACTATGAAGACTTCCTGTACAATTTATCTTGACTATACCGCCCGCAACCCTAACTACTCCCTTAATATTAATTTGTACATTATAAAATAGTGTCGACTCTATAACTTTATTTTTATTTTTTTCTCTCTCTTCCCCGCCTCCCTCCCTCCCCCTGACGTGCACGTCTCATAATTTCAGATGACTCAATACTAACAACAAAAGAAGCAGACTTATGAGATATCTTTACCATGCTAAATCCCAGATAGCTTTCCTCCAAGAAACTCATTGGGTTCACAGATCCAGTGTGCCTCTCAAATCCAAAACTTACCCAGTAATAGAAACAGCATCCTTTCTGGGCAAATCCAGAGGAGTAGCAAAACTAATCCATAAAAACATTCTATATGAAAAATTAGACATAAATGCGGATCCCCAAGGTCGGTTCTTAATTGTGAACTGCAAATTGGATGATGTCCCCTATACTCTTGCATGCTATTATGGCCTCAACTCAGGCCAAGTTAAGTCCTTGCAAAAAATCTTACGACTCCTATCAGCGCATAAAACGACAAATCTTCTTTTAGCGGGAGACTTCTACATGATCTTAGACACCACATTAGATAGACGCTCCCCAAAACATAGACCATGTGACTCCCCTTCTATTAGGACTGCTAAGAAATTTAAAAATTTGCAAATGAAAGAGAGAAACAGCGATGTCACTACATATGTTGTTACCTAAATAGGTAAAATCAAAATCAAATATTACTATGTATAATAACTAAGAAAAAAACAGGACAGGCGCAACCTGACTCAAGTGAGGTACAATTTATTGAAAGGTAAGTGCGCTAAGACAAATGGCTACTTACAAACTATAAACACATAAAATGCAATATTGGAAATTATATTCCAAAGTAAAGACCGCTACAGCTGTTCCACAGTCCAAGGGTGTGATCCAATGTTCAGAGTCCACCTCGGCCGTAACTGTTAACCAAGTGTGGTAGTGGTTGCTGGAGAACACCTTCACAGTGTTAGGAGTGGAAAATCAGGTGTGAAGACAGTCATAGAATGTGAGTCTCTACGCGTTTTGTCTGGGATCAGAGTAATATGTAAGGTGGGTGCTGTACACCAAAAGAAACTTTTTACACAAAAGACCAGTGGGCTACTGGGAAGTGTGTACATATATAGCACTCAACAACAAAAGGGTGTAGTAGTATCAGTGGGAAAAAAATAACATGGTAGCATCTGGAATGAGGAAGTTAAAACTTAACTTTTATTGATTTAAATGGTAAAAGGAAAATAGTGAAATAACAACACATGGGCCGGGCCACCTGTACTCCTAAGTACCGTTGTTTGGGTCAATTGAAAGGTGTAAATCCTATACATATGATATACCTGTCCATAGCAGATAACACTGCCTTATTCACTGTTGGTCTGTCTATGGGTACCAATCACAGAATTAACGGGCATAAAATTCACATCTCCCACAGGGTGTAGTATTCTGCAGTAAGAAATGAATACGATAAGGTATCAAGGGAGAGGGTGTGGTAAGTGTGCCCACGTAGATTAAATTCAAAATAATCTAACTTTAATAATGTCTGGGTGTATTAAGCAACACTAACAAATTAATAGACCCAAGGTGCATCAGTTACCAATAATAGGATATGAAGCATGCAAGTGGTTCTCTGGGTGAGAATGCCGTAAATATACTTTGATCAAATAGGTCATGAAATACTGGGGTCAGATTCAAGAGAGCTACGTGTGCAATGACAGGCTCTAGTTTATATAATTAATTTTGTATCGTAACTGCAGACGGTGGCCACTTCTAATCAATAGCGACTGGCATCCCTGGATAATGTAGTAATGTATGATTCATATTACAACAATATTATTTCCCCTCAGTTTCCCCAGAGTGGTATTGTAACTAGGGTTAGTAGATATATAATACTATACAGCAATCCGTTTTTATAATGCACCAAGACTAGTGTACAAGAGGCAAAAGGTAAGTAAGAGAGTTAGATGGTCACGGCCTGAATACCGGCTAGAGCATATAATTAAATAAGTCAGATCGGTACTGAGAAATAGACCTAAACAGACAGACACACTAGACTATTAATTTCCCATAAGAATTATCAGATATTGAGCTGAGGTGATATGAAGGCAGGTATTTCCATCAAGGAATAATTGGCTATTGAATATCGTATTTTATTTTTTTATATCAACAATTCATGTATTTACACCTAACCTAAGTAAAGACTATTACTACGGCGACACCATTTGTCTGCCAAATGCAAATTTTGTATTAACCAACACAACTGCTAATATATCTGTAGGTTACAGGTGGAATTGCCCATGCAAGTTAAAAAGTATGTTAAGACTATGGAGAGAGACAACTATGTCCCTACTCCCCCTAACATGTTTCACAAACTGCTTTATCAAAAGTGGGGCGCCCGCCTCTGATCCGGATATTTATAGGCTGAATGGTGATGTGGATACAAAGTAATTCAATAGGTTGAGTTGTATACTGACAGACGATTGGTCAGTAAAGGGGGCATGATAGCCCAGTTGTGTACGCTGTCTCTTCTACCATATGGAGGTTGCTAGGTAACCATAAGTGTGTTTACTGGCTCAGTATAATCTTTTTGACATCTTGCGCTCCCTTCAACCCACTTCAAGAGATTACTCCTATTATTCTGTGGTTCACAAGAATTTACCATATTTATTGCGAACCAATTCTTCTAGACTGCATACGATCAATTCACATGCCCAACTGCACCTGGTCAGACAACTCCCCTGTTCAGATGACTCTCAGCTCTCCTAATATTATGTCCTCCAGGCCCACCTGGAAGATGCCTGTATCTCTTCTCACCTCCCCAATTGATGTCCAGTACCTACAAGAGGAAATTGAACACTTCCTGCAAATTAATGATAATGGCTCATTTAACGATTACTGTCTTTGGGGCGTTTTTTAAAGCGTCTATCAGAAGGTTTATTTATCAAACTAAGAACCGAACACAGGAAGAGACACCTTAGTGTGTCTCCCTTCTGAATTTTTAGAACCAAACATACGGCTAGATTACGAGTTTTGCGTTATTAGTAAAAAAGCAGTGTTAAGACTCATAACGCTGCTTTTTCACTACCCCTGCTATTACGAATTTTGTAGGTACAGCTGTCCCGCACACTTTTTTAACCGTACCGCAAATTAACTTATGCAATTTGCGTAAAGTCTTTTTTCAATGGGACTTCCATAGCGCCGATATTACAAGCTTTTTTTTTTTATGCCAAAAAGTGAGCAGTACAGCCTATCCCGCAAGATTCGCAACGCATTCTAAAGTCAGTAGTTATGAGTTTTACACTACAAAGCTGTAGCATAAAGCTCATAACTAAAGTGCTAAAAAGTACACTAACACCCATAAACTACCTATTAACCCCTAAACCGAGGCCCTCCCGCATTGCAAACACTAAAATAAAATTATTAAACCCTAATCGGCCGCTCCGGACATCGCCGCCACTAGAATAAACATATTAACCCCTAAACCGCCACACTCCTGCCTCGCAAACACTAGTTAAATATTATTAACCCCTAATATGCCGCCCCTATTATCGCCGCCACCTACCTTCATTTATTAACCCCTAATCTGCCGTCCCCAACGTCGCCGCCACTATACTAAAGTTATTAACCCCTAAACTGCCGTACTCCTGCCTCGCAAACACTAGTTAAATATTATTAACCCCTAATCTGCAACCCCTAACATCGCCGCAACCTACATTACAGTTATTAACCCCTAATCTGCCACCCCCAACGTCGCCGCCGCTATACTAAAGTTATTAACCCCTAAACCTCTAGTCTAACCCTAACACCCCTAACTTAAATATAATTAAAATAAATCTAAATAAAAATTACTATCATTACCTAAATAATTCCTATTTAAAACTAAATACTTACCTATAAAATAAACCCTAAGCTAGCTACAATATAACTAATAGTTACATTGTATCTAGCCTAAGGTTTATTTTTATTTTACAGGCAAGTTTGTATTTATTTTAACTAGGTAGAATAGTGACTAAATAGTTATTAACTATTTACTAACTACCTAGCTAAAATAAATACAAATTTACCTTTAAAATAAAACCTAACCTAAGTTACACTAACACCTAACCTTACACAACAATTAAATAAATTACATAAATTAAATACAATTACCTAAATAACAAAAAACAAACACTAAATTACACAAAATAAAAAAATTAATTATAAGATATTTAAACAAATTTCACCTAATCTAATAGCCCTATCAAAATAAAAAAGCCCCCCAATATAAAAAAGAAAACCCTAGCCTAAACTAAACTACCAATAGCCCTTAAAAGGACCTTTTGTGGTGCATTGCCCCAAAGAAATCAGCTCTTTTACCTGTAAAAAAAAAATACAAACAAACCCCCAACAGTAAAACCCACCACCCACACAACCAACCCCCCAAATAAAATCCTAACTAAAAAACCTAAGCTCCCCATTGCCCTGAAAAGGGCATTTGGATGGGCATTGCCCTTAAAGGGACACTCAATCAAAAATAAACTTTAATTATTCAGATAGAGCATGCCATTTATGCATTTGTGATTGGCTGATGGCTGTCACATGGTACAAGGGGAGTGGAAAAAGACATAACTTTTAAAATTGTGAGAAAAAAAATCTACTACTCATTTGAAGTTCAGACTAAGTGCTATTGCATTGTCTTGTTATCTTGCATTTGTTCATTATGCAAATCTACTGTGTTGACTGGTCCTTTAAAAGGGCATTTAGCTCTATTGCTGCCCAAACCCTAACCTAAAAATAAAAACCACCCAATAAAGCCTTAAAAAAACCTAACACTAACCCCCAAAGATCCACTTACAGTTTTGAAGAGCTGACATCCATCCTCAACAAAGCCAGGAGAAGTCCTCAACAAAGCGGCAAGAAGTCCTCAACGAAGCCGGGAGAAGTCTTCATCCAAGCTGGCAGAATTGGTCCTCCAGATGGGCAGAAGTCTTCATCCAGACGGCATCTTCTATCTTCATCCATCCAGCGTGGAGCGGCTCCGTCTTCAAGACATCCGGCGCGGAGCATCCTATTCTTTCCACGTCTTCTTCCCAAATGAATGTTCCTTTAAATGACGTTATCCAAGATGGCGTCCCTTGAATTCCGATTGGCTGATAGAATTCTATCAGCCAATCGGAATTAAAGGTGAAAACATCCTATTGGCTGATACAATCAGCCAATAGGATTGAACTTCAATCATATTGGCTGATCCAATCAGCCAGTAGGATTGAGCTTGCATTCTATTGGCTGTTCAAATCAGCCAATAGAATGCAAGCTCATTTCTATTGGCTGATTGCATCAGCCAATAGGATTATTCCTACCTTAATTCCGATTGGCTGATAGAATCCTATCAGCCAATCGGAATTCAAGGGACGCCATCTTGGATAATGTCATTTAAAGGAAACTTCATTTGTCAGGAGTCGTCGGAAGAAGAGGATGCTCCGCGTCAGCTGGCTTGAAGATGGACCCGCTCTGCTCCGGATGGATGAAGATAGAAGATGCCGTCTGGATGAAGACTTCTGCCCGTCTGGAGGTCCTCTTCTGCCCGGATCGGATGAAGACTTCTGCCCCTTTGGAGGACCACTTGTGCCCGGCTGGGTGAAGATGTCTCAAGGTAGGGTGATCTTCAAGGTGGTAGTGTTAGGTTTTATTAAGGGGGTATTGGGGGGGTTTAGAGTAGGGTTGGGTGTGTGGGTGGTGGGTTTTAATGTTGGGGGAGTATTGAATTTTTTTACAGGTAAAAGAGCTGATTACTTTGGGGCAATGCCTCGCAAAAAGCCCTTTTAAGGGCTATTTGTAATTTAGTATAGGGTAGGGATTTTTATTATTTTGGGGGGCTTTTTTATTTTATTAGGGGGATTAGATTAGGTGTAATTAGTTTAAAATTCTTGTAATTTTTTTTTCTGTAATTTAGTGTTTTTTTCATACTTTAGTTTATTTAATTTAATTGTAATTAATTGTAGTTAATTGTAGTTAATTTAGGAAATTATTTTAATTATAGTGTAGTGTTAGGTATAATTGGGTTATATTGTAGCTATCTTAGGGTTTATTTTATAGGTAAGTATTTAGTTTTAAATAGGAATAATTTATTTAATTGTAGTAATTTTATTTCATTTTATTTAAATTATATTTAAGTTAGGGGGTGTTAGGGTTAGACTTAGATTTAGGGGTTAATACATTTAATATAGTGGCGGTGACGTTGGGGGCAGCAGATTAGGGGTTAATAAATGTAGGTAGGTGTCGGCGATGCTAGGGACGGCAGAATAGGGGTTAATAAAATGTAACTAGTGTTTGCGAGGTGGGAGTGCGGCAGTTTAGGGGTTAATATATTTATTGAAGTGACAGCGATGTCCGGTCGGCAGATTAGGGGGGGCTCAGTTAATGTGGGGGGGGGGCTCAGTTTAGGGGTTAATAGGTAGTTTATAAGTGTTAGTGTAATTTTTAGCATTTTAGTTAAGAGTTTTATGTTACGGCATTAGCCCATAAAACTCTTAACTACAGCCAATCAGATTGAGCTTGCATTCTATTGGTTGTTCCGATCAGCCAATAGAATGCAAGCTCAATCTGATTGGCTGATTGGATCAGCCAATCTGATTGAACTTGAATCTGATTGGCTGATTGAAGCAGCCAATCAGATTTTTCCTACCTTAATTCCGATTGGCTGATAGAATCCTATCAGCCAATCGGAATTCGAGGGACGCCATCTTGGATGAAGTCATTTAAAGGAACCTTCATTCGGCGAGCAGGCGTCGGTTGAAGAGGATGGATCTGCGTCGGCTGGGAAGAAGATGGCTCCGCTCCGCATGGATGAAGATAGAAGATGCCGCTTGGATGAAGATGTCTGCCGGTCCAGATGTCCTCTTCTGCTCGGATAGGATGAAGACTTCTGCCGGTCTGGATGTCCTCTTCGGCCCCATAGGATGAAGACTTCGGCCCGGCTGGGTGAAGGCGACTCAAGGTAGAGAGATCTTCAGAGGGGTAGTGTTAGGTTTATTTAAGGGGGGTTTGGGTGGGTTAGAGTAGGGGTATGTGGGTGGTGGGTTTTAATGTTGGGGGGGTTGTATTTTTTTTTACAGGCAAAAGAGCTGATTACTTTGGGGCATGTACCGCAAAAAGCCCTTTTAAGGGCTGGTAAAAGAGCTGATTACTTTGTAATGTAGAATAGGGTAGGGACTTTTATTATTATTTTTTTATTTTATTTTATTAGGGGGCTTAGATTAGGTGTAATTAGTTTAAACTGCTTGTAATTCTTTTTTTTTTTTTTTGTAATTTAGTGTTTGTTTGTTTTTGTATTATAGAATAGTTTATTTAATTGTATTTAATTGTATGTAATTGTAGATAATTTATTTAATTAATTTAATGATAGTGTAGTGTTAGGTTTAATTGTAACTTAGGTTAGGATTTATTTTACATGTAATTTTTTATTTATTTTAACTATGTAGCTATTAAATAGTTAATAACTATTTAATAGCTTTTGTACCTAGTTAAAATAAACACAAAGTTGCCTGTAAAATAAATATAAATCCTAAAATAGCTACAATGTAATTATTAATTATATTGTAGCTATATTAGGGTTTATTTTATAGGTAAGTATTTATTTTTAAATAGGAATAACATAATTTATGTAAGAACTTACCTGATAAATTCATTTCTTTCATATTAGCAAGAGTCCATGAGCTAGTGACGTATGGGATATACATTCCTACCAGGAGGGGCAAAGTTTCCCAAACCTCAAAATGCCTATAAATACGGGTGGGGTGATAAGAAAAAAGTGCGAAAGCATAAAAAATAAGGAATTGGAATAATTGTGCTTTAAACAAAAAAATCATAACCCCCACAAAAAAAGGGTGGGCCTCATGGACTCTTGCTAATATGAAAGAAATGAATTTATCAGGTAAGTTCTTACATAAATTATGTTTTCTTTCATGTAATTAGCAAGAGTCCATGACCTAGTGACGTATGGGATAATAAATACCCAAGATGTGGAACTTCCACGCAAGAGTCACTAGAGAGGGAGGGATAAAATAAAGACAGCCAATTCCGCTGAAAAAATAATCCACAACCCAAAATAGAGTTTTAATTTTATAATGAAAAAAAACCTGAAATTATAAGCAGAAGAATCAAACTGAAACCGCTGCCTGAAGTACTTTTCTACCAAAAACTGCTTCAGAAGAAGAAAACACATCAAAATGGTAGAATTTAGTAAAAGTATGCAAAGAAGACCAAGTGGCTGCTTTGCAAATCTGATCAACCGAAGCTTCATTCCTAAACACCCAGGAAGTAGAAACTGACCTAGTAGAATGAGCTGTAATCCTTTGAGGCAGAGTTTTACCCGACTCGACATAAGCATGATGAATCAAAGATTTTAACCAAGATGCCAAAGAAATGGCAGAGGCCTTCTGACCTTTCCTGGAACCGGAAAAGACAACAAATAGACTAGAAGTCTTTCGGAAACCTTTAGTAGCTTCAACATAATATTTCAAAGCTCTAACTACATCCAAAGAATGCAACGATCTTTCCTTAGAATTCTTAGGATTAGGACATAATGAAGGAACCACAATTTCTCTACTAATGTTGTTAGAGTTCACAACTTTAGGTAAAAATTTAAATGAAGTTCGCAACACCGCCTTATCCTGATGAAAAATCAGAAAAGGAGATTCACAAGAAAGAGCAGATAACTCTGAAACTCTTCTAGCAGAAGAGATGGCCAAAAAGAACAGGACTTTCCAAGAAAGTAATTTAATGTCCAGAGAATGCATAGGTTCAAACGGAGGAGCTTGTAAAGCCCCCAGAACCAAATTCAAACTCCAAGGAGGAGAGATTGACTTAATGACAGGTTTGATACGAACCAAAGCCTGAACAAAACAATGAATATCAGGAAGATTAGCAATCTTTCTGTGAAACAACACAGAAAGAGCAGAAATTTGTCCTTTCAAAGAACTTGCAGACAAACCTTTATCCAGACCATCCTGAAGAAATTGTAAAATTCTAGGAATTCTAAAAGAATGCCAGGAAAAATGATGAGAAGATGTAATATCCCTTTAAATCTGAACCTGCATTAGCACTTCCTTCCTATTTAAGGAAGTGCTTACCCCTCAATCAGGGCCTGAAAATTGAAGTTGTTTTTCACTTCTCCTTGCTCCTCTGTGGAGCTACTACCACATTGTGCTATTGTTGCTTAAACTTCAGGTCTTTTACTTCGCCTTCGATACCCGCTGGGTATCTACGATTACCTCTATCCTGACCGGGACCATCTTCCGGATTCATCCGCCAAACGGAACTTCTTTCACCACGCCGAAGTCGCGCTCACACCAAACAGACGCTGAACCTAAGAGCTGCAACTTACCTCTCAGCCTTTATTTCCAAAAGGCATTACCGCTCCTCACGCTTCTTACCACCGCTACTGTTAAGATAAGTACCGCTCTCCTCGCTACTATTTATTCATTCATAAAGGTTAAACCTTAAACACCATTGCTTGTTATTGGAGTTATCTATAACCTTTATTGTGATTCTCATCTGACTCAGTAGATTGCGGTTTGGGATTCAAGCTGGTATGTCTGGACTGTGTATATATTTTATTGCGTGAAAGTGTGAGTGCGTGAAGAAATTACCTTTACTTATTCAAGCAGTCTAATCCTCTGCTTTGCTCTATCTGCTTTAATCAGCATTTTCTGTTGCATAATTTTGTAACACATATGACTTTCTCTGAACTTAAATCTCAGTTACTCATAATCTTTCCTGAATATTTATATATTCATACCTTAGTGAAGTTTCATAATATTCTATCAATTACAAAATTAATGACTCACCTTAAATAAGTAAGTTTAATAAATCATTTTCTCTTGCTTATTTTAAGAAAAGAGCAACAAAACCTTTATTTTTCATATTCTAATCATCACACTATTAGATAACTTTTGGTTATCACAGAATTTTCAGGCCCATAAGGTTATAACCTGTAAAATATAGGATGGATTCTAGTGAAATAAAAAATGAATTCACCAACATCCATCAAAAATTAGAATATCTAGCCAGGGCCTTAACTGAGGTACAATCAGAAAATAAAGCACTTAAAACTCTAGTAAAAGAATGTTTACCAGCCAAGAGCTCAGAAATCCCTGAACCTCACATTAACTATCCTCAACCCTTTTCTGGTAAACGAAGTGAATATAGAGACTTTAAAAATGCTTGCAAATTACTTTTTTCATTAAGGCCTAAAACTTATCACTCTGAGAGAATCAAGGTTTGTACTACCATCTCCTTCCTCCAGGGGGAGCCTCGCTCATGGGCTAATAGATATTTCGAGAATAACCATCCAATCTTAGATTCCTTGGAAGAATTTTTTTTAGCCATGACATCCTTATATGAGGACTCTCATTCACAGATGACGGCAAAAACGAAATTGAGATCCCTAAAACAGGGTAAGAGGAATATAGAAGACTATATTACTGAATTCCAAATGTGGATAGATGATTCAAAATGGAATGAAATTAGTTTGAAGAACCAGTTCAGACTGGGCCTTTCAGAATTGTTAAAAGATGAGTTGTCCCGTTTGGAGATGCCCGAAACCCTGAATGGACTGATGAAATTAAGTACTACCCTGGATCGGCGAATACGTGAAAGGAAGGCTGAGAGAGCTACCTGTGACGTACCACCTAGACGTCCGTATCTTTACACACCCAACCAGGAAAAGGGTATTTCTAATCAGACCCCAATGGAGATTGGAGCCACAAAAGGACCTTTAACACCTGAAGAAAAGGCCAGACGCAGATCTGAGAATCTATGCTTATATTGTGGGCAAAAAGAACACTCAGTTAATAATTGCCCAATTCTTCAAAAGCAGAAGAAGGGTAAGAATCATTCAAAACATAATATTTTATACTTCACTCAAAACCCTCAATTGACTCTTAACCTTTCTTTACAGTGGGATCAGAAAAACGTGCAGTCTAATGCATTGATCGATTCTGGGGCAGCCGGAAATTATATCGATATTTCTTTTGTTGATTTAAATAAAATTCCTACTGTTTGTAAGGCACAACCAATCTCTGTTAAACTTATTGATGGTTCCCTCATACAACATGGTCCCATTACTCATCAAACGATACCTTTACTAGTGACAACTGACAATGGACATACTGAATATCTTACTTTTGACTTAATCTCCATCCACATGCATACACTTATTTTTGGCTTTACATGGTTAAAAAAACATAACCCCAGCATTGACTGGTCCACTCCACAGGTATCATTAGCATCACCATTCTGTTTAAAAACATGTTATCCATATCAGTTAATCTCTGCTATTGAACTCGAACTACCAGAAATTTATCAGGATCTGGCAGAGGTGTTTGATCTAAAAGAGGCAGAAAACCTCCCCCCTCATAGGGAGTTTGATTGTCCAATTGATCTGATACCGGGCTCTCAAATTCCTCACGGAAAAATATACCCACTTTCACAAGAGGAACTTACTTACTTACGTTCCTATTTAGACGACAATCTCCGAAAAGGTTTTATATCCCACTCAACATCTCCAGCTGCTGCTGGAATGTTCTTAGTACGTAATAAGGACGGTACAATAAGACCCATTATTGATTATAGAGCTTTAAACGAAATTACTGTTAAAAACAGGTATCCTCTACCCCTCATACCCGAATTATTGGAACGTTTAAACGAAGCTACAATTTATTCAAAACTTGATCTTAAGGGGGCTTACAATCTTATCCGTATGAAAGAAGGTCATGAGTGGAAAACCGCCTTTAGAACCCGTTATGGGCTTTTTCAATATAATGTAATGCCCTTCGGCTTAAGCAATGCTCCTGCAACATTCCAGCATTTTATTAATGAAATATTCCACGACCTTATGGACATCTGTGTTATAATTTACTTAGATGATATTCTAATATATTCCAAAACACCCTCTGATCACGAAAAGCATGTAAGATGGGTACTCACCCGTCTCAAGGAGCACAAATTATATGCTAAATTAGAAAAATGTGTATTCCATGTCTCTAAGATAAAATTTTTAGGTTATATAATAACTCCTAACCATGTACAAATGGATCCTGACAAAGTGTCCGCCATTAAAGATTGGCCAGCTCCCACTACTGTAAAAGCGTTACAACGCTTTATCGGTTTCGCTAATTTTTATCGAAAGTTTATTAAAAACTTTTCTTCAATAGTAAGACCACTGACACAACTGACTAGTGTTCATCAAAAATTTAAATGGTCTCAAAAAGCTCAAGAAACCTTTGAAAAACTTAAAGAGTTATTTTCTACAGCACCAATCTTATCACTACCCAACTTTGATCTCCAATTCCAACTTGAAGCAGATGCCTCTAATACTGGCATAGGAGCAGTACTCTCCCAACAACAAGTTGAGAATGGGGAAATTCACCCCATTGCATTCTATTCAAGAACCTTAACTAGTGCAGAAAGTAATTATAGTGTGGGGGACAAAGAATTGTTAGCAATAAAGAGTGCCCTTGAACAATGGAGACACCTCCTAGAAGGATCTAAACTTCCATTCATTATTTTTACTGACCATAAGAATCTTGAATATTTAAAAAAGAACAAGACTTTGACAGCCAGACAAGCGAGATGGTCTCTATTTTTAGACCGTTTTAACTTTATAATTACCAACAAACCAGGCAGTCAAAATACTAAGGCTGATGCTTTATCACGTATAAATGAAAGCTTAACTCATGAACCACCTAATTTTACTATCCCTCCTGAAAAAATCATAGGCGTCCTGACACCTATAGAACAAGAGGTTCACAAAGCTTTAAAACAAGATTCAATACCCCACCAAACTTGTGTTAAAGACTCTCAATCTGGATTGTACTATCATAACAGTCAATTGTATATACCCAAGAGCATGAGATCTTCAATACTCACACACACCCATGATGATACAATGTCTGGTCATCCTGGAATTAAAAAGACCATTGAACTAACCCGACATAATTTCTGGTGGCCTGGCATGAACAAATATATATATGACTATGTATCAGGATGTGAAAATTGTGCCCGAAATAAATTAGTTCATAAGAGACCAATTGGTCTACTTACACCTCTGCCTATCCCAGATAAACCATGGAGTACCATAGCCATGGATTTTATTGTTGAACTCCCACTCACTCAACAATATAATACTATCATGGTAATAATTGACCATTTAACCAGACTAGCTCATTTTATCCCACTTAAGGGATTACCCTCAGCTATGACTACGGCTAAGGTATTTATCGATCATATAGTCAGACTACATGGTTTACCCTCCAACATAATTACAGATAGGGGAACGCAATTTACCTCATCCTTCTGGAGATCTCTGTGTAAATTGCTAAAGATTGACCACCTTTATACCACTGCTTTCCATCCCCAGACTAATGGACTCACAGAGAGACTTAATCAGACCATAGAACAATTCTTACGATGCTACATATCACATCTCCAAGATGATTGGACCGTTTTTCTTCCCATGGCCGAATTCACATATAACAATTCCATAAGTACTTCAATCAAAACTTCTCCCTTTTTTGCGACATATGGTTACCACCCAAACACTATATCTCTTTCTAACAAATCTGTAAACTCTCCCACAGCTACTGAATTTACATCTAACCTCCACGAAAGGTTAACTGTCCTGAAAAGACATCTACATGAAGCCAAACAATATCAGAAATCATACTATGACTTAAAACATCGTAGGGGTCCTGATTATAAGGTTGGGGACTTAGTACTTCTCTCAACAAAAAATCTTAAACTCAAAGTTCCTAGCAAAAAACTTGCGAATCAATTCTTGGGTCCGTTTCCAATAGAACATGTGATAAATTCCAATGTGGTTAGACTTAAACTTCCAAAAGACTACAAGATACATCCTTCTTTCCATATCTCATTGTTGAAACCATTCCCAACCAAAAACCATCCTTCTTCTATTCCGCCACCACCTGTTATGGTTGATCATCAAGAAGAATTCGAGGTTGAATCCATACTGGATTCTAGGATACACAGAAATAAACTGGAATATCTCATTAAATGGAAAGGTTACGGCCCTGAGGAAAACTCCTGGCTCATTCATTCCGAAGTCCATTCGCCCCGATTAATCAAGTTCTTCCATAAGAAATATCCACTTAAACCTCACACAGAATCCCCAGGGGTGATTCCCTGAGGAGGGGGGCATGTAATATCCCTTTAAATCTGAACCTGCATTAGCACTTCCTTCCTATTTAAGGAAGTGCTTACCCCTCAATCAGGGCCTGAAAATTGAAGTTGTTTTTCACTTCTCCTTGCTCCTCTGTGGAGCTACTACCACATTGTGCTATTGTTGCTTAAACTTCAGGTCTTTTACTTCGCCTTCGATACCCGCTGGGTATCTACGATTACCTCTATCCTGACCGGGACCATCTTCCGGATTCATCCGCCAAACGGAACTTCTTTCACCACGCCGAAGTCGCGCTCACACCAAACAGACGCTGAACCTAAGAGCTGCAACTTACCTCTCAGCCTTTATTTCCAAAAGGCATTACCGCTCCTCACGCTTCTTACCACCGCTACTGTTAAGATAAGTACCGCTCTCCTCGCTACTATTTATTCATTCATAAAGGTTAAACCTTAAACACCATTGCTTGTTATTGGAGTTATCTATAACCTTTATTGTGATTCTCATCTGACTCAGTAGATTGCGGTTTGGGATTCAAGCTGGTATGTCTGGACTGTGTATATATTTTATTGCGTGAAAGTGTGAGTGCGTGAAGAAATTACCTTTACTTATTCAAGCAGTCTAATCCTCTGCTTTGCTCTATCTGCTTTAATCAGCATTTTCTGTTGCATAATTTTGTAACACATATGACTTTCTCTGAACTTAAATCTCAGTTACTCATAATCTTTCCTGAATATTTATATATTCATACCTTAGTGAAGTTTCATAATATTCTATCAATTACAAAATTAATGACTCACCTTAAATAAGTAAGTTTAATAAATCATTTTCTCTTGCTTATTTTAAGAAAAGAGCAACAAAACCTTTATTTTTCATATTCTAATCATCACACTATTAGATAACTTTTGGTTATCACAGAAGAGCACCAAGAGATGTAAGTCTTTCAGACTCGATAATATATCTTCCTAGATACAGTTTTACGAGCCTGTAACATAGTATTGATTACAGAGTCAGAGAAACCTCTATGACTGAGAATCAAGCGTTCAATCTCCATACCTTCAAATTTAAGGATTTGAGATCCTGATGGAAAAAAGGACCTTGCGATAGAAGGTCTGGTCTTAACGGAAGAGTCCAAGGTTGACAAGTAGCCATCTGAACAAAATCCGCATACCAAAACCTGTGAGGCCATGCTGGAGCCACCAGCAGAACAAACGAACGCTCCTTTAGAATCTTGGAAATCACTCTTGGAAGAAGAACTAGAGGCGGAAAGATATAGGCAGGATGATACTTCCAAGGAAGAGACAATGCATCCACTGCTTCCGCCTGAGGATCCCTGGATCTGGACAGATACCTGGGAAGCGTCTTGTTTAGATGAGAAGCCATCAGATCTATTTCTGGAAGTCCCCAGAATTGAACAATCTGAAGAAATACTTCTGGGTGAAGAGACCATTCGCCCGGATGTAATGTTTGGCGACTGAGATAATCCGCTTCCCAATTGTCTATACCTGGGATGTGAACCGCAGAAATTAGACAGGAGCTGGATTCCGCCCATACAAGAATTCGAGATACTTCTTTCATAGCCAGAGGACTGTGAGTCCCTCCTTGATGATTGACATATGCCAGGGTTGTGACATTGTCCGTCTGAAAACAAATGAACAACTCTCTCTTTAGAAGAGGCCACGACTGAAGAGCTCTGAAAATCGCACAGTTCAAAAATGTTGATTGGTAATCTCGCCTCCTGAGATTCCAAAACCCCCTGTGCTGTCAGAGACCCCCATACAGCTCCCCAACCTGTTAGACTTGCATCTGTTGAGATCACAGTCCAGGTTGGAGGAAAAAAAGAAGCCTGTCCACCACGTCAGAGAGTGTCGTACATTCGGTTTTAAAGATATTAATTGTGATATCTTTGTATAATCCCTGCACCACTGGTTCAGCATACAGAGCTGAAGAGGTCACATGTGAAAACGAGCAAAGGGGATCGCGTCCGATGCAGCAGTCATAAGACCTAGAATTTTCATGCATAAGGCTACCGAAGAGAATGATTGAGACTGAAGGTTTCGATAAGCTGAAACCAATTTCAGACGTCTCTTGTCCGTTAACGACAGAGTCATGGACACTGAATCTATCTGGAAACCTAAAAAGGTTACCCTTGTCTGAGGAATCAACGAACTCTTTGGTAAATTGATCCTCCAACCATGTTCTTGAAGAAACGATACAAGTCGATTCGTATGAGATTCTGCTAAATGTGAAGACTGAGCAAGTACCAAGATATCGTCCAAATAAGGAAATACCACAATACCCTGTTCTCTGATTACAGATTGTAGGGCACCGAGAACCTTTGAAAAAATCCTTGGAGCTGTTGCTAGGCCAAACAGCAGAGCCACAAACTGGTAATGCTTGTCTAGAAAAGAGAATCTCAGAAACTGAAAGTGATCTGGATGAATTGGAATATGCAGATATGCATCCTGTAAATCTATTGTGGACATATAATGCCCTTGCTGAACAAAAGGCAGAATAGTCCTTATAGTTACCATTTTGAATGTTGGTATTCTTACATAACGATTCAATATCTTTAAATCCAGTACTGGTCTGAGGGAATTCTCCTTCTTTGGTACAATGAATAGATTTGAGTAGAACCCCAGACCTTGTTCCAGAACTGGAACAGGCACAATTACTCCAGCCAACTCTAGATCTGAAACACATTTCAGAAACGCTTGAGCCTTCACTGGATTTATTGGAACACGAGAAAGAAAAAATCTCTTGCAGGAGGCATTATCATGAAACCTATTCTGTACCCTTGAGAAACAATGTTCTGAATCCAAAGACTGTGAATCGAATTGATCCAAATTTCTTTGAAAAATCATAATCTGCCCCCTACCAGCTGCGCTGGAATGAGGGCTGCACCTTCATGTGGACTTGGGAGCTGACTTTTGCTTTCTAAAAGGCTTGGATTTATTCCAGACTGGAGATGGTTTCCAAACTGATACCGTTCCTGTAGGGGAAGGATCAGGCTTTTGTTCCTTATTGTGACGAAAGGAACGAAAACTATTAGCAGCCCTATATTTACCTTTGGATTTTTTATCCTGTGGTAAAAAAGTTCCTTTCCCCCCAGTAACAGTTGAAATAATAGAATTAAACAATTCATTACCTTGAAAAGAAAAGGGAAAACAAAGTTGACTTAGAAGACATATCAGCATTCCAAGTTTTAAGCCATAAAGCTCTTCTAGCTAAAATAGCTAAAGACATATACCTGACATCAACCCTAATGATGTCAAATATGGCATCACAAATAAAGTTATTAGCATGTTGAAGAAGATTAACAATGCTATGAGTATTATGATCTGTTACTTGTTGTGCTAAAGCCTCCAACCAGAAAGTTGAAGCTGCAGCAACATCCGCCAAAGATATAGCAGGCCTAAGAAGATTACCTGAACATAAATAAGCTTTTCTTAGAAAGGATTCAATTTTCCTATCTAAAGGATCCTTAAAGGAAGTACTATCTGCCGTAGGAATAGTAGTACGTTTAGCAAGAGTAGAGATAGCCCCATCAACCTTAGGAATTTTGTCCCAAAACTCTAATCTGTCAGATGGCACAGGATATAATTTCTTAAACCGTTTAGAAGGAGTAAATGAATTACCCAGATTATTCCATTCCCTGGAAATTACTTCAGAAATAGCATCAGGGACGGGAAAAACCTCCGGAATAACTACAGGAGGTTTAAAAAACGTATTTAAACGTTTAGCTTTAGTATCAAGAGGACCAGAATCCTCTATTTCTAATGCAATTAAGACTTCTTTAAGTAGAGAACGAATAAATTCCATTTTAAATAAATATGAAGATTTATCAGTGTCAATCTCTGAAACAGAATCCTCTGAACCAGACAAATCATCATCAGAAACAGAATCAGAATGTTGTTGTTCATTTAAAAATTCATCTGGAAAATGAGAAGTTTTAAAAGACCTTTTACGTTTACTGGAAGGAGGAATAACAGACATAGCCTTCCTAATAGATTTAGAAACAAAATCTCTTATATTAACAGGAACACCCTGAGTATTAGATGTTGACTGAACAGCAACAGGTAATGGAACATTACTAAAGGAAATATTATCTGCATTAGCAAGTTTATCATGACATTCATCACAAACAACAGCCGGAGAGACAGTTACCACAAGTTTACAGCAAATACACTTAACTTTGGTAGATCCAGCATCAGGCAGCGATTTTCCAGAAGTAGCTTCTGATTCAGGGTCAATCTGAGACATCTTGCAATATGTAATAGAAAAAACAACATATAAAGCAAAATTTATCAAATTCCTTAAATGACAGTTTCAGGAATGGGAAAAAATGCCAATGAACAAGCTTCTAGCAACCAGAAGCAAATAAACAACTAGACTTAAATAATGTGGAGACAATAATGACGCCCATATTTTTTAGCGCCAAAAAAGACGCCCACATTATTTGGTGCCTAAATGCTTTGGCGCCAAAAATGACGCCACATCCGGTGACGCCGACATTTTTGGCGTGAAAAAACGTAAAAAATATGACGCAACTTCCGGCGACAAGTATGACGCCGGAAATGACAAAGAAAATTTTTGCGCCAAAAAAGTCTGCGCCAAGAATGACGCAATAAAATGAAGCATGTTCAGCCCCCGCGAGCCTAACAGCCCAGAGGGAAAAAAGTCAATTTTTAAGGTAAGAAAAAATGTTTTAATTCATATGCATTATCCCAATAATGAAACTGACTGTCTGAAAAAAGGAATATTGAACATCCTGAATCAAGTGAAATAAATGTTTAAACACATATATTTAGAACTTTATATAAAAGTGCCCAACCATAGCTTAGAGTGTCACAAAAAATAAGGCTTACTTACCCCAGGACACTCATCTACATGTAGTAGAAAGCCAAACCAGTACTGAAACGAGAATCAGTAGAGGTAATGGTACATAAGAGTATATCATCGATCTGAAAAGGGAGGTAAGAGATGAATCTCCACGACCGATAACAGAGAACCTATGAAATAGATCCCGTAGAAGGAGACCATTGAATTCAAATAGGCAATACTCTCTTCACATCCCTCTGACATTCACTGCACTCTGAGAGGAAAACCGGGCTCCAGCCTGCTGCGAAGCGCATATCAACGTAGAATCTAGCACAAACTTACTTCACCACCTCCATGGGAGGCAAAGTTTGTAAAACTGATTTGTGGGTGTGGTGAGGGGTGTATTTATAGGCATTTTGAGGTTTGGGAAACTTTGCCCCTCCTGGTAGGAATGTATATCCCATACGTCACTAGCTCATGGACTCTTGCTAATTACATGAAAGAAAATTTAGTTAATTTTAGGAATATTATTTCGTTTAATATAAATTATATTTATGTTAGGGGGGTGTTAGGGTTAGAGTTATGTTTAGGGGTTAATAACTTTATTATAGTAGTGGCGACGGTGCGGGTGGGAGATTAGGGGTTAATAATTGTAGGTAGGTGGCGGCGATGTTAGGGAGGGCAGATTAGGGGTTAATAACATTTATTATAGTGTTTGCGAGGCGGGAGTGCGGCGGTTTAGGGGTTAATACATTTATTATAGTGGCGGCGAGGTCCGGTCGGCAGATTAGGGGTTAATAAGTGTAATTAGGTAGCGGCGACAATGGGGGGGCAGATTAGGGGTTAATAAACATAATATAGGGGTCGGCGATGTTAGGGGCAGCAGATTAGGGGTTCATAGGGATAATGTAGGTGGTGGCGGTGTCCGGTCGGCAGATTAGGGGTTACAATTTTTTATTTGAGTGGCGACGATGTGGGGGGGCCTCGGTTTAGGGGTGCATAGGTAGTTTATGGGTGTTAGTGTACTTTAGAGCACAGTAGTTAAGAGCTTTATATTCCGGCATTAGCCCATAAAGCTCTTAACTACTGTGCTCTAAAGTACACTAACACCCATAAACTACCTATGGGTGTTAGTGTACTTTAGAGCACAGTAGTTAAGAGCTTTATATTCCAGCGTTAGCCCATAAAGCTCTTAACTACTGACTTTTTTTGGCGTTAGGAGTCTTGTCGGTAGAGGCTCTACCGCTCACTTCTCCCAAAACTCCAAATACCAGCGCTAGGTAGATCCCATTGAAAAGATAGGATACGCAATTGGCGTAAGGGGATCTGCGGTAGGGAAGTGAGCGTTAGACCCTTTCCTGCCTGACTCTAAATACCAGCAGGCGGCCAAAACCAGCGTTAGGACCCCTTAACGCTGCTTTTGACGGCTAACGCCAAACTCTAAATCTAGCCGTTAGGTTCCATATGATTGGACAAAAATATGTTAGTTCAGAAGGCTGAATAATTAAAGTATCCAGTCCATAATAGCCTCTTTGGTCACTTTAGGCATGTATTTTAATACTAGTTTTTAAGAAAAAAGGAATGTTTATTGAACAAATGTATAAATAGTTTTACTCTAATTATTATGGACACTCGGTTTTGGTTGGTAGAACAATCCCCTACAGTCATTATATATAAGTAGAGAAATAGACAAAAATTGAAGTTCTAGGCTGACCATAATGCCACTTTAAAAAGGGACACATATGAAAAATACATATGTCAGGGCTGTTTTCAGGACTGTTTAAAGAAATGTTTTTTATAAGAACCCTGACTTAAGTATTTTCATATGTGTCTCTTTATAAAGCGGCAATATGGTCACCCTAATAATTACCCATTGTAATTTATAAACTATACATATCAGTATTGATGTGGTACAATTAGGATCATCTTCCGAAAGATATGGGGTATTCTATCTGACCAGTTGTTAGGGGTTCTCATTATGGGACGTCTCCGATTGGTCAGATAGAAGAACCCTCAAGAGTAGTTAGTCAAATGATGCGATCACTGACATATACGGAAGCTTAAAGGGACACTGAACCCAAATTTTTTCTTTTGTGATTCAGATAGAGCATGCAATTTTAAGCAACTTTCTAATTTACACCTATTATTAAATTTTCTTCATTCTCTATACTTTATTCTATTAAGGGTCTTAAAGGGAAATTATACACTAATTTTTTTCTTTGCATAAATGTTTTGTAGATGATCTATTTATATAGTCCATAAAGTTGTTGTTTTTTTAATTTTTTTTATAGTTTTTCTTATTTTTAAACAACATTGCTCTGATTTTCAGACTCCTAACCAAGACCCAAAGTTCTATGAGAATCCTGTCAGCTACCTTCTCCAGCTTGCTTCTGTTTGTGTAAGGAGTCTTTTCATATGCAAAAGAAGGGGGAGGCTCTTATTTCCCACTTGCAGTGGGCTTTCCATCTGCCTTTTCAACAGAGCTAAACTGACAGCTTCTAATTAACGGCTAGATTTGGAGTTTGGCGTTAGCCGTGAAAACCAGCGTTAGAGGCTCCTAACGCTGGTTTTAGGCTACCGCCGGTATTTGGAGTCACTGAAAATAGGGTCTAACGCTCACTTTTCAGCCGCGACTTTTCCATACCACAGATCCCCTTACGTCAATTGCGTATCCTATATTTTCAATGGGATCTTTCTAACTCCGGTATTTAGAGTCGTTTCTGAAGTGAGCGTTAGAGCTCTAACGACAAAACTCCAGCCGCAGGAAAAAAGCAGGAGTTAAGAGCTTTCTGGGCTAACGCCGGTTCATAAAGCTCTCAACTACTGTACCCTAAAGTACACTAACACCCATAAACTACCTATGTACCCCTAAACTGAGGTCCCCCCACATCGCCGCCACTCGAATTTTTTTTTAACCCCTAATCTGCCGACCGCAAAGCGCCGCCAGCTAAGTTATCCCTATGTACCCCTAATCTGCTCCCCCTAACACCGCCGACCCCTGTATTATATTTATTAACCCCTAACCTGCCCCCCACAACGTCGCCGCCAGCTACTTACAATAATTAACCCCTAATCTGCCGACCGCAAAGCGCCGCCACCTACATTATAGCTATGTACCCCTAATCTGCTGCCCCTAACACCGCCGACCCCTATATTATATTTATTAACCCCTAATCTGCCCCCCTCAACGTCGCCTCCACCTGCCTACACTGATTAACCCCTAATCTGCCGAGCGGACCGCACCGCTACTATAATAAATGTATTAACCCCTAATCCGCCTCACTAACCCTATAATAAATAGTATTAACCCCTAATCTGCCCTCCCTAACATCGCTGACACCTAACTTCAATTATTAACCCCTAATCTGCCGACCGGAGCTCACCGCTACTATAATAAATGGATTAACCCCTAAAGCTAAGTCTAACCCTAACACTAACACCCCCCTAAGTTAAATATAATTTTAATCTAACGAAATTAATTAACTCTTATTAAATAAATTATTCCTATTTAAAGCTAAATACTTACCTGTAAAATAAATCCTAATATAGCTACAATATAAATTATAATTACATTGTAGCTATTTTAGGATTAATATTTATTTTACAGGCAACTTTGTAATTATTTTAACCAGGTAAAATAGCTATTAAATAGTTAAGAACTATTTAATAGTTACCTAGTTAAAATAATAACAAAATTAACTGTAAAATAAATCCTAACCTAAGTTACAATTAAACCTAAACACTACACTATCATTAAATTAATTAAATAAAATACCTACAATTACCTACAATAAAACCTAACACTACACTATCAATAAATAAATTAAATACAATTCCTACAAATAACTACAATGAAATAAACTAACTAAAGTACAAAAAATAAAAAAGAACTAAGTTACAAAAAATAAAAAAATATTTACAAACATCAGAAAAATATTACAACAATTTTAAACTAATTACACCTACTCTAAGCCCCCTAATAAAATAACAAAGACCCCCAAAATAAAAAAATGCCCTACCCTATTCTAAATTAATAAAGTTAAAAGCTCTTTTACCTTACCAGCCCTGAACAGGGCCCTTTGCGGGGCATGCCCCAAGAAATTCAGCTCTTTTGCCTGTAAAAAAAAACATACAATACCCCCCCCAACATTACAACCCACCACCCACATACCCCTAATCTAACCCAAACCTAACACTAAGCCCCTGAAGATCTTCCTACCTTGTCTTCACCTCACCAGGTATCACCGATCCGTCCTGGCTCCAAAATCTTCATCCAACCCAAGCGGGGGCTGGCGATCCATCATCCGGTGCTGAAGAGGTCCAGAAGAGGCTCCAAAGTCTTCCTCCTATCCGGCAAGAAGAGGACATCCGGACCGGCAAACATCTTCATCCAAGCGGCATCTTCTATCTTCTTCCATCCGGCGCGGAGCGGGTCCATCTTGAAGCAGCCGACGCGGATCCATCCTCTTCTTCCGGCGACTCCCGACGAATGACGGTTCCTTTAAGGGACGTCATCCAAGATGGCGACCCTCGAATTCCGATTGGCTGATAGGATTCTATCAGCCAATCGGAATTAAGGTAGGAATATTCTGATTGGCTGATGGAATCAGCCAATCAGAATCAAGTTCAATCCGATTGGCTGATCCAATCAGCCAATCAGATTGAGCTCGCATTCTATTGGCTGATCGGAACAGCCAATAGAATGCGAGCTCAATCTGATTGGCTGATTGGATCAGCCAATCGGATTGAACTTGATTCTGATTGGCTGATTCCATCAGCCAATCAGAATATTCCTACCTTAATTCCGATTGGCTGATAGAATCCTATCAGGCAATCGGAATTCGAGGGACGCCATCTTGGATGACGTCCCTTAAAGGAACCGTCATTCGTCGGGAGTCGCCGGAAGAAGAGGATGGATCCGCGTCGGCTGCTTCAAGATGGACCCGCTCCGCGCCGGATGGAAGAAGATAGAAGATGCCGCTTGGATGAAGATGTTTGCCGGTCCGGATGTCCTCTTCTTGCCGGATAGGAGGAAGACTTTGGAGCCTCTTCTGGACCTCTTCAGCACCGGATGATGGATCGCCAGCCCCCGCTTGGGTTGGATGAAGATTTTGGAGCCAGGACGGATCGGTGATACCTGGTGAGGTGAAGACAAGGTAGGAAGATCTTCAGGGGCTTAGTGTTAGGTTTATTTAAGGGGGGTTTGGGTTAGATTAGGGGTATGTGGGTGGTGGGTTGTAATGTTGGGGGGGGATTGTATGTTTTTTTTTACAGGCAAAAGAGCTGAATTTCTTGGGGCATGCCCCGCAAAGGGCCCTGTTCAGGGCTGGTAAGGTAAAAGAGCTTTTAACTTTATTAATTTAGAATAAGGTAGGGCATTTTTTTATTTTGGGGGTCTTTGTTATTTTATTAGGGGGCTTAGAGTAGGTGTAATTAGTTTAAAATTGTTGTAATATTTTTCTGATGTTTGTAAATATTTTTTTATTTTTTGTAACTTAGTTCTTTTTTATTTTTTGTACTTTAGTTAGTTTATTTCATTGTAGTTATTTGTAGGAATTGTATTTAATTTATTTATTGATAGTGTAGTGTTAGGTTTTATTGTAGGTAATTGTAGGTATTTTATTTAATTAATTTAATGATAGTGTAGTGTTAGGTTTAATTGTAACTTAGGTTAGGATTTATTTTACAGGTAATTTTGTTATTATTTTAACTAGGTAACTATTAAATAGTTCTTAACTATTTAATAGCTATTGTACCTGGTTAAAATAATTACAAAGTTGCCTGTAAAATAAATATTAATCCTAAAATAGCTACAATGTAATTATAATTTATATTGTAGCTATATTAGGATTTATTTTACAGGTAAGTATTTAGCTTTAAATAGGAATAATTTATTTAATAAGAGTTAATTAATTTCGTTAGATTTAAATTATATTTAACTTAGGGGGGTGTTAGTGTTAGGGTTAGACTTAGCTTTAGGGGTTAATCCATTTATTATAGTAGCGGTGAGCTCCGGTCGGCAGATTAGGGGTTAATAATTGAAGTTAGGTGTCAGCGATGTTAGGGAGGGCAGATTAAGGGTTAATACTATTTATTATAGGGTTAGTGAGGCGGATTAGGGGTTAATAACTTTATTATAGTAGCGCTCAGGTCTGCTCGGCAGATTAGGGGTTAATCAGTGTAGGCAGGTGGAGGCGACGTTGAGGGGGCAGATTAGGGGTTAATAAATATAATATAGGGGTCGGCGGTGTTAGGGGCAGCAGATTAGGGGTACATAAGGATAATGTAAGTAGCGGGGGTTTACGGAGCGGCAGATTAGGGGTTAATAATATAATGCAGGGGTCAGCGATAGCGGGGACGGCAGATTAGGGGTTAATAAGTGTAAGGTTAGGGGTGTTTAGACTCGGGGTACATGTTAGAGTGTTAGGTGCAGACGTAGGAAGTGTTTCCCCATAGGAAACAATGGGGCTGCGTTAGGAGCTGAACGCGGCTTTTTTGCAGGTGTTAGGTTTTTTTTCAGCTCAAACTGCCCCATTGTGTCCTATGGGGGAATCGTGCACGAGCACGTTTTTGAGGCTGGCCGCGTCCGTAAGCAACTCTGGTATCGAGAGTTGCATTTGCGGTAAAAATGCTCTACGCTCCTTTTTTGGAGCCTAACGCAGCATTTTTTTGGACTCTCAATACCAGAGTTAATTTTATGGCTCGGCCAGAAAAAAGCCCGCGTAGCTAACGCACCCCCTTGGCCGCCAAACTCCAAATCTAGCCGTAAGTTTTTAAACGTTTTATATCAGTATCTGTGCATCTTATTCTTTATAGTAGTGTCTATTACATGCAGTTATATAACAATTAGTGTATACTGTCCCTTGAAGGGAACTTAGTACTGTTATAAACAAACCTCTATTCTTAATTTTTCAAGACTCATTATTCTCAGGCATGGTACCCCAGAATAGGTGTAACGCTGATATGGTGGCACACTTCAAAAGGAAGCAGGGATGATCCAGGAAGCTATAGACCAGTTAGTCTGACATCAATAGTGGGTAAGGGATTATATTGATGAGCATATTCGTGTAAACAAGATATGAGTTTAAATCAGCATGGTTTTATGAGAAATAGATCATGTCAAACTAATCTAATTAGATTCTATAAAGAAGTAAGTTAAAATATAGATAAAGGGGAATCAGTTGATGTGATATACTTAGATTTTGCAAAGCCACTTGTAATATGGATACAAGCATAAAATCACATTGATCTTGTGATCGCTTTTTCTCTCGATAGCGATCCACTCATCATCGGGCCCTTAGTGTTAATTGTCCATTTAATCACATAAAAAATGATGAAGCAAATACCCTTTTTATCCTACACACAAATCTCTTTCTTCCTTTTCGAACCAATTCTAAGGGTACTTAGAACAAATGTTTTTTAAATAGAAAGTTTATTAAAAAAAAATATAAAATTGCCTATAGTTTCAAAAACAACTGGAAACGGCGAGGATAAAGGAACAGTAAACACCTTGAGATTCTATATAAAATGTTTAGTTATGTACAAGTTTGCTATAATGTATTATTTAGTTTGACCCTTTTTCATTTAATTTAGCTCTAAAATGGATCAATTTATCAATCTTAGAACTTAAAATGTACCTGCTGACTTCTCAAGACTAACTCTGCTACATACATTTCCCTAAATGGCTTTCTCAGATTAAAACTGCAAAACAATACACTTTATACTAATGTTATGGCAGTGCTTAGCCTTGTTGTCTGCAGACTGAAGCCCAGATTGGCTCCTACAAACATAGCAAACAGTGGATGGAGTTTGACAATTGAAAAATAACTGCAGAAAAAGGGAAATTCTTTGTAAAACAGAAAAAGGGACATTATACACAAGATTTTTCTTTGTATAAATGTTTTGTAGATGATCTATTTATATAGCCCATATAGTTGTTTTTTTGTTTTGTTTTTTTTTTTAAATGGATAGTTTTGCTTATTTTTAATTAACTTTGCTCTGATTTTCAGACTTTTAACCAAGCCCCAAAGTTTTAGGAGAATACTGACGTATACCTACTCAAGCTTGCTCCTGTTTGTGTAAAGGGCCTTTTCATATGCAAAGGAAGGGGGAGGGGGGGGCAGTGTCTGATATTTCCCACTTGCAGTTGGTGTTCCAGTATCCTTTTAAACAGAGCTAAACTGGAAGCTTCAACGTAAGGTTTTAAACGGTTTTATACTGGATTTTTATATCAGTGTCTATTACATGCAGTTATATGAAAATTGGTGTATACTGTTCATTTAAGACTTGGCTGATATCTAATTCTATTGTAACACAACACAAATGGCTTGCAAGTATAAATTGTGTACTGTCCCTTTAAATCATGAGTTGTTTTTTTCAGATTGAACTGTGAGCAAATTGTTTTAAGTTCACTCGGATTCTTGAGGAATCAGTAAACCCCATCATGGAACGCCTTGTTTCGGCTCCTTCCCAGCACTGTGAGGCATGTTTTACGTAAGGCAACAGTGTATATACAATTGTTACTGTTACAGCTTATTTTCCTTCATTCTTTGGGCTGGTTTACGAGTGGCGCGCTAACTGTTGAACACGAGCGTTAAGGAGTATTTTGCGGATCTTTGCGCATGGTTGAAAGTAAATGAGAAGATGTGAGCGCAAACACTATTTACGCTTGTCGGGTTGGTGCGACTTAGACTAAAAAAATTGCATAAAACTCATCAAAAAACATTGTACAGTACAGTTACACTGTAAAGGGTTACATTTCAACACAGGTTAGCATCAGATTAGAATAAAAAAAACATATCACAACAAATATCAATTAAACGTTTTACAAATTGTAGCTATGCATATGGTACTGTTCCTATGGCTTTTATATTTATTTTATTATTATTTGTTTGCAATGCACAATTGTATTGCACTATTCAAGTACACAAAATATTTAATACAGCATATAGCTAAACAGACTGAGACAGGCTAAGGTGTCATGCAATATGTTTCAATCAGGTTTTTGCAGGGTTAATGTGACACCATAAACAATTTGAACCATCTCAGGGCTAGATTCCATGCTGTAAAGACAGCTGGTAAACCTCTTAGTATGTGAGCTATAATACAAAGGAATGCACTAGCCAGGTACAGATTGTGAAAGGTAGAAACATCCTTTTTACTTTATGCTTTAGTAGATATATAGCAATGTAACAATAATGTACAATAACTGTTGTTATATTGATGCAAGATGTCCCTACCCTACAATGACAAAGCCTATTGCTACACTACAATGATACAGACTGTCTTTGTATTACAATAATGCAGCTTGTTGCTACACTACAATGATACAGACTGTCTCTGTCCTACAATGATGCAGCCTATCGCTGCACTACAATGATAGAGACTGTCTCTGTCCTACAATGATACAGACTGTCTCTACCCTACAATGATAAAGCCTGTTGCTAAACTACAATGATACAGACTGTCTTTGTATTCCAATAATGCAGCTTGTTGCTACACTACAATGATACAGACTGTCCCTACCCTACAGGGATGCAGTCTGTTGCTACACTACAATGATACTGACTGTCTCTATCCTACAATGATGAAGTCTGTTGCTACACTACAATGATACAGACTGTCTCTGTCCTACAATGATGCAACCTGTTGCTACACTACAACGATACAGACTGTCTCTGTCCTACAATGATGCAGCCTATCGCTGCACTACAATGATAGAGACTGTCTCTGTCCTACAATGATACAGACTGTCTCTACCCTACAATGATAAAGCCTGTTGCTAAACTACAATGATACAGACTGTCTCTATCCTACAGTGATGCAGCCTTTTGCTACATTACAATGATACAGACTGTCTCTCAACTACTATGATGCAGCTTGTTGCTACACTACAATGATACAGAGACAGTCTGTATCATTGTAGTGTAGCAACAAGCTGCATCATAGTAGTAGAGAGACAGTCTGTATCATTGTAATTGTCTCTGTACTACAATGATGCAACCTATTGCTACACTACAATGATACAGACTGTCTCTACCCAACAGTGATGCAGTCTGTTGCTACACTACAATGATACAGACTGTCTTTTTACTACAATAATGAAGCCTGTTGCTACACTACAATGATACATACTGTCTCTGTACTTCAATGATGCAACCTGTTGCTACACTAGAATGATAGAGACTGTCTCTGCCCTACAATAATGCAGCCTGTTGCTACTCTACAATGGTACAGATTGTCTCTGTACTTCAATGATGCAACTTGTTGCTATACTAGAATGATATAGACTGTCTCTGCCCTACAATAATGCAGCATGTTGCTATACTACAATGATAAAGAATGTCTCTGACCTACAATGATGCAGCCTGTTGCTACACTACAAAGATACAGACTGTCACTGTGATACTCACGGTCTCTGCCATACAATGATGCAGCCTTTTGCTGCACTACAATTATAGAGACTGTCTCTGTCCTAAAGTGATACAGACTGTCTCTACCCTACAATGATAAAGCCTGTTGCTAAACTACAATGATACACTGGCCCCTATTTAACAAAGGTCTGTCGGATCTGATCCGACAGTGCGGATCAGGTCCGACAGACCTCGCTGAATGCGGAGAGCAATACGCTCTCCGTATTCAGCATTGCACCAGCAGCTCTTGTGAACTGCTGGTGCAACGCCGCCCCCTGCAGATTCGCGGCCAATGGTCTTTAAACCACTACTTCATAACTGTCAGGGTTTTTTCCCTGTTTTGTTTGCCATGTGCTGCTGGCAGCCATTTTACTCATTTCTCTTGACTATGTTTCATTGTGGGGGATGCTGCTCATTTCCTGCACTTCCTTTTATGACCAGACTATTGTGCACCACCTGTGTGAGACAGAATTGTGATGTCATCACTTATTATTTAAAGGGCCTCTGTTCAGTATGCCTTGCCTTTGCGTTGTCTCAGACCTGTTTGTGAAAGTTCCAGTGTATTACCTGGCTGTCTGACGTCCTTCCTGGTTCCTGATCCCTGGCTTGTTCCTGACTCTGCTGTTTTCCTAGTTCCTTATTCCAGCTCGTCTGACTATTCGCTTTGGCTCCTGACTCGGCTCATTTGACTACCAGCTCTGGTTTTGACTCCTGGCTTGTTATTTGACTTGTGGACTTTTTATTATTTTTTGTTATTAATAAAGGTGTGATTATTTTTGTACTTCTCATCTCAGTCTGATTCCTGGCACCCTGACATTACGCAAAAGCCATGAATCCTGATGGTGCTAATAATCCACCTTTACCTGCCATCATTTCCAGGATGGATGAACAGGATCACCGCTTGGATCAATTTGCACTAGCCCTGCAAACCCTGCTGACTTGCACTGCACATTTGGAACAAAGTGTCCCACAAGTTATGGCTGCTCCTGTTTCCGCTGCTGCACCTAGTCCTACCAGGAGCATGTCCGGTTCTGCACCTCTACCTCAGCGATATGGAGGTGATCCTATTCAGTGCAGAGGGTTTTTGAACCAGGTGGGCATTTACTTTGAGATGTTACCTCAGGCGTTTCCCTCTAACAGAGCTAAGGTGGGATTTCTCATCTCATACTCTCTGACACAGCTCTTGCCTAGGATAATCCCTTGTGGGAGACTAAAAAACCTGTGATTTCAAATTACTCTGAATTTGTGGCCTCCTTTCGAAGGGTATTTGATGTTCCGGCTTGCTCCTCCTCTGCTGCTAAACGACTCATGTCCATTCAGCAAGGTACAAGATCTGTTGCTCAGTATGCAATTGAGTTCCGTACACTTGCTGCAGAGGTTGGTTGGAACAATGAAGCCCTTGTTGCCGCCTTCTTTCATGGGCTCTCTGATGCGATTAAAGACGAAGTTGCTGCCAGAGATTTACCAGAAAATCTCAAGGCATTGGTGTCTTTTTTGATCCTAATTGACATCAGACTAAGAGTGAGGCCCTCTTTCAATGAGCTCTTGCAGAAGCCTCCTGTTCCGCTGTCTCCTATGTGTTCGTTCCCACCATTGCCTCCCTCTCCTCCCATGCCTCCTGGTCCCGAGTCACCAGGTACTGATGAGCCGATGCAGTTGGGATTCACGCGTCTCTCCGTGGCGGAGAGGGACTTTAGGAGGAGGGAGGGGCTCTGCCTCTATTGTGGGTTACAGGGCCACCTTTTGAAGTCTTGTCCTACACGGCCGGGAAACGCTCACACCTTGGGGGGGTGGGTTGTTATCAAGCCGTCTACTTTTCTGGCTTCGCCGGCCCAATACGCCCGCCTAAGCTCGCCTCACATCGCCGCCGCGGACCTGAAAAAATATGCCTAAGTTATCAAATAAAGCTGTCAAAAAGCCGCGGGGCGATGAGCAGCGGACTGTGACAGTTATCACTCATCCGATCTCGCTGATCTTCGGCTTTTTCCCAGCTGTATTGGTAGCCTTTCACTAAGCACTCACACTAAACTACACTGCTCTAACCCCTATACCGGCGCCCCCGGAGCCCCCCGCAACTAAATAAAGTTACTAACCCCTAAACCGCCGCTCCTAGACCCCGCCGCAAGTCTCATAAATGTATTAACCCCTAAACCGCTGCTCCTAGACCCCGCCGCAAGTCTCATAAATGTATTAACCCCTAAACCGCCGCTCCTAGACCCTGCCGCAACTCTTATAAATGTATTAACCCCTAAACCGCCGCTCCCGGACACCGCTGCCACCTACAGTATACCTAGTAACCACTATCCTGCCCCCCCTACACCGTCGCCCTCTATTATAAAGTTATTAACCCCTATCCTGCTGATCCCGCACCTCTCCGCAACTAAATAAATAGTTTAACCCCTAAACCGCCGCTCCCTGAACCCGCCGCAACCTATATTAAACCTATTAACCCCTAATCTGCCTCCCCTACACCGTCGCCCCCTATAATAAATTTATTAACCCCTATCCTGCCCCCCACTACGCCGCCGCCACTGTAATAAAATTATTAACCCCTAAACCTAAGTCTAACCCTAACCCTAATGCCCCCCTAACTTAAATATTAATTAAATAAATCAAAATAATATTTATCTTATTAACTAAATGAATCCTATTTAAAACTAAATACTTACCTATAAAATAAACCCTAATATAGCTACAATATAAATAATAATTATATTCTAGCTATCTTAGGATTTATTTTTATTTTACAGGTACCTTTCAATTTATTTTAACTAAGTACAATAGCTATTAAATAGTTATTAACTATTTAATAGCTTACCTAGCTAAAATAAACTGAAATTTACCTGTAAACTAAAAACTAACCTAAGTTACAATTACACCTAACACTACACTATACTTTAATAAATTATTCCTATTTAAAAATAAATACTTACCTGTAAAATAAACCCTAAGATAGCTACAATATAATTAATAATTATATTGTAGCTATCTTAGGATTTATATTTATTTTACAGGTAACTTTGTATTTATTTTAGCTAGTTAGAATAGTTATTAAATAGTTATTAACTATTTAATAACTACCTAGCTAAAAAAAATACAAAATTACCTGTAAAATAAATCCTAACCTAAGTTACAATTAAACCTAATACTACACTATCATTAAATTAATTAAATAAACTACCTACAAATAACTACAATTAAATACAATTACATAAACTAACTAAAGTACAAAAAATAAAAAAAGCTAAGTTACAAAAAATAAAAAAATAAGTTACAAACATGTTAAAAATATTACAACAATTTTAAGCTACTTACACCTAATCTAAGCCTCCTAATAAAATAACAAACCCCCCCAAAGAAAACAGCTCTTTTGCCTGTAAAAGAAAAATACAACCCCCCCCAACATTAAAACCCACCACCCACATACCCCTAATCTAACCCAAACCCCCCTTACAAAAACCTAACACTAAGCCCCTGAAGATCATCCTACCTTGTCTTCACTCAGCCGAGCAGCGATGGAACCTAAGTGGACATCCGGAGCGGAAGAAGTTAATCCTCCAAGCGGCGCTGAAGAAATCTTCCATCCGATGAAGTCATCATCCAGGCGGCGCTGAAGAAAAGTCTTCGATCCGGCCGATGTCATCTTCAAAGAGGCACTGAAGAGGTCTTCTATCCGGGCGATGTCATCTTCCAAGCCGGGTCTTGAATCTTCCTCCCGCCGACGCGGAACCTCCTTCTTCACCGACGGACTACGACGAATGAAGGCTCCTTTAAGGGACGTCATCCAAGATTCTATCAGCCAATCAGAATTAAGGTAGGAAAAATCTGATTGGCTGATGGAATCAGCTAATCAGATTCAAGTTCAATCCGATTGGCTGATCCAATCAGCCAATCAGATTGAGCTCGCATTCTATTGGCTGTTCCGATCAGCCAATAGAATGCGAGCTCAATCTGATTGGCTGATTCCATCAGCCAATCAGATTTTTCCTACCTTAATTCCGATTGGCTGATAGAATCCTATCAGCCAATCGGAATTGAGGGGATGCCATCTTGGATGACGTCCCTTAAAGGAGCCTTCATTCGTCGTAGTCCGTCGGTGAAGAAGGAGGTTCCGCGTCGGCGGGAGGAAGATTCAAGACCCGGCTTGGAAGATGACATCGCCCGGATAGAAGACCTCTTCAGCGCCTCTTTGAAGATGACATCGGCCGGATCGAAGACTTTTCTTCAGCGCCGCCTGGATGATGACTTCATCGGATGGAAGATTTCTTCAGCGCCGCTTGGAGGATTAACTTCTTCCGCTCCGGATGTCCACTTCGGTTCCATCGCTGCTCGGCTGAGTGAAGACAAGGTAGGATGATCTTCAGGGGCTTAGTGTTAGGTTTTTGTAAGGGGGGTTTGGGTTAGATTAGGGGTATGTGGGTGGTGGGTTTTAATGTTGGGGGGGTTGTATTTTTCTTTTACAGGCAAAAGAGCTGTTTTCTTTGGGGCATGCCCCCACAAATGGCCCTTTTAAGGGCTGGCAAGGTAAAAGAGCTTTAAAATTTATTTAATTTAGAATAGGGTAGGGCATTTTTTTATTTTGGGGGGTTTTGTTATTTTATTAGGAGGCTTAGATTAGGTGTACGTAGCTTAAAATTGTTGTAATATTTTTAACATGTTTGTAACTTATTTTTTTATTTTTTGTAACTTAGCTTTTTTATTTTTTGTACTTTAGTTAGTTTATGTAATTGTATTTAATTGTAGTTATTTGTAGGTAGTTTATTTAATTAATTTAATGATAGTGTAGTATTAGGTTTAATTGTAACTTAGGTTAGGATTTATTTTACAGGTAATTTTGTATTTCTTTTAGCTAGGTAGTTATTAAATAGTTAATAACTATTTAATAAATATTCTAACTAGCTAAAATAAATACAAAGTTACCTGTAAAATAAATATAAATCCTAAGATAGCTACAATATAATTATTAATTATATTGTAGCTATCTTAGGGTTTATTTTACAGGTAAGTATTTATTTTTAAATAGGAATAATTTATTAAAGTATAGTGTAGTGTTAGGTGTAATTGTAACTTAGGTTAGTTTTTAGTTTACAGGTAAATTTCAGTTTATTTTAGCTAGGTAAGCTATTAAATAGTTAATAACTATTTAATAGCTATTGTACCTAGTTAAAATAAATTGAAAGGTACCTGTAAAATAAAAATAAATCCTAAGATAGCTAGAATATAATTATTATTTATATTGTAGCTATATTAGGGTTTATTTTATTGGTAAGTATTTAGTTTTAAATAGGATTCATTTAGTTAATAAGATAAATATTATTTTGATTTATTTAATTAATATTTAAGTTAGGGGGGCGTTAGGGTTAGTGTTAGACTTAGGTTTAGGGGTTAATAATTTTATTACAGTGGCGGCGGCGTAGTGGGGGGCAGGATAGGGGTTAATACATTTATTATAGGTGGCGACGGTGTAGGGGGGGCAGGATAGGGGTTAATACATTTAATATAGGTTGCGGCGGGTTCAGGGAGCGGCGGTTTAGGGGTTAATACACTTATTATAGTTGCGGTGGGCTCCGGGAGCGGCGGTTTAGGGGGTAATAACTTTATTTAGTTGCGGCGGTGTAGGGGGGGCAGATTAGGGGTGTTTAGACTCGGGGTACATGTTAGGGTGTTAGGTGTAGACAGCTCCCATAGGAATGAATGGGATGTCTGTCAGCAGCGAACTTGTACTTTCGCTATGGTCAGACTCCCATTGATTCCTATGGGATCCGCCGCCTTCAGGGTGGCGGATTGAAAACCAGGTACGCTGGGCCGTAAAAGTGCCGAGCGTACCTGCTAGTTTTTTGATAACTAGCAAAAGTAGTGAGAATGTGGCGCACTTGTGTGCGGAACATCTGGAGTGACGTAAGAATCGATCTGTATCGGACTGAGTCCGGCGGATCAAAGTTTACGTCACAAAATTCTACTTTTGCCGGTCTCAAGCCTTTGATAACTAAGGTGTATAAGCCTCGCCACAAATACGCTGCGGAATTCCAGCGTATTTGAGGTTGACGGCTTGATAACTAGGCCCCCTTAGGTCCTGTCGGGGGCAGACCTTGGGTGGTTTATCCTCGTCCCCAGAGCCGCTTAAGGATAAACCTTTGGTTATGGTTGTCCTTTCCTGGGTGGACTACTCCATGGTCACCCAGGCTCTTGTTGACTCCGGTGCTGCGGGCTATTTCATTGACAGTGCTTTTGTATCAAAGCACTCCATTCCTGTTTTGCCTCGGTTCGTTCCGCTTGCTATTGAGGCCATTGATGGCAGGCCCCTTCAGCCCGCACTCATTACTCATGAAACTGCTCTGTTGTCCATGGCTGTTGGGGCTCTCCATTTTGAAACCCTCCAGTTCCAGGTGATAAACTATCCACATTTTATGGCTGTTCTGGGTTATCCCTGGCTCCAAAAGCACAATCCCAGTCTCGACTGGCGCAGGTCCAAAATGTTGTCGTGGTCCCCGCAATGTATTTCCACTTTTCTTCAGAAACCAGTTAAAGTCTTGTGCACTTCTTCGGTATCTCAATTGCCAAAGGAGTACCAAGAGTTCCTAGACGTTTTTGACAAGGTGCGTGCCGTTATGTTGCCTCCTTGCCAGTCTTATGATTGTGCCATAGACCTGCAACCCGGAGCCATTCCTCCTCTGGGCCGGGTTTACCCTCTGTCTGTTGCAGAGAATTGTGCTATGGAGGAGTATGTTGCCGATGCTCTGTCGCGGGGGATCATCCGCAAATCCTGCTCTCCTGCAGGGGCTGGCTTCTTCTTTGTGAAGAAAAAGGATCGCGAGTTAGGACCATGCATCGATTATAGGGGTCTTAATTGTCTTACCATTAAGAATGCTTACCCTATTCTGCTCATTATGGAACTCTTTGACCGCCTCAAGGGAGCTACGGTCTTTACTAAACTTGATTTGAAAGGAGCGTACAATCTCGTTAGGATCAAGGAGGGCCATGAATGGAAATCAGAGTTTAACACCAGGAGCGGGCATTATGAGTATCTTGTAATGCCCTTTGGCCTATGTAATGCTCCTGCTGTTATCCAGGAATTTATTAATGATGTCCTACGAGATATGTTGCAACAGTGTGTTGTGGTTTACTTAGACGACATCCACATACACTCACCCACACTTGAGGCTCATCGTTCTGAAGTTACACGGTGTCAGGGTTTTTTCCCTGTTGTTTGCCATGTTCTGCTGGCAGCAATTTTACTCACCTCTCTTCCTGACTATGGTACATTGTGGGGGATGCTGCTCATTTCCTACACCTTACCTCAGGCGTTTCCCTCTGACAGAGCTAAGGTGGGATTTCTCATCTCGTTACTCTCTGACACAGCTTTTGTCTGGGCTAATCCCTTGTGGGAGACTAATAAACCTGTGATTTCAAATTACCCTGAATTTGTGGCCTCCTTTCAAAGGGTATTTGATGTTCCGGCTCGCTCCTCCTCTGCTGCTAAACGACTCATGTCCATTCAGCAAGGTACAAGATCTGTTGCTCAGTATGCTATTGAGTTCCGTACACTTGCCGCAGAGGTTGGTTGGAACAATGAAGCCCTTGTTGCCGCCTTCTTTCATGGGCTCTCTGATGCGATTAAAGATGAAGTTGCTGCCAGAGATTTACCAGAGGATCTCGAGGCATTGGTGTCTTTTTTGATCCTAATTGACATCAGACTCAGAGAGAGGCCCTCTTTCAAGGAGCGCTTGTGGAAGCCTCCTGTTCCGTTGTCTCCTACGTGTTTGTTCCCACCCATGCCTCCCTCTCCTCCCATGCCTCCTGGTCCCGAGTCACCAGGTACTGCTGAGCCAATGCAGTTGGGATTCACGTGTCTCTCCGCAGTGGAGAGGGCCTTTAGGAGGAGGTAGGGAAAAGGGTGGTGAGTTAAGACCATGTATCGATTATAGGGGTCTTAATCATCTTACCATTATGAATGCTTACCCTATTCCGCTCATTACGGAACTCTTTGACCGCCTCAAGGAAGCTACGGTCTTTACTAAACTTGATTTGAGAGGAGCGTACAATCTCGTTAGGATTAAGGAGGGTCACAAATGGAAAACAGCATTTAACACCAGGAGCGGGTATTATGAGTATCTTATAATGCCTTCTGGCCTATGTAATGCTCCTGCTGTTTTTCAGGAATTTATTAATGATGTCCTATGAGATATGTTGCAACAGTGTGTTGTGGTGTACTTAGACGACATCCTCATACACTCACCCACACTTGAGGCTCATCGTTCTGATGTTACACAGTGTCAGGGTTCTTCAGAGACTACGTGAGAACGGCCTGTTTTGTAAACTTGAGAAATGTGAGTTCTTGAGAAATGGAACCCCAATGACAAAGTGAGTAGTCCTTATTTCAAACAAAAAAACATTCAAGCCCCTGCAGGGGATGTAGAATGTTTAATGAAACCTTTTTTTAGATTATCGTCCAGATATTTTCTGAGATGCGCTAACTCTGCCTCAGATAATGGGTAAATATGCCCAAAAAGGTATAGTTGCCCCAGGTAGAAGCTCAATAGGGCAATTATACCTCCTGTGTGGTGGTAAAGAGGTGGCTTCCTAAGGGTCAAAAACATTTGTAAATTGACTATATCTAGTGGGAAACTGGTACTTTGGGATATGAATTAAGGCAGAATGTACCATGCAATTAGACTTACAAAAGTCTGAGGTGAAATTAATTGTTGAAGTGGTCCAGTTAATTGACGGCTGATGTTTCTTAAGCCAACTGAGACCTAAAACAATAGGGAATATAGGTGATGCTATGATATCAAAAGTGAGTGTCTCACAATGTTGTAAATGAATAACATTAAGAGGTGTTGTGTTATGCTTTATTGGACCTGAACTCAATTCATTTCCATCAATTACCCTGGCAATGAGAGATTCAACTTTTTTAATGCTGGGTATTTTATTAATTTGAACAAAAGATAAATCAATATAATTAGTACAAGCACCCGTATCAGTGACTGCATCACACATCACCTGATGTTGTTGCCACTGCAAAGAGAGAGGTAGAAGTATGTAAGGGGAATGTTTACAAGTAGAAATATTCATATTCAGTATGGTATGTCTCTTACCCTTATTTATCTTTTGCAGTGTAGGACAATCTTTTATAGCATGGGAATTGGAAGCGCAGTATAAACAACTTGAGCATTCGTCGTCTTTGTTTCTCCTCTTGGGATAGGGGTCCCTTGATGAATCCAATCTCCATTGGTTCTTCAAATACTTTAGTAACAGATGTTTGGGTCTGAGGAAAAGATGCTTTTCTTTGTATAACATCAGCTGAAGATCTCTCCTTACGGCGTTCCCTAATCCTTCTATCTACTGATATAGAAACGGTTGATGAGGGTGTCTGTCATCACAACTCTTGCTAGTTCATCCTTTACTAGCTCCGATAAACCAATTTGGAATTGATTTTTGAGAGCGGAGTCATTCCATAGTGTATCCTGACTCCACCTCTTAAAATCTGCAATATAATCCTCCACCGGCCGTTTCCATTGTCTCAGAGATCTTATAGCGGACTCGGCTGTGGCCTGTTTTTTAGGATCCTCATATAATAAGGACATAGCTTCCATAAATTGGCTGAAAGAGTTGAGGATGGGATGGTCATTTTCAAAAAATGAATTAGCCTGCGCCCTAGACTTTCCCTGGAGGAAGATAATTATAGTGAGCACCTTAGTGTGGTCAGCAGGGTATGTCCTGGGCTTTAAAGTAAATAATAAATGGCAGCATTTTTTTAATTCTCTGAAATAAGCTCTATTACCATTTAACTTGTCAGGGAGGCCCACTGTGGGTTCTGGCAATGGAGCAGTAATTGGTTTTAAATGTTCATTAATGTATTTCTGTAATTGTTTGTTTTCCTGCTGGAGCTCTCTTACATGGGCTGTTATAACATCAAGCCTCTGAGAGAGATTAATGACATGAGCTGGATTCTTAATAGACCTTCTCTCCCAGGCAGAGAATCTACCACCTCTGAATTTGACCCTAAGCTTGTAACCTTTCTGACTAGGAAAGTTAAGGATCCAAGGAAGGGACTGGAAAGATCCCTTTTTGGGGCACAGGATAAACTCCAAGATATTTCTGGCTCCTCATTGGATCCTTCCATGATCAGAGATTGGGCTTTTAGAACCTTTTTTTACTGGGTAACGCCAATGCGGCTATCTCCAGTGAAAGACGTAGAGCTGCGTTACTACGCATTGACCCCAAGTCAGCTGTTCTAGCAACTGAAGAAGCAGGCTCTCACTATTATGATTCATTATGTTTAAACTTTTACCTGGATTGACAAAATCCAGGCCTCTCTCAGGAAAGTTTTTCAACCCAGACGGGATTTTACCAGAGCCGGCAGATACAGAGGTTGTCTGCCCGACCGACAAAATTATGGGCAACGCCTATTTATGGACCTCAATTAACCTCAGTACCCACCGGGATAATACAACAGAGCTATGTCCCCGTTCAGAGCTAGACCTGCGGGACTCAGACGATTGGCCACACGAATACCTCCAGCCCTTCCTAACCCCAACCCAGGTGAGTCTCTATCCTTCTTCCCATTTGTTGTTTGCGGGCAGACTCGCCCATTTTTTTCAAGATTGGTTCTCCAAACCGTTCAGGAGTTCATCATAGAATTAATCCCCCCCCTTCCAATCCCACCTTCCCAATCCCTTATGCCTGTCTGTGGAAGGTCAGAACCTTATCAAAAAAGAGGTCTTGTCTCTCCTCTCAAAAGGAGCTATAGAGCTTGTTTCCAATGATTCCCCTCCAGGTTTCCTGAGCAATCTCTTTCTTGTTCAAGAAAGTCATGAGGTTTCCGACCTGTCATCAACCTGAGGGACCTCAACTTTTTTTTTTTGGTATACCGCCACTTCAAAATTAAGGTCATCCACATGTTGAGAGACCACCTCCGTCTGAATGATTGGATGGTCAATCTGGACCTGAAGGATGCTTATTTAACCGTACCAGTGTCTCCTCTCTGTCAAACGTTTCTTCAGTTCAGATGGGCAGACCAACTTTGGCAGTTCACCTGTCTCCCTTTCGGACTCAGTTCCGCCCCTTGGTGCTTTACAAAGCTTAACAAACCAG
This sequence comes from Bombina bombina, assembly GCF_027579735.1. Taxonomy (NCBI): domain Eukaryota; kingdom Metazoa; phylum Chordata; class Amphibia; order Anura; family Bombinatoridae; genus Bombina; species Bombina bombina. Next base: position 1,127,610,090 of record NC_069503.1, read on the forward strand.
TGTTGGCTTGTCTCAGGGCTCGCAGATTCTGTCTAGTGGTTTACCTGGACGATATCCTTTTGATGGCACAAGACAAGGACCTGTTGCTCTCCCAACTTCGAGACATGTCCTCTCTCCTCTCTTCACTGGGCTTTGTGATCAACTAGGAGAAGCCAAGTCTTTCCCCTCTACAGCTTGTGGAGTTTCTGGGTTTCTCCATAGATGCTACTCTATGCCATCTTCTCCTCCCTCAAGAGAATATAGATTGTATCCAAACAGAAATTTAATCGGCACTAGGGGCCGTCTCCATTTCCATCCGTCAGTTGGTGAGGATCATTGGACTCCTATCCTCTTCTATCCAGGCCATTTTTCCGGCTCCCCTCCACTATCGCACCATGCAGCGGCTAAAGATTCAATGTTTTCGGGAATACAGCAGATCTTTCTGACAAAAGAAGTTTGATCGGAGATGTCTTGGTGGTTGCAACACATGGAGGCCTGGAATGGCAGAGTGATTTTCAGATCTTCCCCAGATTTCGTTCTTTCCTCCGATGCGATCCTTTTGGGCTGGGGTGCCTCTTGTGGGACCCTGGTGGCCCCTGGACATTGGAGGAATCCAACTTTCACATAAATTGCTTGGAATTATTGGCTGGCTCCTTTGACGTTCGCAGTTTTCAAAAAACATTACCGATTGTTGCATTCTGTTACGAATGGACAATTTTTCAGACATCCATTATATCAATTGGCTGGGTGGGACTCCTTCGAAAGCTTTGTCAGATCTAATGTCCCATTTCTATCAATTTTGTTTGGAGCACAGGATTTCTGTCCATGACCAATATATTCTGGGTGTTTCCAACCTCACAGCAGACTGGTTTTCTCACCATTTGAGGGATTCTAGCAACTGGATTCTGAACCATCACGTTTTTTTAGAGATCTGTTGCATCTTTGGCCCCCTTTCAGTGGACCTTTTTGCATCTTGGACCAACCACCAGTTACCAAGATTTTACAGTTGGCTTCCAGACCCAGACAGCGAAGGAGTGGACGCTTTCTGTAAATTTGTCCTCCCCACGGGGCTTACGCCTTCCCTCTTTTCGCTCTTCTGGCATAGACTATCTTGAGTGTGCACGCTTCCAATGTCTCCTGATGTTGATCACTCCTTGGTGGTGGGCTCAATCGTGGTTTGCTCCTCTTCTGGAGATGTGTTTGGCCCCTCCTCGTCTGCTTCCCAACCTTCCCAATCTCCTTGTGGATGCCCAGGGTCACCCGCACCCTCTCTTGATTCTGGGCCAACTAAACCTTCTGGCTTGGCAGATTTCAGGGGCTCCTGGTCCTCTGAGGGCCTTTCCTCCTTTTGCCACGAATCATGGGCCCCAGGTACGAGAAAATCTTATGCTTCAGCCTGGGCAGTCTGGGTTCATTGGTGCATGGGAAGGGATGTTGATCCCTTTTCTTCCTCTTCTACCATGATTGTAAACTTTGTTACCAAACTTTTTTCGCAAGGAAAGGCTTACCGCACGATCAATCTGTTTTGTTTGGCAATTTCAGTAGGACATCTTCCATTTGAGGGTGTCCCTGCGGGTAGACATCCTTTAGTCTGCCATCTTCTTAAGGCCATTCGACTTAAGAATCCTCCCCAATCTCGTTATTTGAGTCTTTGGGATGTAAATATGGTTATCTCTTTCCTTAGAGATTGGCCCAATAACTCTTCTCTTTTCCTTAAGCAGTTATCCGCTAAGCTAACCATGTTGCATTGCTTGGTTTATTTTCGTTAGGTCTCTGACATCAGGGCCCTGGATGTTCATTCCATCTCTTTTTCCCCTGAGGGAATTTCTTTTTCCATTTCTCACAAGACTAAGTCATCTTCAAAATCTTTGTTTTAACCTTATTTTCCAAAAGATCCCCAAATTTGTGTTGCTCTTTACCTCAAAGTCTACTTGTCCATGACTGAAAGCCTTCGTAAATCCATGTTGGGTCCTCTCCTAATTTCTTTTGTTCCTCCTCATCGTCCTGTCTCTTCCCCTACCTTGGCGAGATGGGTCCGATGGCTCATGTCAGAGGCGGGAGTCGAGCCCTCGTTTGGGGCCCACTCTGTCAGAGGAGCTGCGGCCTCCAGGGCTTTTCTGTCAGGTTGCAATCTTCAGGATTTATTGACGGCGGCAGATTGGTTCATCTGCCACTACGTTTTCTCAGTTCTATTTCAAGCCCGTTTCTCACGCATTCCAATCTGTCCTTTCTGGGCGTTAAAAATGCATAAAATATGAAGCCTCCTGTCTTGCCATGAAATTCAGATTATTATAATCTTATATTTTCCCTCCTCTTCCCATACCATATAAAAAAAAAAAAAAAAAAAAGTTTTGATGTGTTTTATGTTTGTTATGATAACCTCCATTTTCCTCAGGTTGTTTCTTATTGGTAGCAGTGTTACCGCTCTCTCTTTGTTTATTTTTCAGTGTAAAATACCTTCTACCTTTCACATTGACACAGACGTCAGACAGATCTGCGGTGGATCCTTTCTGTCCGTTTTCTTGTTAAATTGTTGAGGACTGTCCTTCTTCTGTTCGGCAGCGAAAAGAGGAAGCTATTTGCTGTTTCTGTATAGTTATATTATCTGCTCGTTGCTGATTGGTTGTTTTGTTTCTATGTTACTTTTTTCTTTGCTGCTGTTTTGGAAGTCAGTAAAGATTCATGCATAAAATATTTGCTTCCTTTCTTTAATAAAATCTAGATTATTTAGTCACCAAGGTTATAATAATCTGAATTATACAGAATGTCCCTACCCTGTCACTATTATATTTCACTCTAAGTATGCATCTTACATCGTACAGGTCTTAAAGTACCTAAAGCCCCAAAACAGAGAGAGAGAGAAAATTGCAAACAAGTAAAATCCTAGCCATAATCATTTCCACGGATTCCCACAACTGAGTAAATCTTACCAGCAGGACTTCCAGGGAAGTTAAACATAAACCCCCAAAAGCATTTAACCCATAATACGACCACCAACATAAGTAAATGTAATCATAAATACCTAAGTGCAAGTGAATTCTTAACCCCTTAAGTGCTGAGGATGACTTATTGTCATTACACAAAGCGCAGAGCATGAAGCACAACGTATCCTCATCGTTGGGGGTTCCCCTTCTCGTCCGAAACATATAGATCTCCCACACTACAGGCAGGGAAAAAAACAGCAGGAGATGACTTAAATGACACATTAGAAGTGACTATGACTTTATACCTGAGGAAACCGCGTTTCTACGCTGAGAAACTCCCTGCATTTGTGCTTTTGTATAAGTTACTTTTTAACTGTACAACTTTTATACCATTATTTTTAATTAAAAGCAGTTTGAATTTTTGATATTAACTTTTCGTCTTTGGAGTCTTATGCAAGCGTTTGCTGAGACCATATGAGCTGGGACACTGTCATTCCCCAGTATGCTATTTGGGCACAATACTACAGTTGTGCTAATACCATTGTGAGTACACATACCTATATATTCGTTTTACACATTGGTGTGACACTTCCTTTCAGTTGCCTGCACTAAGAAGCGCCCTTCGTTTTGTTGTTTTGTATGGAGCCTTTATTCGGTTTGGAGTACAAAAGGAGCAGCTGATCGTATGTCAGTGAGCTGTGACACTGTGAGATTCCAGTAGGCAATTTTGGCATATTCTATGCCTGTCAAAATTGTGAGTCGATCTGCCACAATTTGTTAAATAGATAAGAAGTTTGTTTTTCTTTTCAGCACTAGGGGATGCCCTTCTATTGTTCTTTATATTTTAGAAGTATTTTTAGAGCCCTTTGTGTTTGCCTTTTTCCTTAGCTATGGCCCCCTCCCTGGTCAAAGCTTGTTTTTTAGTTGTAAGCTGGCGGGTAGTACAGCCAATAAGCTGCCTTATCACTCATCCCATTAAAATTAAGAAGAGTGCCCACCTGCTCAGACCCAAGCTATAGCAGAGAGGCCCTCTCTCATACTGAGACTGGGCCAGTGAATAGATGGGTGAGTGGGGGAGGTCCTGCCCATGGAAGACACTGAGAGAGGGGTGAGAGGTCAGCTTATGACTGGTGCAAAGTGTGCTGGTGAGCAAGATGTGATGGTTCACCCGGGGTATAGACCCAACATAATGATGGTAACGTCATAGGGCAGCAAGATTACTGGATGAGACAGTTTTACTAAATATCAGGCCCTATGTATTGGGCTTCGGTGTACTGACAGAGATAGGATAAGGGTGCGTATATAGAAAATTATGAAATAAGATCTGATTTCCCTGCAAGTTCAGCCAATTTTAATGGGTTATGGTGACCAAAAAGAAGCTATTTCATAAAAAAAAAGAAAACACTTATCATATGTTTTGCACTCTTTAAAAATAATTGCAAACACATTAAAGGGAAAGCAATTTTACTGTAAACTGTCTCTTTAAAGGGACATTCCAGACAAAATTGGAATCCACATGGTTTTGAATAGAAGCATGATTGCAATATACTGTACAGGTATTATCAAAAAAATGTTTCAACTAAAAGCTATACCAGTTTCAAAAATGTATGTAAGTATGCACCATGCACCAGCATTTTATACACAGCACTTGCTCAAATAGCCCAAGGTGCTTGTACCATCTGGTAATGACTCAATTTGTTAATTGCTGACATAATACAAGCCCACTAGCTCACTAGGCAGCTGCAGTATTTAAGGTACTGGTGCACTGAGAATATCTATCTATGCTTCATGTGCATGTGCAGAGAAAAATGTTAACACTAAAACAGTAGCAGCACTTATGCCAATGCATGTATATTGTAAATGTCTATTTAAAGATGTAGCAGCATTGTATAGGATGAGCTGTTAAACCGTGCAGACCTAATCATGAAATCATTCGGACACATTTTATGACAATGCATGTAGTACAATAAACATTATTATTATATATTTCTAGTTAATACTAATTAATGCCTCAGATAAGTATAAGGCTATCCTACATACTAACTAATGCCAGGGAAGGCTATCCTACGTACAAATTAATGCCTGGGATAAGCATAAGGCTATCCAACACACTAATTAATGCCTGGGATAAGCATAAGGCTATCCTACACACTAATTAATGCCTGGGATAAGCATAAGGCTATCCTACACACTAATTAATGCCTGGGATAAGCATAAGGCTACCCTACACATTAATTAATGCCTAGAATAAGCATAAGTCTATCCTACACACTAATTAATGCCTGGGATAAGCATAAGGCTATCCTACACACTAATTAATGCCTGGGATAAGCATAAGGCTATCTTACATACTAATTAATGTCCGGGATAAGCATAAGGCTATCCTACACACTAATTAATGCCTTGGATAAGCATAAGGCTATCCTACACACTAATTAATGCCCGGGATAAGCATAAGGCTATCCGACACACTAATTAATGCCTTGGATAAGCATAAGACTATCTTACATACTAATTAATGCCTGGGATAAGCATAAGGCTATCCTACACACCAATTAATGCCTGGGGTAAGCATAAGGCTATCCTACATACTAATTAATGCCTGGGATAAGCATAATGCTATCTTACATACTAATTAATGCCTGGGATAATCATAAGGCTATCCTACATACTAATTAATGCCTGGGATGCTCATGAGGCTATCCTACATACTAACTAATGCCTGGGATAAGCATAAGGCTATCTTACATACTTATTAATGCCTGGGATAAGCTATCCTACACACTAATTAATACCTGGGATAAGCATAAGGCTATCTTACATACTAATTATTGCCTGGGATAAGCATAAGGCTATCCTACACACTAATTAATACCTGGGATAAGCATAAGGCTATCCTGCATACTAATCAATGCCTGGGATAAGCATAAGGTTATTCTACGTACTAATTAATGCCTAAGATGCTCATGAGGCTATCCTACATACTAATTATTGCCTGGGATAAGCATAAGGCTATCCTACACACTAATTAATACCTGGGATAAGCATAAGGCTATCTTACATACTAATTAATGCCTGGGATAAGCATAAGGTTATTCTACGTACTAATTAATGCATAAGATGCTCATGAGGCTATCCTACATACTAACAAATGCCTGGGATAATCATAAGGGGGGCCTATTTAACAAATACGCTCTCCGTATTCAGCATTGCACCAGCAGCTCTTGTGAGCTGCTGGTGCAACCCCGCCCCCGCAGATTCGCGGCCAATTGGCCACCAGCAGGGGGTGTCAATCAAACCAATCATGCTCGATTGGGTTGAATTGCGGCGATATCTGTCCGCCTGCTCAGAGCAGGTGGACAGGTTATGGAGCAGCGGTCTTTAGACCGCTGCTTCATAACTGGTGTTTCTGGCAAGCCTGCAGTACGGAGCTTGATAGATATGCCCCAATATCTATTCATTGTTCTAGTGTCTATGAGTGAAACGTCTAACAAAACTTGAGAAGTAAGTAAGCAATGTGGGGAACTTGAAAATAGTACAGAGGATAAAGGGAGGGAAAGGAAACCCGTCAGGTATTAAAGGGTAGGGTAGGGTATGAGAATTATTTGGTTCGCCTAAAGTGGTGTAGGCGTGTCTGCATCTGGTGAGCTTATTGTATCCCAGTAGAATTTAATATTATGAAACATGTCTAATCTGTTGGTTTTATAAAATGAGTATTCCTCTAAATCTATCAATTCTTGTGTCCTCTTCTTCCACTCTGGGTAAGCAGGTATAGATCCAGATTTCCATTGTCTAGCAAATAGTGATTTTGCTCCATTCATGCAAATTTGGAGGAGCTGTGTACGCAATCTACAGGTGTGCCTCGGTCTATCATTGAACAAAACTATCTGAGGTGTGAGCTTGAATAGGGGATTGAAGAGTGGAGATAACCAGTCCAGAAAGGAGATAACTTTGGACAAGACCACAAGATATGGGTCATGTTGCCCACTTTTCCACACACCATCCAACACTGGGGGGAATCATTACGAAACACTAACTTTAATCTAGACGGAGTCAGATACCACTTAGATACATTTTTATAATTCATTTTATGGATTAGGGTTGGGGATGAGGATTTATGTGTAAATTCAAAAAATTTAGGTCAGTCTTTCTGAGATATGTCCGTCAAGAGTTCTTCCTGCCAGCTACAAGTGTAAGTAGGAGCCTGTCTATAAATACAGTCATCTAGAAGTGTTCGAGAGGTGGCAAGTGTGCCTCTTAGGGCAGAAATCTTCCTACAAGCTTCTTCAAATTTAGTGAGCAGGCGTGTGAAGGAGGAGTTATAAGGAGAGTGTTTGAGAAGGTGTTGTAGTTGAGAATACTTCAGCCATTGAGTATATGTGCCACCCAAAATTTCTGAAAGATCCTGTCTAGCTTTTAATTTCCCCTGATGTAGAATTGTATTGGAGCTGAATAACCTAGATACGAGAATTGAGTGCTACCCAATGTACCGAGTATACTCAATAGGAGCTCCGAATTTTAAAACACTGGGGTCATGGGAGAAAAATGAGATGAGATTCCTGGGATTCAGGTAATAATGCTGTCGCAAGTGGAGAAAATGTGTTTGGAAAGGGGGGATAGTTTGATTATTGATGGACGGCAACTAGGGGGTAGCCAGCATAAAGGGCCCATAGATGGGGTTTTAAGAATTTGGGAGTCTAATGAGATCCAGGCTTTATCTTGGTGTTTCGTGTGCCATTCTAGTATTCGTTGTAATATGTTCGCTTGATAATATCTGTGTATGTGGGGGAGTCCTATACCTCCATCTCTTTTGGATCTGTATTGCGTTATTCTAGCCACCCAGGGGTTGTTATCCCCCCAAATGTATTTGCTAAGGACGTTTTGTAGTTGGGCGAGGTACGAATGGGAAAGATCAATTGGGACTGTTTGGAGTATGTATAAAATGCGTGGGAGTATAGAAATTTTGACTAGTTGTATTCTACCCCACCAATATTGGCAGTCTTTTTGGATGTTCTGTAAGAGCGGATGAAAATTGGCTGAGTATAGAGAGGATAATTAGGGTGTAAGCTTTATTCCAAGGTATTTTATGGTGTCTTTTTTCAATTGATAAGGGCATATTTTAGCTAATTCACGAAGCCTTAGTGGAGTCAAATTAATGTTTAAAATATTTGATTTTTGGCTATTAACGTGAAAGTGTGAGATTTCTCTGAATCTCTGGAATTCGTCAAGAAGTGAGGGAATTAATTGTAATGGATCATTAAGGGTAAGCAGGATGTCGTCAGCATACAGACTAATCTTGTAATTATTTGGACCCACTGGAATACCTACAATTTTTTGGATTTCATCTAACATGGGCAGTTAGCGATTCCATTGCAAGGAAAAATAAAAGTGGGGAAAGAGGACACCCTTGACGTGTTCCATTATTAATTGAGAAAGAGTCAGAGAAGGTACTGTTAACTTTACTTCTTGCAGAGGGTTACAGTATAAGCTAAATATTCTGTTGATCATGTGTGTACCGAACCCAAAGCCTTTTAGTGCAATTTTAAGGTAATGCCAATAAAGTTTGTTGAAAGCTTTCTCTGCATCGGTTGAGACCAGGACCATTTCTATATTATGTGCTGTAGCATAATCATTTAGATGCAATGTTCTGATTGTGTTATCCCTGGTCTCCCGACGTGGAATGAAGCCAACCTGGTCTACGTGAACCAGTTGTGGTAGATATTTATTTATCCTATTAGCTAGAATTTTAGCGTATATTTTGGCGTCTGAGTTTATTAAAGAAATAGGTTGGTAATGCCCTAGCTCTTGCGGAGATTTATCTGTTTTATGAGCTGAAAGCATATCCTGCGAGAATGAGCCATTATGTTCAATATACTGGAAAGTTTTAGTCAGTTGTAGAGCTACAGTAGTATTTTTTTAAACTTTTTATAATATGCATTGGGAAAGCCGTCTGGTCCAGGACTTTTCTGATTTAGCAAGGAATCAATTACTTTGATAACTTCTGCGATCTCTATAGGAGCTTCAAGAAGCTCAGATTCTTCTTGTGATAGGGTTGGTAAGTCTGCCTCTAAAACATACACTTCCATTTTTTGTGGATCATGTGGAGTTGCTATTGGTGGGAGATTATAAAGCTTTTGGTAATACTCTTTCAAATATTAAGGCTATGCCTTTGCCGTCCTGTACGTTAGGGCATTTGGGAGTGGAGAGGCTATGTACATAGGAGTTAAGTGTTTTTTGCCGAAGGGCTCACGCTAAAAGTGTTCCCACCTTGTTACTCTTACTAAAGTAAAGTTTTTTAAGAAAAAAGGCACGTCTCGGTGCTTCTTTATAAAGAAATGTGTTAAGTTTGGATCTAGCTTTAGTTAAGTCCCTAAGTAAACTAGGATTCAAGGGAGCTAAAATATGTTGAGCTTCCAGGGATTGTAATGCTGTATAACATAATTTATGTAAGAACTTACCTGATAAATTCATTTCTTTCATATTAGCAAGAGTCCATGAGCTAATGACGTATGGGATATACATTCCTACCAGGAGGGGCAAAGTTTCCCAAACCTTAAAATGCCTATAAATACACCCCTCACCACACCCACAATTCAGTTTAACGAATAGCCAAGAAGTGGGGTGATAAGAAAGGAGCGAGAGGCCCTCTCTCATACTGAGACTGGGCCAGTGAATAGATGGGTGAGTGGGGGAGGTCCTGCCCATGGAAGACACTGAGAGAGGGGTGAGAGGTCAGCTTATGACTGGTGCAAAGTGTGCTGGTGAGCAAGATGTGATGGTTCACCCGGGGTATAGACCCAACATAATGATGGTAACGTCATAGGGCAGCAAGATTACTGGATGAGACAGTTTTACTAAATATCAGGCCCTATGTATTGGGCTTCGGTGTACTGACAGAGATAGGATAAGGGTGCGTATATAGAAAATTATGAAATAAGATCTGATTTCCCTGCAAGTTCAGCCAATTTTAATGGGTTATGGTGACCAAAAAGAAGCTATTTCATAAAAAAAAAGAAAACATTTATCATATGTTTTGCACTCTTTAAAAATAATTGCAAACACATTAAAGGGAAACAAATTTTACTGTAAACTGTCTCTTTAGTTGAAATAATTTTTATTGAGGGATCACAACAAAAAAAAAAAATGCAATACATTCATAATATGTATCATTACAATAGGGTGTGTTATTAATCATTTGAGTACAATGATACAATTTGTCTCTGCAGAATATACTGTTTCCCATTTGTGTTAAGAATAACAACCCTTGGGTTGTCTTTTAAGCCCATTAATAAATGAAGAACTATCCCACCCACCCACCCCCCCCCAACTCCCCTCCCTTAAGACCATTTAACTTGGCCTAACTTCTAACTGTAAACTTTTTTCCGTCAAGCAGAGTCGTCTTTTTGGTAGCTGTTAGAGTATGTTTCTCTTAGTATAGAAAAAAAAAACTTCTGTAAAAATGGTTCAGACATTCCCCTCTATGAATATTTTTTCATTATCCAGTGTATCCAGATATTTTGAAAGCTTGCGGAGGTACCCTGTAACCAAGCTGCTGATTCAGAGATAATGTATATATTCTCTATTTTGTCAAGTATTTCACTCCATTCCAAAGCACCTTCTCTCCACCTTCTAGCTATGCATAATCTAGTGGCTGTGCATACTATATTAATCCATCTGTTAGTGGCCGAGTTAAATGAATCTATTGGAATGTGAAGCAAGGCCTTGGCGGCTGAGAGAGTGAATGTGTCATCTAGTGTATTCTTGATCAGCTGTGCTAGTTTATCCCATATAGGTCTAATCTTCGGGCATTCCCACCACATATGCAAGTAAGTACCTAACCCTAAGCAACCTCGATAACACATTCTATTATTCTGTGGGGTGTAATGTGAAGTTTTTAATGGTGTGAGGTACCATCTGTAAGCCGTTTTTATTGCGTTTTCCACTAGGTCAGCTCCTATTAGGCTTTTGCTCAGTGAAAAGAATATTTGTTTCCATTCCTCTTCGTTATATGTTATATCTAGATCCTGTTCCCAGGTAATGTGTAGTTTTTGTTTTTTAAGGTTTTTCGCTTTTTGGATAGCTAGGTATAAGTTTGAGATCATTTTTTTGTTTCTGCCTGGCGATAGTATGATTTGCTCTAGGATGGTGTATGGAATATGGGGAGAATTTTGCCTATATTTATGTATCGAGTGTGATATTTGGTGGTACAAGAACCATTGCAGTATATTGGGGTTAATTTTGTCTCTTAATTGTAGGTAGGTTAGTATTTTCCCCTTGTCTAGGAAGTCCGCCACCCTATACAGACCTTTGTTTTCCCATTTTGATAGCTGTTTTCGAAATTCTAGCGGTAGCAACAGACCCAGTGGTATTATGGTTGAATGTGGTGGCAGTAATCTCAGTGATTTAGTCAGTGTTCTCCAAATTGTTTTAGTGTATTCTGTGGTTTTAAGTTTGGCTAGAGGTTGAAGTTTTGGCATTTGAGGGGGTCCAAAGGATGTCTCCTGGGTTACTATATACCTATTTCTGCTTCAATATTTGGCCATGTTAAGTTGCGACAGTCTTTCCCTAGTAGTGTATTTTGCGCTAATCTAGCGGCCTGGTAATAGTCGCGTAGGTTGGGAACCCCTATTCCCCCTAGTTGCTTATGCAAATTTAATATGTTAGCAGGTATTCTAGTTGTTTTGTGGCCTCGGATAAATCTGAGGAACTCAGACTGTAGGTCTTCTAAGTCTTTTAATGGTATTTTGATAGGGAGGGCCCTAAACAGGTACAATAGTCGGGGTAGAACATTAATTTTTATTGCTACTTGTCTTCCCACCCACGAGAAACATCCTTTTTTCCATTTGTTCAGGTCAGATCTTATATTTTTGATAATCGGTGTGTAGTTAGCTTTATATAATGCGTCTAGGGTGTCAGTGATATATATTCCCAGATATTTAATAGAGTGCTTGGCCCATTTAAAATCAAAATTAGTTTCTATTAGTTTCCGAGTTTGAGCTGGTAAGAAAAGGGGGAGAGCCTCACACTTATCAGAATTTATTTTGAAGCCAGAAATCCGAGAGAAATCGTCTAATAACTTATAAAGATTGGGTAGAGAAAGCATGGGTTTGGAAAGTGTTAGCAGGATGTCATCCGCAAATAGTGATAATTTAAATTCCCCTATGTTCAGTTTAATACCATGGATACATTGTGAATTTCGGATGCATGCTGCCAGTGGTTCCACGCATAGCGCAAATAAAAGTGGTGAAAGGGGGCATCCCTGGCGCGTACCATTTAGAATTTGTATCGGCCTAGATTGGTATCCCGCCGCTCTGATTGTGGCTCTTGGGTTAGAGTATATATTTTTAACCGCCCCGATAAATTTATCACCAAATCCAAATTGTTCTAAGATCTCTATCATATATATCCAATCCACCCTATCAAACGCCTTCTCCGCGTCCAAGGAGAGGAGCAGAGAAGGCGTTTTTGTTTCTTTCAGATATTCAACCAGGGCCACTGTGCGACGGACATTATCCGGTGCTTCACGATCTTTAATGAAGCCCACCTGATCAGGGTGGATTAATGAGGGCAAAAGATGTTTAAGTCTGTTTGCCAAGATTTTGGTGAAAATCTTTACGTCTTGATTGATCAATGAGATTGGTCTGTAATTTGAGGTTATTTTGGGGTTTTTACCTGGCTTTGGGATCACTATAATTTTCGCCTGCAGGAGTTCTGGGGGGATTGGAGTACCATTTAGCACATCATTACAAAATTTGTGAGGGTGGGCATACAGATCTGTTTTAAACAATTTGAAGTAATCTCCAGAAAACCCATCCGGACCCGCCGCTTTACCTATCTTGAGCTCTTTGATTGCGGAAGCTATTTCTGCCAATGTGATGTCTGCATCTAGGGTTTTTGCATCTTGTTCACCTAAACTTGGGAGTTTTGCTAATTCAAGAAGGTTTTGACTCAATTGTGCTATCTGTGGTGTATGTGAAACTTTCTTTCCATCATAAAGGGCCTCATAGTATTGGGCAAAACATTCTACAATTTCTCGTGGATGGGATGTCAAGGCTCCGTCTGATTTTTGTAATTGTGTGATTGTGAAGGATTTAGTTTTCTCTCTCAGTTTATTAGCTAAAAATCTATCTGGTTTGTTTGCGTGTAGGAAATAGTATGATTTCAGTTTGCTAATAGCTCTCATAGAGTTGTCGGTTAATATTTTATTGAGTTCTTTTCTTTTATTGGTCAGTGTGGTTAAAGTCTGGTCGGACATTGTAGATCTGTGACTCTTTTCTAATTCTTCTATTTCCTTCTGAAGCGTTATTGTTACCGATCTGGTCTTTTTTAGGAAAATGTTTTTCTCTTTAATTAGTAGACCTCTAATGTAAGGTTTGTGAGCGGCCCAAGATATGACTGGTTTGATTGACGGAGTAACGTTAAGACTCCAATATTCTTTAAGACTCTTAAGGATTCTATTGAAAATGTCTGGTTGTTTCAAAAGTGTGGGGTCATATGTCCATGATTTCTGTCTGTTTGTGTCAGTAAGACTTTTCAATTGTGTTTGAATGATTGAGTGGTCTGACCAAACTGAAGCGTGAATAGATGAGGAAACCAGGTTGGGTAACATTATTTGACTAATGAATATGTAATCGAGTTTAGTGTAAGTTTTATGGGCAGGTGAATAATACGTATGGTCAGATGTCTGGCCGTATAAGGAAGTCCAAGAGTCGATCACGTTATGTGACTCTAGTGTATCTCTAATGGTCTTAGTAATAGAATTTAATCTACATTGTTTGTTTGTTAACTTGGTGGAATTGGTCTCTTTTAATATCTTAAGATTTATATTGAAGTCTCCCGCCACAATCATCAAAGTTTGAGACCACTGTGTTAATAAGTGTGATAGTTTAGTGAAAAAGGTGTGTTGTTGCTCGTTGGGCGCATAAATATTGCAAAGTGTAATCGGAGTGTCTTGAATGGAACCTCTCACAATAAGGTATCTACCCTCTTTGTCTTTTATCACCTCTTCTTTCGTGAATGGGAGGGAATTGTGCAAAAGAATTGTTACCCCCCCTTTTTTTTGAGTCGGTTGTGGAGTGAAAATGTTGAGTGTAATGTCTACTCCAGTGTTTAGGGATTTGGTTATGTGTAAAATGGGTTTCTTGCAGAAAAATAATTTTAGCCTTCATATTACTATATTGGGCGAGTGCAATTTTTCTCTTAACATTGGTATTTAGTCCCCTGACGTTGTGTGAAATTATCTGTATCTTAGGATCCATTTATCACTCACCACCACCCCGTCCCCTCATACCTGGATATTACACCTGTCGTTACTTTGTATGTTGTCTGATCTTGTCTTCTTACCTTCTGAGGCATGGAGAAACTTTCTAGACTTTTGCTTGACGGAATTTGAGAAGAAGAGAAAAAACAAAAACAAAAAAACCATACATTAAAAAAACTCAAATTGACAAACAGTAAATAACATAATACAACGAATGTGAGTAGTACTAAATTTGCAATTTCCTAACTATCTGCAAATCCTAGCACTTTATAGAGTTATAAATAAATTGAAGCAATCCTAAAGTGTATACCTTTAACTTTAGAATGACCCATCTAAAGATGTTTGTATATTCTATCTATTGGGCCGGACTAGAAGATGGTACTGGGGATGTGTAATTTAACCTAAACTAGATACATATTGCTTTATCCCCCGATCTCTTCTTGGTTGGTTATCTAGGTTGATATCTGAATATTACTAGAAAAGTCTCAAGTCCCACAAATATTATTTTCACTTAGGAGCAGGCAAAGACATAGTTACCACACTAAGGTATTTAACAACTTTCAGAGTCTCTAGAGTCTCTCAGCTCCTCTGTTTTCTTTTGGAGACTTTAGTCCATCGGTTCGGCTGATTTGCTCCGCCTGGGATCTGTGAGCGGTTTTTGATATTGTCTTGAGGAGAGTCTGGGATTTCTGGGCAGTCCAATTTTAAACGTTGACAAATCTCTGGAATGTCCTGTTTCTCTCTTATGGATAAGGTGCTGCCTTCATGGTGTATGAATAGGGCGAAGGGGAATCCCCATCTGTACAAAATCTGATTTTTCCTCAGTAGTTGAGTCAGTGGGCGAAGTGTATATCTCTTCTGTAGGGTCTTAATACATAGGTCTTGGAAGAATTGAATGATTGTTCCTTGATATTTGAATGTTGGATTCTTTCTAGACGCCGCCATGACCTCTTCTTTTTCTTGAAAACGGAGGAATTTAACTATCACATCTCTGGGGGGTTCAGAATCTTTGGGTTTAGCTCTGAGGGCTCTATGAGCTCGTTCCAACTGAAATTTCCCTTCTTCTGATGAGCCTGTAATATTCTGAAATAGGTGAATCAGATAAGTACGAAGTTCTGATGAAATGATTGTTTCTGGGATTCCCTTCATGCGAATATTGCACCTCCGACTCCTATTCTCCAAGTCCTCAAGTTTATCATTAATATCTGACAGTTCTTTTTGGTGATCAGCTAGATGTTGGTTGATAGACGAGATGTCTTCTTCCATTGCCTCTTCTTTTTCTTCAAGGGTTTCCAATCTAGAACCCAATTCTGTAATGTCATGTTTGATTTCAGTGAGGCTGTTTGTGACAGTGTTTTGGAGTGCGTCCATCTTGGCCCACATCTTGTCAAATATGTTAGTGATATCTTGTTTGCTGACCAGATTTTTGATGTCTTTTAAAGTTACAGGTGTGTCCACAGTTTCCATGGAAGTAGCTTCAATGTCTTCCTCCAACTCATCCTCAGTGGCATTTCCATTTCTCTCTGGAGGCTTTTCTCCTCTTTGGCTTTTGAGAAAGATGTCAGCTACTGCTGGTTTGCTTAACGTTCCTGCTTTATTTTGTCTTCTAACTGACATTTTGTAGTTTGCTGCTTGGAAACAAAAAAAGATTGTATAGCCCCTAACAAGGGGTGCAGGTTGTGACTGAGTGAATGAGGTTTTTTTTTAAAGTCCTCTCTGAAATTCCTTAGCTTGTGTGGGAGGTTTCTTAACAATTTACTGGTTTAGACATGATAAGTTTTATTTCTCTTTTATCTTGCTTTTACTTTCTAGCTCTCCAGAGAACAATAGAGAATATAAATCGTCTCTTTTATTGATGCATTGCTCTTACTGTGTAGTTAGATCTTTTTAGTGAAGTGAGGCATTTGAAGTAGCTTATTATTTCCTCTAAGTGGTTTAATCTGCTCTCTCTTCAGCAATGTAGTGGTGCGTTTTACTAATGAGTTAGAACTCCTTCATGCATTGCCTTTATCCGAGTCTCTGGTGCCTGTGTTTAGCATATCTGTCTGATTTAGTTGCCACGTGGTAGCATCACATATATAATGATTTGTATAACATGCTTCTGTCATCACTTTTTGAACCTGTTTTATATGTCTTCACATCTTTATCTTGCTAGTCGGGTCATTTACCCTGTGCCAAAATGTTTCGTGGCATGTTTCCTGTGGTAGGGGCTTAACTCCTGATTCTTTGCTTATAACGCCATTACTCGGCGTGAGTCGGGGCTTTAGGCTCTTTGTCAGATGATAAGTTTTACTTCGTTTGGCAAGAAATGCCGTTGTACTTTATTATGAGTGTTTGTTTTCCTAAGCGGTAATGCTTAATTCTGCTTTAAGTCCGTGTTGGAGATTATTACAGTTGCCACGTGGTAGCGTTATTAAAATGGCGATTCTAAAAAAAAATGTCTATCTCCACCTTTTGAGAGCAATCTTATGTTGCTGGTCTCCCCTGTAAAGTTTGCCGCTATGTGTTTGGTTAGTTGTGCCGATGAGGGCTTACCATCTCCAGGGCTTCACTTCCAATGTCCTGACATTTCTGCCATTTCTCGCTGCGACACAAATGTGTCAGATCGCTTGCAGCCCCTGTATAAAATTTTATTTGGCCAGTGATACAGCACCGCACCACTTCTGCATAAGTCCGGTTAAAGTTGAGGGTCATTTAATGTCGAGTAGAGTGCTTTTACTCCATTAATTGTGCTAGGTGATCCCGGAGCTCTAGGAATATGCGTCCTCCATTAAGCATGCCTAGGCTCCGCCCTCTAAACTGTCTCTTTAAAGGGACATTCCAGACAAAATTGGAATCCACATGGTTTTGAATAGAAGCATGTTTGCAATATACTGTACAGGTATTATCAAAAAAATGTTTCAACTAAAAGCTATACCAGTTTCAAAAATGTATGTAAGTATGCACCATGCACCAGCATTTTATACACAGCACTTGCTCAAATAGCCCAAGGTGCTTGTACCATCTGGTAATGACTCAATTTGTTAATTGCTGACATAATACAAGCCCACTAGCTCACTAGGCAGCTGCAGTATTTAAGGTACTGGTGCACTGAGAATATCTATCTATGCTTCATGTGCATGTGCAGAGAAAAATGTTAACACTAAAACAGTAGCAGCACTTATGCCAATGCATGTATATTGTAAATGTCTATTTAAAGATGTAGCAGCATTGTATAGGATGAGCTGTTAAACCGTGCAGACCTAATCATGAAATCATTCGGACACATTTTATGACAATGCATGTAGTACAATAAACATTATTATTATATATTTCTAGTTAATACTAATTAATGCCTCAGATAAGTATAAGGCTATCCTACAAACTAACTAATGCCAGGGAAGGCTATCCTACATACAAATTAATGCCTGGGATAAGCATAAGGCTATCCTACACACTAATTAATGCCTGGGATAAGCATAAGGCTATCCTACACACTAATTAATGCCTGGGATAAGCATAAGGCTACCCTACACATTAATTAATGCCTAGAATAAGCATAAGTCTATCCTACACACTAATTAATGCCTGGGATAAGCATAAGGCTATCCTACACACTAATTAATGCCTGGGATAAGCATAAGGCTATCTTACATACTAATTAATGTCCGGGATAAGCATAAGGCTATCCTACACACTAATTAATGCCTTGGATAAGCATAAGGCTATCCTACACACTAATTAATGCCCGGGATAAGCATAAGGCTATCCTACACACTAATTAATGCCTTGGATAAGCATAAGGCTATCCTACACACTAATTAATGCCTTGGATAAGCATAAGGCTATCTTACATACTAATTAATGCCTGGGATAAGCATAAGGCTATCCTACACACCAATTAATGCCTGGGGTAAGCATAAGGCTATCCTACATACTAATTAATGCCTGGGATAAGCATAATGCTATCTTACATACTAATTAATGCCTGGGATAATCATAAGGCTATCCTACATACTAATTAATGCCTGGGATGCTCATGAGGCTATCCTACATACTAACTAATGCCTGGGATAAGCATAAGGCTATCTTACATACTTATTAATGCCTGGGATAAGCTATCCTACACACTAATTAATACCTGGGATAAGCATAAGGCTATCTTACATACTAATTATTGCCTGGGATAAGCATAAGGCTATCCTACACACTAATTAATACCTGGGATAAGCATAAGGCTATCCTGCATACTAATTAATGCCTGGGATAAGCATAAGGTTATTCTACGTACTAATTAATGCCTAAGATGCTCATGAGGCTATCCTACATACTAATTATTGCCTGGGATAAGCATAAGGCTATCCTACACACTAATTAATACCTGGGATAAGCATAAGGCTATCTTACATACTAATTAATGCCTGGGATAAGCATAAGGTTATTCTACGTACTAATTAATGCATAAGATGCTCATGAGGCTATCCTACATACTAACAAATGCCTGGGATAATCATAAGGGGGGCCTATTTAACAAATACGCTCTCCGTATTCAGCATTGCACCAGCAGCTCTTGTGAGCTGCTGGTGCAACCCCGCCCCCGCAGATTCGCGGCCAATTGGCCACCAGCAGGGGGTGTCAATCAAACCAATCATGCTCGATTGGGTTGAATTGCGGCGATATCTGTCCGCCTGCTCAGAGCAGGTGGACAGGTTATGGAGCAGCGGTCTTTAGACCGCTGCTTCATAACTGGTGTTTCTGGCAAGCCTGCAGTACGGAGCTTGATAGATATGCCCCAATATCTATTCATTGTTCTAGTGTCTATGAGTGAAACGTCTAACAAAACTTGAGAAGTAAGTAAGCAATGTGGGGAACTTGAAAATAGTACAGAGGATAAAGGGAGGGAAAGGAAACCCGTCAGGTATTAAAGGGTAGGGTAGGGTATGAGATTTATTTGGTTCGCCTAAAGTGGTGTAGGCGTGTCTGCATCTGGTGAGCTTATTGTATCCCAGTAGAATTTAATATTATGAAACATGTCTAATCTGTTGGTTTTATAAAATGAGTATTCCTCTAAATCTATCAATTCTTGTGTCCTCTTCTTCCACTCTGGGTAAGCAGGTATAGATCCAGATTTCCATTGTCTAGCAAATAGTGATTTTGCTCCATTCATGCAAATTTGGAGGAGCTGTGTACGCAATCTACAGGTGTGCCTCGGTCTATCATTGAACAAAACTATCTGAGGTGTGAGCTTGAATAGGGGATTGAAGAGTGGAGATAACCAGTCCAGAAAGGAGATAACTTTGGACAAGACCACAAGATATGGGTCATGTTGCCCACTTTTCCACACACCATCCAACACTGGGGGGAATCATTACGAAACACTAACTTTAATCTAGACGGAGTCAGATACCACTTAGATACATTTTTATAATTCATTTTATGGATTAGGGTTGGGGATGAGGATTTATGTGTAAATTCAAAAAATTTAGGTCAGTCTTTCTGAGATATGTCCGTCAAGAGTTCTTCCTGCCAGCTACAAGTGTAAGTAGGAGCCTGTCTATAAATACAGTCATCTAGAAGTGTTCGAGAGGTGGCAAGTGTGCCTCTTAGGGCAGAAATCTTCCTACAAGCTTCTTCAAATTTAGTGAGCAGGCGTGTGAAGGAGGAGTTATAAGGAGAGTGTTTGAGAAGGTGTTGTAGTTGAGAATACTTCAGCCATTGAGTATATGTGCCACCCAAAATTTCTGAAAGATCCTGTCTAGCTTTTAATTTCCCCTGATGTAGAATTGTATTGGAGCTGAATAACCTAGATACGAGAATTGAGTGCTACCCAATGTACCGAGTATACTCAATAGGAGCTCCGAATTTTAAAACACTGGGGTCATGGGAGAAAAATGAGATGAGATTTCTGGGATTCAGGTAATAATGCTGTCGCAAGTGGAGAAAATGTGTTTGGAAAGGGGGGATAGTTTGATTATTGATGGACGGCAACTAGGGGGTAGCCAGCATAAAGGGCCCATAGATGGGGTTTTAAGAATTTGGGAGTCTAATGAGATCCAGGCTTTATCTTGGTGTTTCGTGTGCCATTCTAGTATTCGTTGTAATATGTTCGCTTGATAATATCTGTGTATGTGGGGGAGTCCTATACCTCCATCTCTTTTGGATCTGTATTGCGTTATTCTAGCCACCCAGGGGTTGTTATCCCCCCAAATGTATTTGCTAAGGA
This sequence comes from Bombina bombina, assembly GCF_027579735.1. Classification (NCBI taxonomy): domain Eukaryota; kingdom Metazoa; phylum Chordata; class Amphibia; order Anura; family Bombinatoridae; genus Bombina; species Bombina bombina. The sequence continues at coordinate 1,127,630,455 of NC_069503.1, forward strand.
CGTTTTGTAGTTGGGCGAGGTACGAATGGGAAAGATCAATTGGGACTGTTTGGAGTATGTATAAAATGCGTGGGAGTATAGAAATTTTGACTAGTTGTATTCTACCCCACCAATATTGGCAGTCTTTTTGGATGTTCTGTAAGAGCGGATGAAAATTGGCTGAGTATAGAGAGGATAATTAGGGTGTAAGCTTTATTCCAAGGTATTTTATGGTGTCTTTTTTCAATTGATAAGGGCATATTTTAGCTAATTCACGAAGCCTTAGTGGAGTCAAATTAATGTTTAAAATATTTGATTTTTGGCTATTAACGTGAAAGTGTGAGATTTCTCTGAATCTCTGGAATTCGTCAAGAAGTGAGGGAATTAATTGTAATTGATCATTAAGGGTAAGCAGGATGTCGTCAGCATACAGACTAATCTTGTAATTATTTGGACCCACTGGAATACCTACAATTTTTTGGATTTCATCTAACATGGGCAGTTAGCGATTCCATTGCAAGGAAAAATAAAAGTGGGGAAAGAGGACACCCTTGACGTGTTCCATTATTAATTGAGAAAGAGTCAGAGAAGGTACTGTTAACTTTACTTCTTGCAGAGGGTTACAGTATAAGCTAAATATTCTGTTGATCATGTGTGTACCGAACCCAAAGCCTTTTAGTGCAATTTTAAGGTAATGCCAATAAAGTTTGTTGAAAGCTTTCTCTGCATCGGTTGAGACCAGGACCATTTCTATATTATGTGCTGTAGCATAATCATTTAGATGCAATGTTCTGATTGTGTTATCCCTGGTCTCCCGACGTGGAATGAAGCCAACCTGGTCTACGTGAACCAGTTGTGGTAGATATTTATTTATCCTATTAGCTAGAATTTTAGCGTATATTTTGGCGTCTGAGTTTATTAAAGAAATAGGTTGGTAATGCCCTAGCTCTTGCGGAGATTTATCTGTTTTATGAGCTGAAAGCATATCCTGCGAGAATGAGCCATTATGTTCAATATACTGGAAAGTTTTAGTCAGTTGTAGAGCTACAGTAGTATTTTTTTAAACTTTTTATAATATGCATTGGGAAAGCCGTCTGGTCCAGGACTTTTCTGATTTAGCAAGGAATCAATTACTTTGATAACTTCTGCGATCTCTATAGGAGCTTCAAGAAGCTCAGATTCTTCTTGTGATAGGGTTGGTAAGTCTGCCTCTAAAACATACACTTCCATTTTTTGTGGATCATGTGGAGTTGCTATTGGTGGGAGATTATAAAGCTTTTGGTAATACTCTTTCAAATATTAAGGCTATGCCTTTGCCGTCCTGTACGTTAGGGCATTTGGGAGTGGAGAGGCTATGTACATAGGAGTTAAATGTTTTTTGCCGAAGGGCTCACGCTAAAAGTGTTCCCACCTTGTTACTCTTACTAAAGTAAAGTTTTTTAAGAAAAAAGGCACGTCTCGGTGCTTCTTTATAAAGAAATGTGTTAAGTTTGGATCTAGCTTTAGTTAAGTCCCTAAGTAAACTAGGATTCAAGGGAGCTAAAATATGTTGAGCTTCCAGGGATTGTAATGCTGTATAACATAATTTATGTAAAAACTTACCTGATAAATTCATTTCTTTCATATTAGCAAGAGTCCATGAGCTAATGACGTATGGGATATACATTCCTACCAGGAGGGGCAAAGTTTCCCAAACCTTAAAATGCCTATAAATACACCCCTCACCACACCCACAATTCAGTTTAACGAATAGCCAAGAAGTGGGGTGATAAGAAAGGAGCGAGAGGACCTCTCTCATACTGAGACTGGGCCAGTGAATAGATGGGTGAGTGGGGGAGGTCCTGCCCATGGAAGACACTGAGAGAGGGGTGAGAGGTCAGCTTATGACTGGTGCAAAGTGTGCTGGTGAGCAAGATGTGATGGTTCACCCGGGGTATAGACCCAACATAATGATGGTAACGTCATAGGGCAGCAAGATTACTGGATGAGACAGTTTTACTAAATATCAGGCCCTATGTATTGGGCTTCGGTGTACTGACAGAGATAGGATAAGGGTGCGTATATAGAAAATTATGAAATAAGATCTGATTTCCCTGCAAGTTCAGCCAATTTTAATGGGTTATGGTGACCAAAAAGAAGCTATTTCATAAAAAAAAAGAAAACATTTATCATATGTTTTGCACTCTTTAAAAATAATTTCAAACACATTAAAGGGAAACAAATTTTACTGTAAACTGTCTCTTTAAAGGGACATTCCATACAAAATTGGAATCCACATGGTTTTGAATAGAAGCATGTTTGCAATATACTGTACAGGTATTATCAAAAAAATGTTTCAACTAAAAGCTATACCAGTTTCAAAAATGTATGTAAGTATGCACCATGCACCAGCATTTTATACACAGCACTTGCTCAAATAGCCCAAGGTGCTTGTACCATCTGGTAATGACTCAATTTGTTAATTGCTGACATAATACAAGCCCACTAGCTCACTAGGCAGCTGCAGTATTTAAGGTACTGGTGCACTGAGAATATCTATCTATGCTTCATGTGCATGTGCAGAGAAAAATGTTAACACTAAAACAGTAGCAGCACTTATGCCAATGCATGTATATTGTAAATGTCTATTTAAAGATGTAGCAGCATTGTATAGGATGAGCTGTTAAACCATGCAGACCTAATCATGAAATCATTCGGACACATTTTATGACAATGCATGTAGTACAATAAACATTATTATTATATATTTCTAGTTAATACTAATTAATGCCTCAGATAAGTATAAGGCTATCCTACATACTAACTAATGCCAGGGAAGGCTATCCTACATACAAATTAATGCCTGGGATAAGCATAAGGCTATCCTACACACTAATTAATGCCTGGGATAAGCATAAGGCTATCCTACACACTAATTAATGCCTGGGATAAGCATAAGGCTACCCTACACATTAATTAATGCCTAGAATAAGCATAAGTCTATCCTACACACTAATTAATGCCTGGGATAAGCATAAGGCTATCCTACACACTAATTAATGCCTGGGATAAGCATAAGGCTATCTTACATACTAATTAATGTCCGGGATAAGCATAAGGCTATCCTACACACTAATTAATGCCTTGGATAAGCATAAGGCTATCCTACACACTAATTAATGCCCGGGATAAGCATAAGGCTATCCTACACACTAATTAATGCCTTGGATAAGCATAAGGCTATCCTACACACTAATTAATGCCTTGGATAAGCATAAGGCTATCTTACATACTAATTAATGCCTGGGATAAGCATAAGGCTATCCTACACACCAATTAATGCCTGGGGTAAGCATAAGGCTATCCTACATACTAATTAATGCCTGGGATAAGCATAATGCTATCTTACATACTAATTAATGCCTGGGATAATCATAAGGCTATCCTACATACTAATTAATGCCTGGGATCCTCATGAGGCTATCCTACATACTAACTAATGCCTGGGATAAACATAAGGCTATCTTACATACTTATTAATGCCTGGGATAAGCTATCCTACACACTAATTAATACCTGGGATAAGCATAAGGCTATCTTACATACTAATTATTGCCTGGGATAAGCATAAAGCTATCCTACACACTAATTAATACCTGGGATAAGCATAAGGCTATCCTACATACTAATTAATGCCTGGGATAAGCATAAGGTTATTCTACGTACTAATTAATGCCTAAGATGCTCATGAGGCTATCCTACATACTAATTATTGCCTGGGATAAGCATAAGGCTATCCTACACACTAATTAATACCTGGGATAAGCATAAGGCTATCTTACATACTAATTAATGCCTGGGATAAGCATAAGGTTATTCTACGTACTAATTAATGCCTAAGATGCTCATGAGGCTATCCTACATACTAACAAATGCCTGGGATAATCATAAGGGGGGCCTATTTAACAAATACGCTCTACGTATTCAGCATTGCACCAGCAGCTCTTGTGAGCTGCTGGTGCAACCCCGCCCCTGCAGATTCGCGGCCAATTGGCCGCCAGCAGGGGGTGTCAATCAACCCAATCATGCTCGATTGGGTTGAATTGCGGCGATATCTGTCCGCCTGCTCAGAGCAGGTGGACAGGTTATGGAGCAGCGGCCTTTAGACCGCTGCTTCATAACTGGTGTTTCTGGCAAGCCTGCAGTACGGAGCTTGATAGATATGCCCCAATATCTATTCATCGTTCTAGTGTCTATGAGTGAAACGTCTAACAAAACTTGAGAAGTAAGTAAGCAATGTGGGGAACTTGAAAATAGTACAGAGGATAAAGGGAGGGAAAGGAAACCCGTCAGGTATTAAAGGGTAGGGTAGGTTATGAGAATTATTTGGTTCGCCTAAAGTGGTGTAGGCGTGTCTGCATCTGGTGAGCTTATTGTATCCCAGTAGAATTTAATATTATGAAACATGTCTAATCTGTTGGTTTTATAAAATGAGTATTCCTCTAAATCTATCAATTCTTGCGTCCTCTTCTTCCACTCTGGGTAAGCAGGTATAGATCCAGATTTCCATTGTCTAGCAAATAGTGATTTTGCTCCATTCATGCAAATTTGGAGGAGCTGTGTACGCAATCTACAGGTGTGCCTCGGTCTATCATTGAACAAAACTATCTGAGGTGTGAGTTTGAATAGGGGATTGAAGAGTGGAGATAACCAGCCCAGAAAGGAGATAACTTTGGACAAGACCACAAGATAATGGTCATGTTGCCCACTTTTCCACACACCATCCAACACTGGGGGGAATCATTACGAAACACTAACTTTAATCTAGACGGAGTCAGATACCACTTAGATACATTTTTATAATTCATTTTATGGATTAGGGTTGGGGATTAGGATTTATGTGTAAATTCAAAAAATTTAGGTCAGTCTTTCTGAGATATGTCCGTCAAGAGTTCTTCCTGCCAGCTACAAGTGTAAGTAGGAGCCTGTCTATAAATACAGTCATCTAGAAGTGTTCGAGAGGTGGCAAGTGTGCCTCTTAGGGCAGAAATCTTCCTACAAGCTTCTTCAAATTTAGTGAGCAGGCGTGTGAAGGAGGAGTTATAAGGAGAGTGTTTGAGAAGGTGTTGTAGTTGAGAATACTTCAGCCATTGAGTATATGTGCCACCCAAAATTTCTGAAAGATCCTGTCTAGCTTTTAATTTCCCCTGATGTAGAATTGTATTGGAGCTGAATAACCTAGATACGAGAATTGAGTGCTACCCAATGTACCGAGTATACTCAATAGGAGCTCCGAATTTTAAAACACTGGGGTCATGGGAGAAAAATGAGATGAGATTCCTGGTATTCAGGTAATAATGCTGTCGCAAGTGGAGAAAATGTGTTTGGAAAGGGGGGATAGTTTTATTATTGATGGACGGCAACTAGGGGGTAGCCAGCATAAAGGGCCCATAGATGGGGTTTTAAGAATTTGGGAGTCTAATGAGATCCAGGCTTTATCTTGGTGTTTCGTGTGCCATTCTAGTATTCGTTGTAATATGTTCGCTTGATAATATCTGTGTATGTGGGGGAGTCCTATACCTGCAGCTCTTTTGGATCTGTATTGCGTTATTCTAGCCACCCAGGGGTTGTTATCCCCCCAAATGTATTTGCTAAGGACGTTTTGTAGTTGGGCGAGGTACGAATGGGAAAGATCAATTGGGACTGTTTGGAGTATGTATAAAATGCGTGGGAGTATAGAAATTTTGACTAGTTGTATTCTACCCCACCAATATTGGCAGTCTTTTTGGATGTTCTGTAAGAGCGGATGAAAATTGGCTGAGTAAGAGAGGATAATTAGGGTGTAAGCTTTATTCCAAGGTATTTTATGGTGTCTTTTTTCAATTGATAAGGGCATATTTTAGCTAATTCACGAAGCCTTAGTGGAGTCAAATTAATGTTTAAAATATTTGATTTTTGGCTATTAACGTGAAAGTGTGAGATTTCTCTGAATCTCTGGAATTCGTCAAGAAGTGAGGGAATTAATTGTAATGGATCATTAAGGGTAAGCAGGATGTCGTCAGCATACAGACTAATCTTGTAATTATTTGGACCCACTGGGATACCTACAATTTTTTTGATTTGATCTAACATGGGCAGTTAGCGATTCCATTGCAAGGAAAAATAAAAGTGGGGAAAGAGGACACCCTTGACGTGTTCCATTATTAATTGAGAAAGAGTCAGAGAAGGTACTGTTAACTTTAATTCTTGCAGAGGGTTACAGTATAAGCTAAATATTCTGTTGATCATGTGTGTACCGAACCCAAAGCCTTTTAGTGCAATTTTAAGGTAATGCCAATAACGTTTGTTGAAAGCTTTCTCTGCATCGGTTGAGACCAGGACCATTTCTATATTATGTGCTGTAGCATAATCATTTAGATGCAATGTTCTGATTGTGTTATCCCTGGTCTCCCGACATGGAATGAAGCCAACCTGGTCTACGTGAACCAGTTGTGGTAGATATTTATTTATCCTATTAGCTAGAATTTTAGCGTATATTTTGGCGTCTGAGTTTATTAAAGAAATAGGTTGGTAATTCCCTAGCTCTTGCGGAGATTTATCTGTTTTATGAGCTGAAAGCATATCCTGCGAGAATGAGCCATTATGTTCAATATACTGGAAAGTTTTAGTCAGTTGTAGAGCTACAGTAGTATTTTTTTAAACTTTTTATAATATGCATTGGGAAAGCCGTCTGGTCCAGGACTTTTCTGATTTAGCAAGGAATCAATTACTTTGATCACTTCTGCGATCTCTATAGGAGCTTCAAGAAGCTCAGATTCTTCTTGTGATAGGGTTGGTAAGTCTGCCTCTAAAACATACACTTCCATTTTTTGTGGATCATGTGGAGTTGCTATTGGTGGGAGATTATAAAGCTTTTGGTAATACTCTTTCAAATATTAAGGCTATGCCTTTGCCGTCCTGTACGTTAGGGCGTTTGGGAGTGGAGAGGCTATGTACATAGGAGTTAAGTGTTTTTTGCCGAAGGGCTCACGCTAAAAGTGTTCCCACCTTGTTACTCTTACTAAAGTAAAGTTTTTTTAAGAAAAAAGGCACGTCTCTGTGCTTCTTTATAAAGAAATGTGTTAAGTTTGGATCTAGCTTTAGTTAAGTCCCTAAGTAAACTAGGATTCAAGGGAGCTAAAATATGTTGAGCTTCCAGGGATTGTAATGCTGTATAACATAATTTATGTAAGAACTTACCTGATAAATTCATTTCTTTCATATTAGCAAGAGTCCATGAGCTTAATGACGTATGGGATATACATTCCTACCAGGAGGGGCAAAGTTTCCCAAACCTTAAAATGCCTATAAATACACCCCTCACCACACCCACAATTCAGTTTAACGAATAGCCAAGAAGTGGGGTGATAAGAAAGGAGAGAAAGCATCAAAATAAGGAATTGGAAGAATTGTGCTTTATACAAAAAAATCATAACCACCACAAAAAGGGTGGGCCTCATGGACTCTTGCTAATATGAAAGAAATGAATTTATCAGGTAAGTTCTTACATAAATTATGTTTTCTTTCATGCAATTAGCAAGAGTCCATGAGCTAGTGACGTATGGGATAGCAGATACCCAAGATGTGGAACTTCCACGCAAGAGTCACTAGAGAGGGAGGGATAAAATAAAGACAGCCAATTCCGCTGAAAAATTAATCCACTACCCAAATCAAAAGTTTCAATTTCTATAATGAAAAAAACTGAAATTATAAGCAGAAGAATCAAACGGAAACAGCTGCCTGAAGTACTATTCTACCAAAAACTGCTTATAAAGAAGAGAAAACATAAAAATGGTAGAATTTAGTAAAAGTATGCAAAGAAGACAAAGTCATTGCTTTGCAAATCTGATCAACAGAAGCTTCATTCTTAAAAAGCCCAGGAAGTAGAAACTGACCTAGTAGAATGAGCCGTAATCCTCTGAGACGGGGATTAACCCGACTCCAAATAAGCATGATGAATCAAAAGCTTTAACCAAGATGCCAAAGAAATGGCAGAAGCCTTCTAACCTTCCTAAAACCAGAAAAGAAAACAAATAGACTAGAAGTCTGTCTGAAATCTGAATAGCTTCAACATAATATTTCAAAACTCTTAACACATCCAAAGAATGTAAGAATCTTACCAAAGAATTCTTAGGATTAGGACACAATGAAAAGACAATAATTCCTCCACTAATGTTGTTAGAATTCACAACTTTAGGTAAAAATTGAAATGAGGACAGCAAAAACCACCTTATCCTGATGAAAAATCAGAACAAGGAGATTCACAAGAAAGAACAGATAATTCAAAAACTGTTCTAGCTGAAGAGATGTCTAAAAAGAACAATACTTTCCATGAAAGTAATTAATGTAAAAAAAAATATGCTCAAACAGAAGAGCCTGTAAAGCCTTCAGAATCAAATTAAGTCTCCAAAGAGGAGAAATTGGCTTAATGACAGGCTTGATACGAACCAAAGCCTGAACAAAACAATGAATATCAGAAAGATTTAGCAATTCTTACTGTGAAACAGCACAGGAAAAGCAGATATTTGTCCTTTCAAGGAACTTGCAGACAAAAAAACCTTATAAAGAAACTAAAAAATCCTAGGAATTCTAAAAGAAAGCCAAGAGAATTCATAAGAAGAGCATCATGAGATGTAAATCTTCCAAACTCGATAATAAATCCTACTAAACACAGATTTACGAGCCTGCAACATAGTATTAATTACTGAGTCAGAGAAACTTCTATGACTAAGTACTAAGCGATACATTTTCATACCATCAAATTAATAATTTGAATTCCTGATGAAAAAAACGAATGTTAAGATATGAGGTCTGGCCTTAATGGAAGTAACCAAGATTGGCAACTGGACATCCGAACAAGAACCATATACCAAAACCTGTGTGGCCATGCTGGAGCCACCAGCCACACCAAAGATTGCTCTCTGATGATTTTGAAAATCACTCTTAAAAGAAGAACCAGAGATGAAAAAATATAGGCAGATTGATAATTCCAAGGAAGTGTCAATGCATACACTACTTCCGCCTGAGGATCCCCGGACCCGAATAGGCCCCTGGGAAGTTCCTTGTTTAGATGAGATGCCATCAGATCTATTTCTGGAAGCCCTCACATCTGAAAAATTGAAAAACATATCTGGGTAAAGAGACCATTCTCCCGGATGTAAAGCTTGATTAACAGAGACAATCCGCTTCCCAATTGTCTATACCTGGGAAAAAGACTACAGAAATTAGTTAGGAGCTGGATTTAGCCCAAGCAAATATCCAAGATACTTCTGTCACAGCCTAAGGACTGACAGTCCCACCCTGATGATTGACATACGCCACAGTTGTGACATTGTCTGTCTGAAAAAAACAATAAACGTCTCTTCTTCAAAAAGAAACCAACTGAAGAACTCTGAGAATGCACGGAGTTCCAAAATATCAAATGGTAATCTCGCCTCCTGAGATTTCCAAACCCCTTGTGCTGACAGAGATCCTCAGACAGCCTCCCAACCTAAAAGACTCGCATCTGTAGAGATCATGGTCCAGGTTGAAAGAACCGAAGAGACCTGTAGAACTAAATGATGGTGATCTTAACCACCGAATCAAAGATAGATAAACATTAGGATTCAAAGATATAAAAAGTGATATCCTAGAATCCCTGCACCATTATTCAGCATAAAAAACTGGAAAGATTTCCTATGAAATGAGCAAAGGGAATCGAATCCAATGCTGCAGCCATGAAACCTAAAACTTCCATGCATATATAGTAACTTGAAGGAAATAATAGAGACTGAAGGTTCCGACAAACGGAACCTAATAAACTTGTCACTTGTCTGTTAGAGACAAAAACATTGACACAATCTATCTGGAAACCTAAAAAAGGTGACCCTTGTGTGAGGAATCAAGGAGCTTTTGATTTGCAAAAAGATCCTCTAACCATGTCTTGAAGAAACAACAAAGTTGAATCGTATGAGATTCCGCAGAACGAAAAGACTGAGCCAGGACCATGATACCGTCCAAATAAGGAACACTGAGAACCTTGAAAAGATTCTTAGAGCTGTCGCTAGACCAGAAGGAAAAGCAACAATTGGTAATGCTTGTCAAAAAAAGAGAATCTCAGAAAATAAAAATAATCTGAATGAAAACAGAAAATGAAGATATGCATCTATTGTATCTATTGTAAACAAATAATGCCATCACTGACCAAAAAGGAAGAATAGACCATATAAACACCATTCTAAAAGATGGTACACTTATATGACAATTCAAAAAGATTTTTATTTTTTTATCTTTGGAACAATGAATAGTCTTGAATAAAACCCCAAAACCCAGTTCCTAAAATGAAACTGGAATAAATACCCCAGAAAACTCCAGGTCTGAGGAGCGCTTGAGACCCAATGGGTGACCAGCCGCACTTCACCAGTACCCAAAACATATAGGTCTGATACACACTTCAGGAAAGTGTTAGTCTTACTGGAATAGCTGGAATATGATAGAGAAAAAAGACTTCTCACAGACGGTTTTACTCTGAATCCTATTCTGTACCCAAAGTCTAAGAAGTTTGGACCGAATAGAACCAAACAAATTTCAAAAAAGTCTTAACCTGCCCCTTACCAGCCAAGCTGGAATAAGAACCGCACCTACATGCAAATTTGGGGAGCTGACTTTGAACATTTAAAAGGCTTAAATGAATGAAGAAAAAAACTTCCAATTATAAACATGTTACTTGGGGAAGAATTAAGGATTCCGTTCCTTAGTAAGAACAGAAAACTAATATAAGCTTAAAGTTTTAGTCTTAGAACTCAATCTTGAAGCCTAGAGTAACAGTTAAAGAATTGAAACCAATTATGAACCAAATAATTGATTATCTTGGAAAAAAAAAAGAAATATGGATTTTAGAAATCAAATTAGCATTCCAAGATTAAAATCACAAAGTTCTTCTAGCTAAAATAGCTAAAGACATAGATTAAACCTCATTTGCGAAAATATTTAATAAAATGACAACACAAATGAAATTATTAGCATGTTAATCAAGTTAAAGGACCAGTCAACACACTGGACTTGCGCAAACAACAAATGCAAGAAAACAAGACAATGCAATAGCACTTAGTCTGAACTTCAAATGAGTAGTAGATTTTGTCCTTTTAACAATGCTAAACAAATCATAATCCGATACTTGATCTTAAAGTATCCAACCAGAAAGATAAAGCAATTGCAACATCAGCAAAATAAATTACAGGACTATTAAAAGTTCCTGAAAATAATTTTCCTTAAATAAGATACAACCATCTGAAGGAAAAAAATAAATACTATTTGCTATAAGAATAATAGTATATTTAGCAGGAGTAGAGATAGCCCCATTAACTTGAGGAATCTTTCCTCAAAACTAACTGCCGGCAAAGAATACAATTTAAAACCTTAAAGAAGGACTAAAAGAAAATTCTCAGCCTATTCCATTCCCTAGTATCAGGAACTGGAAAAAACCTCTGAAGAAATCACAGAAGATAAATAAGCAGAATTTAAATGTTAGCTAGTCTTTAAAATCCAAAGAACTAGTTACTTCAATATCCAAAATAATCAACACCTTTTGAACAAAGAACAAATGTACTCTATTAAAAAATAAACGTCAATAAAGTGTCAATATCTGATGAAGAAAAATTCTGAATGAGAAAAAACACCATCAAAGAAGGATAATTCATTATGTTGTTGGTCATTTGAAACTTCATCAACTAAAAAAGAAGTTTGAAAAAGACCTAAAAATTTATTAGAAGGCGGGATGTCAGACAAAGCCTTTAAAATAGAATCAGAAAAAAATTCTTATAAATTTCTAAGTATATCTTGTACATAAGATGTAAAAAGAATAGCAATATATAAAGCATAAATACTAATGGATTCTGCATGTAAAAGTTTATCATGATAACTTATTACAAACCATAGCTAAAGATAAACATTCATAACATTTAAAATACATCAACTTAGCTTTGGTAGGACTGATCTCAGTCAACAGGAATCCCTCAGCATGTTCTGATCCAGGAACAGTGTATGGAAAATCTTGCAATATGTAATAGAAAAAAAACAACATATAAAGCAAAATTATCAAATTCCTTAAATGACAGTTTCAGGAATGGGAAAAAATGCAAAACAAACAAGCCTCTAGCAACCAGAAGCAAAAAAAAGTGAGACTTAAATAATGTGAGAAAAAGTGAAACAAGTATGACGCCCACATTTTTGGCGCCAAGTATGACACCCACATTATTGGCGCCAAACATCCTCTGATGCCGAAAACGATGCCCACATTTTCTGAACACATATGCGACAAAAAATGATGTAACAACGAACAAACTTCCGGCGTCAACTACGGCACCAGAAATGACAAAATTTTTCGCCAAAAAAGTATGCGCCAAGAATGACGCAATAAATTGAAGCATTTTCTGCCCCCGCGAGCCTAACAGCCCGCAGGGAAAAAAGTCAATTGAAAAATTTTCAAGGTAAGAAAAAAATATTTATTCATATGCATTTATCCCAAATAATGAAACTGACAGTCTGAATGAAGGAATACTGATTATCCTGAATCATGGCAAATATAAGTTTAAAGACATATATTTAGAACTTTACATATAAAGTGCCCAACCATAGCTTAGAGTGTCACAAAAAATAAGACTTACTTACCCCAGGACACTCATCTACATATAGTAGATAGCCAAACCAGTACTGAAACGAGAATCAGTAGAGGTAATGGTATATAAGGAGTATATTGTCGATATGAAAAGGGAGGTAAGAGATGAATCTCTACGACAGATAACAGAGAACCTATGAAATAGATCCCCTAGAGGAAGACCATTGTATTCAAATAGGCAATACTCTCTTCACATCCCTCTGACATTCACTACACTCTGAGAGGAAAACCGGGCTCCAGCCTGCTGCGAAGCGCATATCAACGTAGAACCTAGCCCAAATGTACTTCACCACCTCCATGGGAGGCAAAGTTTGTAAAACTGAATTGTGGGTGTGGTGAGGGGTGTATTTATAGGCATTTTAAGGTTTGGGAAACTTTGCCCCTCCTGGTAGGAATGTATATCCCATACGTCACTAGCTCATGGACTTTTGCTAATTACATGAAAGAAATAGGGTATTATATTCGAGTCTCTTAGTTTTAACTAACCTTGCTTTATGTTTGAGGAATTCCCCCCGTATAACCGATTTATGTACATCCCATAGAATACTAGGGGAGGTGAAGTCGTTCTGATTAAGTGTAAAGTATTCGCATAGGGATTTGGAGATCTCCTCTATTAGATTGGGGTCTTTAAGGAGGGACTCATCAAGTCTCCAGTGATATTGAGAAACTGGGGCAGAGGGCCATATGAGTTCCAGGGTGACCATGGAGTGATCAGACCAGGGGGTTGAGGTGATATCAGATGAAATCGCTAGGTGTAAGCTAAATTGGTTTAAGAAGAGGTAATCAATCCTTGAGTGGGATTGCCTAGGATGTGAGAAGAATGTAAATTGTTTGTTGTTTGGATGTTGTAGTCTCCAGACGTCGACAAGCGACTGTGATTGTAGTTTTGAATTGATTATCTTAAGGGTTTCTACTACGACCGTTTGAGCAGTCTAGCATTGGGAATAAGGCAAGATTAAAGTCCCCCACTTTCATGACAATCCCTTTTGCTAAAGTTGTAAGTCAAGTATTTTTATAAAAAATGTTGCCTGTTTTTTGTTTGGGGCATATATATTAACTAACGTCACTGTTTGATTGAAGAGCAAGCCATTGAGAATTAGTAATCTACCTTCATCATCCTGATGTTTGGTGGTTAATTTGAAAGGTATTCATCTACGAAATAGTGATGTCCCGAACGGTTCGCCCGCGAACGGTTCACGGTGAACATAGTATGTTCGCGTTCGTGGCTGTGGGCAAACACATGCGATGTTCGATCTGCCCCCTATGTGTCATCATTGAGGAAACTTTGACCCTGTATGTCACAGCCTTCTGACACATTAGAGCCAATCAGCATCAGACACTCCCACACAGACCCTCCCAGCTCCTTGGAAGCTGCCATTTTAGACTCACAACGACCTTGCTTTCTTAGTGAGAGGACGTGTTGTTTTTGTGCTGCTGACATTATAGGGAAATAGATAGCTAGGCTAGTGTATTTAGTGTCCACTACAGTCCAGAAGGACTCATCTCATCTCTGCTGCAAGGACAGCACCCCAAAAAGCCCTTTTTAGGGCTATAATTCGAGACGTTTTTTGGCTTTCAGCCTGTATGTGAGGCTCACAGCATATGCTGTGATTACTGCCACCACTGATATCTGCCTAACAACATTACTTCGTTTAAATTTAACCAACAAAAATTTTTTATTATTTTGCTAGTGTAATTTTTTTTCATTTTCTATCAGGCCTGTGTCACACAGCATATACTCTGGTTCATTGCTTTGTGCCAGCCACCAGTGTTAATATCCGTTTATAACATTATTTTAAATTTAAAAAAAATAATTTAAATCATTTTGCTAGTGTAATCTAATTACATTTTCTATCAGGCCTGTGTCTGTCAGGCTCACACAGCATTAATATACTTCATTTTTTTTCAGTCTTTTGGTTAATTGTTCTGTGCCAGGCAGCCACCACTCATATCTTCTTCACCTTATTTTAAATGAAAAAAAAAAAACGTTTACATTTTTTTGTTAGTGTAATCTAATATCATTTTCTATCAGGCCTGTGTGTTTTGCTGACATACAGAGCATACTGTGTTTACTTGCTGCCCTCCCTAGTCTATGAGCCATGACTCATATGTGTTTAACCTTTTTTTAATTTCCCCCCAAAAAAAAAAAAATTTAAATAATTTTTCTAGTGTAATCTAATAGTATTTTCTATCAGGCGTGTGTGTATCTGACTTACAGAGCCTACTGTTTTTAATAGCTGCCCTTCCAAGGCTATCAGCCACAACTAATATGTGCTTAACCTTTTTCTTTAAATTCCCAAAAAAAATCTTTAAATCATTATGCTAGTGTAATGTAATTTTATTTTCTATCAGGCCTTATTATTATATTTTGTATGGGTAATCATCCAGGCCGTATAGACCTCCCCAAATAGGGGGAGTTACAGAGATTAAAGTGCAAAGAATGGTACTACTTAAAACACAACCTAGTTAACATGTGTCCCAGACCGCATGTCTTATTATTATATTTTTTCAGGGTAATCAGGCAGGCCATATAGACCTCCCCAGATAGGGGTAACAGGGATTAAAGTGCTAAGAAAAGTACTAATTAACACAAGCTAGTTACCATGGGTCCAACACCATGTGTCTTGTTGTTATACTTTGTCAGGGTAATCATGCAGGCCATATAGACCTCCCTTGATAGGGGGAGTAACAGGGATTACAGTTCTAAGAATAGTAGTACTTAACACAACCTAGTTACCATGGGTCCCAGACCAGATGTTTTCTTGTTATACTTTGTCAGGCTAATCGTGCAGGCCATATAGAACTCCAACAAAAGGGGGGTAAGAGGGATTCAAGTGATAAGAAAAGTTTTACTTAACACAACAAAATTACCATGGGTCACAGACCGCGTGTCTTGTTGTTATACTTTGTCAGGGTAATCATAACCGCCATATAGACCTCCACCAATAGGGGGAGTTACAGGGCTGAAAGTGCTAAGAATAGTACTAATTAACACAACCTAGTTACCATGGGTCCAAGACCGCATGTTTAATTATTATACTTTATCAGGGTAATTATATATCTAACAAATATATCTATTTCTCTTCTATCGATTCTATCTAACTATCAATCTATGTATATCTATCCTATCTATCTATCGATCTACCTTCTGTCCGGACTGTTTTGAAACAGCCACTTGTGTTTTTGAAAAATTATAAGTAGGAGGACAGACCAATCATCTTCTTCCATCTCCCGGTTCCAAAAATGAAGGCCATATAGACCTCCCACCAAAAGGGGGAGTAACAGGTTGTAGTAAACTGTTAAGAATAGTACTACTTAACACACCACGGGTCACAGACCGCATGTCTTATTGTTATACTCTGTCAGGGAAATTATATATATTTCAAATTGATTTATTTATCTATCAAATAGATTGAACTATCAAACGTATCTATCAAATGTAGATTGCATCTATTGATCAATGTAATTTGTATCTATAAAATGTATATTACATATTTTGGTTGATGTCATTCGTATCTATCAAATGTATATTGCATCTATTGATCTATGTAATTCGTATCTATCAAATGTATATTGCATCTATTGATCGATGTAATTCGTATCTATCAAATGTATATTGCATCTATTGATCTATGTACAGTGTATCGATCATATGTATATTGCATCGATTGAGCTATGTAATCTATGTATCTATCTATCAAATCTATCTATCTCGTGGTTGTGCAAGTGGACTGTTTGCGGTTGATTGCGGTGCGTTAGACTTGGAGTTTGCTCTGTCACTGTGAAGCGGCCGTAACCCTTACACTACCTGATAGATATGACATCATCATAACTGATGTTTTAAAGCACGTTATTGCAAACAATTTGGGAATGTTAGGTGATTTAGGCCCTTTATGGGTTAAAAGCAGACTCTGCATAAACTATGTAATTTTCAATGGGAGTTTTGCCAGGGTTCCCCCTCCAGCATGCCACAGTCCCGGTGTTAGTCCCCTTGAAACAACTTTTCCATCACTATTGTGGCCAGAAAGAGTCCTTGTAGGTTTTAAAGTTCGCGACATCACTACTACGAAATAGGATTCCTACTCCATTTTTCTTTTCTGTGTTGTGACTAAAAATGCCTGATGGATAAGTACTAGAGCGGCATGTGGGAGCCTGTCCTTAACAAAAATGTGTTTCCTGAATATAAATTATATCTCCTCCTTGTTTACAAAACCAGTTCATGGCAACCGATCTTTTAGTAGGGGAGTTTAGCCCTTTCGCATTTTGAGAGAGGAATTTGATGTTATGACCACTCATGTTTTGCAAGGGGGAGGTATAACAGAGGTTCTGAATATGTGTGTGTGATAAGCTTCTGGTGTATGTTGTGTGGGAGAGGATACTCTAACGACTAGATTATTTGTTGTGCGTTAGGGTAAAAAAGCAGCGTTAACAGGTCCTAACGCTGCTTTTTTACGTCCGCTGGTATTATGAGTCTTGAAGGTTTAGGGTCACCGCACACTTTTTTGGCCTTACCGCAAAACGACTTACATAAACTTCATAAAGTCTTTTTTCTATGGGACTTCCATAGCGCCGGTATTACAAGTCTGTTCTGGGAGGCCAAAAAGTTAGCGGTACACCCTACCCCGTCAAGAGTCCTAACGCATTTAAAAGTCAGTAGTTAAGAGTTTTATGGTACAACGCCGTAACATAAAACTCATAACTAAAGTGCTAAAAAGTACACTAACACCCATAAAATACCTATTAACCCCTAAACCGAGGCCCTCCCGCATGGCAAAAACTATAATAAAATTATTAACCCCTTATCTGCCGCTCCGGACATCTCCGCAACTATAATAAACATATTAACCCCTAAACCGCCGCATAACCCCTAATCTGCCGTCCCTAACATCGCTGCCATGACTAAGTACTAAGCGATAAATTTTCATACCATCAAATTAATAATTTGAATTCCTGATGAAAAAAACGAATGTTAAGATATGAGGTCTGGCCTTAATGGAAGTAACCAAGATTGGCAACTGGACATCCGAACAAGAACCATATACCAAAACCTGTGTGGCCATGCTGGAGCCACCAGCCACACCAAAGATTGCTCTCTGATGATTTTGAAAATCAC
Organism: Bombina bombina; assembly: GCF_027579735.1. Classification (NCBI taxonomy): domain Eukaryota; kingdom Metazoa; phylum Chordata; class Amphibia; order Anura; family Bombinatoridae; genus Bombina; species Bombina bombina. The sequence continues at coordinate 1,127,648,220 of NC_069503.1, forward strand.
TCTTAAAAGAAGAACCAGAGATGAAAAAATATAGGCAGATTGATAATTCCAAGGAAGTGTCAATGCATACACTACTTCCGCCTGAGGATCCCCGGACCTGAATAGGCCCCTGGGAAGTTCCTTGTTTAGATGAGATGCCATCAGATCTATTTCTGGAAGCCCTCACATCTGAAAAATTGAAAAACATATCTGGGTAAAGAGACCATTCTCCTGGATGTAAAGCTTGATTAACAGAGACAATCCGCTTCCCAATTGTCTATACCTGGGAAAAAGACCACAGAAATTAGATAGGAGCTGGATTTAGCCCAAGCAAATATCCAAGATACTTCTGTCACAGCCTAAGGACTGACAGTCCCACCCTGATGATTGACATACGCCACAGTTGTGACATTGTCTGTCTTAAAAAAACAATAAACGTCTCTTCTTCAAAAAGAAACCAACTGAAGAACTCTGAGAATGCACGGAGTTCCAAAATATCAAATGGTAATCTCGCCTCCTGAGATTTCCAAACCCCTTGTGCTGACAGAGATCCTCAGACAGCCTCCCAACCGAAAAGACTCGCATCTGTAGAGATCATGGTCCAGGTTGAAAGAACTGAAGAGACCTGTAGAACTAAATGATGGTGATCTTAACCATCAAAGTTGAATCGTATGAGATTCCGCAGAACGAAAAGACTGAGCCAGTACCATGATACCGTCCAAATAAGGAACACTGAGAACCTTGAAAAGATTCTTAGAGCTGTCGCTAGACCAGAAGGAAAAGCAACAATTGGTAATGCTTGTCAAAAAAAGAGAATCTCAGAAAATAAAAATAATCTGAATGAAAACAGAAAATGAAGATATGCATCTATTGTATCTATTGTAAACAAATAATGCCATCACTGACCAAAAAGGAAGAATAGACCATATAAACACCATTCTAAAAGATGGTACACTTATATGACAATTCAAAAAGATTTTTTTTTTTATCTTTGGAACAATGAATAGTCTTCAATAAAACCCCAAAACCCAGTTCCTAAAATGAAACTGGAATAAATACCCCAGAAAACTCCAGGTCTGAGCAGCGCTTGAGACCCAATGGGTGACCAGCCGCACTTCACCAGTACCCAAAACATATCGGTCTGAAACACACTTCAGGAAAGTGTTAGTCTTACTGGAATAGCTGGAATATGATAGAGAAAAAAGACTTCTCACAGACGGTTTTACTCTGAATCCTATTCTGTACCCAAAGTCTAAGAAGTTTGGACCGAATAGAACCAAACAAATTTCAAAAAAGTCTTAACCTGCCCCTTACCAGCCAAGCTGGAATAAGAACCGCACCTACATGCAAATTTGGGGAGCTGACTTTGAACTTTTAAAAGGCTTAAATGAATGAAGAAAAAAACTTCCAATAATAAACATGTTACTTGGGGAAGAATTCATGATTCCGTTCCTTAGTAAGAACAGAAAACTAATATAAGCTTAAAGTTTTAGTCTTAGAACTCAATCTTGAAGCCTAGAGTAACAGTTAAAGAATTGAATCCAATTATGAACCAAATAATTGATTATCTTGGGAAAAAAAAAAGAAATATGGATTTTAGAAATCAAATTAGCATTCCAAGATTAAAATTACAAAGTTCTTCTAGCTAAAATAGCTAAAGACAGAGATTAAACCTCATTTGCGAAAATATTTAATAAAATGACAACACAAATGAAATTATTAGCATGTTAATCAAGTTAAAGGACCAGTCAACACACTGGACTTGCGCAAACAACAAATGCAAGATAGCAAGACAATGCAATAGCACTTAGTCTGAACTTCAAATGAGTAGTAGATTTTGTCCTTTTAACAATGCTAAACAAATCATAATCCGATACTTGATCTTAAACTATCCAACCAGAAAGATGAAGCAATTGCAACATCAGCAAAATAAATTACAGGACTAATAAAAGTACCTGAAAATAATTTTCCTTAAATAAGATACAACCATCTGAAGGAAAAAAATAAATACTATTTGCTATAAGAATAATAGTATATTTAGCAGGAGTAGAGATATAGCTCTATTAAAAAATAAAATGTCAATAAAGTGTCAATATCTGATGAAGAAAAATTCTGAATGAGAAAAAAACACCATCAGAGAAGGATAATTCATTATGTTATTGGTCATTTGAAACTTCATCAACTAAAAAAGAAGTTTGAAAAAGACCTAAAAATTTATTAGAAGGCGGGATGTCAGACAAAGCCTTTAAAATAGAATCAGAAAAAAATTCTTATAAATTTCTAAGTATATCTTGTACATAAGATGTAAAAAGAATAGCAATATATAAAGCATAAATACTAATGGATTCTGCATGTAAAAGTTTATCATGATAACTTATTACAAACCATAGCTAAAGATAAACATTCATAACATTTAAAATAAATGAACTTAGCTTTGGTAGGACTGATCTCAGTCAACAAGAATCCCTCAGCATGTTCTGATCCAGGAACAGTGTATGGAAAATCTTGCAATATGTAATAGAAAAAAAACAACATATAAAGAAAAATTATCAAATTCCTTAAATGACAGTATCAGGAATGGGAAAAAATGCAAAACAAACAAGCCTCTAGCAACCAGAAGCAAAAAAAAGTGAGACTTAAATAATGTGAGAAAAAGTGAAACAAGTATGACACCCACATTTTTGGCGCCAAGTATGACACCCACATTATTGGTGCCAAACATCCTCTGACGCCGAAAACGATGCCCACATTTTTTGGCGCAAAAAAACGTCTGAACACATATACGACAAAAAATTAAGTAACAACGAACAAACTTCCGGCGTCAACTACGGCGCCGGAAATGACAAAATTTTGCGCCAAAAAAGTTTGCGCCAAGAATGACGCAATAAATTGAAGCATTTTCTGCCCCCGCGAGCCTAACAGCCTGCAGGGAAAAAAGTAAATTGAAACATTTTCAAGGTAAGAAAAAAATATTTATTCATATGCATTTATCCCAAATAATGAAACTGACAGTCTGAATGAAGGAATACTGATTATCCTGAATCATGGCAAATATAAGTTTATAGACATATATTTAGAACTTTACATATAAAGTGCCCAACCATAGCTTAGAGTGTCACAAAAAATAAGACTTACTTACCCCAGGACACTCATCTACATATAGTAGATAGCCAAACCAGTACTGAAACGAGAATCAGTAGAGGTAATGGTATATTGTCGATCTGAAAAGGGAGGTAAGAGATGAATCTCTACGACCGATAACAGAGAACCTATGAAATAGATCCCCTAGAGGAAGACCATTGTATTCAAATAGGCAATACTCTCTTCACATCCTTCTGACATTCACTACACTCTGAGAAGAAAACCGGGCTCCAGCCTGCTGCGAAGCGCATATCAACGTAGAATCTAGCACAAACGTACTTCACCACCTCCATGGGAGGCAAAGTTTGTAAAACTGAATTGTGGGTGTGGTGAGGGGTGTATTTATAGGCATTTTAAGGTTTGGGAAACTTTGCCCCTCCTGGTAGGAATGTATATCCCATACGTCACTAGCTCATGGACTCTTGCTAATTACATGAAAGAAATAGGGTATTATATTTGAGTCTCTTAGGGATTTTGAGATCTCCTCTATTAGATTGGGGTCTTTAAGGAGGGACTCATCAAGTCTCCAGTGATATTGAGAAACTGGGGCAGAGGGCCATATGAGTTCCAGGGTGACCATATAGTGATCAGACCAGGGGGTTGAGGTGATATCAGATGAAATCGCTAGGTGTAAGCTAAATTGGTTTAAGAAGAGGTAATCAATCCTTGAGTGGGATTGCCTAGGATGTGAGAAGAATGTAAATTGTTTGTTGTTTGGATGTTGTAGTCTCCAGACGTCGACAAGCGACTGTGATTGTAGTTTTGAATTGGTTATCTTAAGGGTTTCTACTACGACTGTTTGAGCAGTCTAGCATTGGGAACAAGGCAAGATTAAAGTCCCCCACTTTCATGACAATCCCTTTTGCTAAAGTTGTAAGTCAAGTATTTTTATAAAAAATGTTGCCTGTTTTTTGTTCGGGGCATATATATTAACTAACGTCACTGTTTGATTGAAGAGCAAGCCATTGAGAATTAGTAATCTACCTTCATCATCCTGATGTTTGGTGGTTAATTTGAAAGGTATTCATCTACGAAATAGTGATGTCCCGAACAGTTCGCCCGCGAACGGTTCACTGCGAACATAGTATGTTCGCGTTTGCGGCTGTGGGCAAACACATGCGATGTTCGATCTGCCCCCTATGTGTCATCATTGAGGAAACTTTGACCCTGTATGTCACAGCCTTCTGACACATTAGAGCCAATCAGCATCAGACACTCCCACACAGACCCTCCCAGCTCCTTGGAAGCCGCCATTTTAGACTCATAACGACCTTGCTTTCTTAGTGAGAGGACGTGTTGTTTTTGTGCTGCTGACATTATAGGGAAATAGATAGCTAGGCTAGTGTATTTAGTGTCCACTACAGTCCAGAAGGACTCGTCTCATCTCTGCTGCAAGGACAGCACCCCAAAAAGCCCTTTTTAGGGCTATAATTCGAGACTTTTTTTGGGGGGGGGGTCGTTATTTTTATTAGCATTTGCCTGGCTTTCAGTCTGTATGTGAGGCTCACAGCATATGCTGTGATTACTGCCACCACTGATATCTGCCTAACAACATTACTTAGTTTAAATTTAACCAACAACATTTTTTAATTATTTTGCTAGTGTAATTTTTTTTCATTTTCTATCAGGCCTGTGTCACACAGCATATACTCTGGTTCATTGCTCTGTGCCAGCCACCAGTGTTAATATCCGTTTATAACATTATTTTAAATTTAAAAAAAAAAAAAAAATCATTTTGCTAGTGTAATCTAATTACATTTTCTATCAGGCCTGTGTCTGTTAGGCTCACACAGCATTAATATACTTCATTTTTTTTCAGTCTTTTGGTTAATTGCTCTGTGCCAGGCAGCCACCACTCATATCTTCTTCACCTTATTTTAAATGTAAAAAAAAAAACTTTTAAATTTTTTTGTTAGTGTAATCTAATATCATTTTCTATCAGGCCTGTGTGTTTTGCTGACATACAGAGCATACTGTGTTTACTTGCTGCCCTCCCTAGTCTATGAGCCACGGCTCATATGTGTTTAACCTTTTTTTAATTTCCCCCCAAAAAAAAAAATTAAATCATTTTTCTAGTGTAATCTAATAGTATTTTCTATCAGGCGTGTGTGTATCTGACTTACAGAGCCTACTGTTTTTAATAGCTGCCCTTCCAAAGCTATCAGCCACGACTCATATGTGCTTAACCTTTTTCTTTAAATTCCCCAAACAAATCTTTAAATCATTATGCTAGTGTAATGTAATTTTATTTTCTATCAGGCCTTATTATTATATTTTGTATGGGTAATCATCCAGGCCATATAGACCTCCCCAAATAGGGGGAGTTACAGAGATTAAAGTGCAAAGAATGGTACTACTTAAAACACAACCTAGTTAACATGTGTCCCAGACCGCATGTCTTATTATTATATTTTTTCAGGGTAATCAGTCAGGCCATATAGACCTCCCCAGATAGGGGGGGGGGGTAACAGGGATTAAAGTGCTAAGAAAAGTACTAATTAACACAAGCTAGTTACCATGGGTCCAACACCGTGTGTCTTGTTGTTATACTTTGTCAGGGTAATCATGCAGGCCATATAAACCTCCCTTGATAGGGGGAGTAACAGGGATTACAGTTCTAAGAATAGTACTACTTAACACAACCTAGTTACCATGGGTCCCAGACCAGATGTTTTCTTGTTATACTTTGTCAGGCTAATCGTGCAGGCCATATAGAACTCCAACAAAAGGGGGGTAAGAGGGATTCAAGTGATAAGAAAAGTTTTACTTAACACAACAAAATTACCATGGGTCCCAGACCGCGTGTCTTGTTGTTATACTTTGTCAGGGTAATCATAACCGCCATATAGACCTCCACCAATAGGGGGAGTTACAGGGCTGAAAGTGCTAAGAATAGTACTAATTAACACAACCTAGTTACCATGGGTCCAAGACCGCATGTTTAATTATTATACTTTATCAGGGTAATTATATATCTAACAAATATATTTATTTCTCTTCTATCGATTCTATCTAACTATCAATCTATGTATATCTATCTATCCTATCTATCGATCTATCTTCTGTCCGGACTGTTTTGAGACAGCCACTTGTGTTTTTGAAAAATTATAAGTAGGAGGACAGACCAATCATCTTCTTCCATCTCCCGGTTCCAAAAATGAAGGCCATATAGACCTCCCACCAAAAGGGGGAGTAACAGGTTGTAGTAAACTGTTAAGAATAGTACTACTTAACACACCACGGGTCACAGACCGCATGTCTTATTGTTATACTCTGTCAGGGAAATTATATATATTTCAAATCGATTTATTTATCTATCAAATAGATCGAACTATCAAACGTATCTATCAAATGTAGATTGCATCTATTGATCAATGTAATTTGTATCTATAAAATGTATATTACATATTTTGGTTGATGTCATTCGTATCTATCAAATGTATATTGCATCTATTGATCTATGTAATTCGTATCTATCAAATGTATATTGCATCTATTGATCTATGTACAGTGTATCGATCATATGTATATTGCATCGATTGAGCTATGTAATCTATGTATCTATCTATCAAATCTATCTATCTCGTGGTTGTGCAAGTGGACTGTTTGCGGTTGATTGCGGTGCGTTACACTTGGAGTTTGCTCTGTCACTGTGAAGCGGCCGTAACCCTTACACTACCTGATAGATATGACATCATCATAACTGATGTTTTAAAGCACGTTATTGCAAACAATTTGGGAATGTTAGGTGATTTAGGCCCTTTATGGGTTAAAAGCAGACTCTGCATAAACTATGTAATTTTCAATGGGAGTTTTGCCAGGGATCCCCCTCCAGCATGCCACAGTCCCGGTGTTAGTCCCCTTGAAACAACTTTTCCATCACTATTGTGGCCAGAAAGAGTCCTTGTAGGTTTTAAAGTTCGCGACATCACTACTACGAAATAGGATTCCTACTCCATTTTTCTTTTCTGTGTTGTGACTAAAAAAGCCTGATGGATAAGTACTAGAGCGGCATGTGGGAGCCTGTCCTTAACAAAAATGTGTTTCCTGAATAGAAATTATATCTCCTCCTTGTTTACAAAACCAGTTCATGGCAACCGATCTTTTAGTAGGGGAGTTTAGCCCTTTCGCATTTTGAGAGAGGAATTTGATGTTATGACCACTCATGTTTTGCAAGGGGGAGGTATAGCAGAGGTTCTGAATGTGTGTGTGTGATAAGCTTCTGGTGTATGTTGTGTGGGAGAGGATACTCTAACGACTAGATTATTTGTTGTGCGTTAGGGTAAAAAAGCAGCATTAACAGGTCCTAACGCTGCTTTTTTACGTCCGCTGGTATTATGAGTCTTGAAGGTTTAGGGTCACCGCACACTTTTTTGGCCTTACTGCAAAAAGACTTACATAAACTTCATAAAGTCTTTTTTCTATGGGACTTCCATAGCACCGGTATTACAAGTCTGTTCTGGGAGGCCAAAAAGTGAGCGGTACACCCTACCCCGTCAAGAGTCCTAACGCATTTAAAAGTCAGTAGTTAAGAGTTTTATGGTACAACGCCGTGACATAAAACTCATAACTAAAGTGCTAAAAAGTACACTAACACCCATAAAATACCTATTAACCCCTAAACCGAGGCCCTCCCGCATCGCAAAAACTATAATAAAATTATTAACCTCTTATCTGCCGCTCCGGACATCTCCGGAACTATAATAAACATATTAACCCCTAAACCGCCGCACTCCCGTCTCGCTAACATTAGTTAAATATTATTAACCCCTAATCTGCCGTCCCTAACATCGCTGCCACCTATCTACATTTATTAACCTCTAATCTGCCGCCCCCAACGTTGCCGCCACTATACTAAATGTATTAACCCCTAAACATAAGTCTAACCCTAACCCTTACACCCCCTAACTTAAATATAATTTAAATAAATCTAAATAAAAATTAATATTATTACCTAAGTAATTACTATTTAAAACTAAATACTTACCTATAAAATAAACTCTAAGCTAGCTACAATATAACTAATAGTTACATTGTATCTAGCTTAGGCTTTATTTTTATTTTACAGGCAAGTTTGTATTTATTTTAACTAGGTAGAATAGTTATTAAATAGTTATTAACTATTTAATAACTACCTAGCTAAAATAAATACAAAAGTACCTGTAAAATAAAACCTAACCTAAGTTACAATAACACCTAACACTACACTATAATTAAATAAATTAACTAAATTAAATACAATTAACTAAATTAAATTAGCTAAAGTACAAAAAAAACCTAAATTACAGAAAATAATAAACAAATTACAAGATATTTAAACTAATTACACCTAATCTAATAGCCCTATCAAAATAAACCCCCCCCAAAATAAAAAACCCTACCCTCAACTAAACTATCAATAGCCCTTAAAATGGACTTTTGCGGAGCATTGCCCCAAAGTAATCAGCTCCTTTACCTGTACCTGTAAAAAAAAATACAAACAACCCCCCCCAACAGTAAAACCCAACACCCACACAACCAACCCCCCAAATAAAATACTATCTAAAAAAACCTAAGCTCCCCATTGCCCTGAAAAGGGCATCTGTATGGGCATTGCCCTTAAAAGGGCATTTAGCTCTTTTGCGGCCCAAACCCTAATCTAAAAAATAAACTGCCGCACTCCTGTCTCGCAAACATTAGTTAAATATTATTAACCCCTAATCTGCCGTCCCTAACATCACCGCCACCTATCTACATTTATTAACCTCTAATCTGCCACCCCCAACGCCGCTGCCACTATACTAAATGTATTAAACCCTAAACCTAAGTCTAACCCTAACACCCCCTAACTTAAATATAATTTAAATAAATCTAAATAAAAATTAATATTATTACCTAAATAATTCCTATTTAAAGCTAAATACTTACCTATAAAATAAACCCTAAGCTAGCTACAATATAACTAATAGTTACATTGTAGCTAGCTAAGGCTTTATTTTTATTTTACAGGCAAGTTTGTATTTATTTTAACTAGGTAGAATAGTTATTAAATGGTCATTAACTATTTAATAACTACCTAGCTAAAATAAATACAAAAGTACCTGTAAAATAAAACCTAACCTAAGTTACAATAACACCTAACACTACACTATACTTAAATAAATTAACTAAATTAAATACAATTAACTAATTTAAATTAAATTAGCTAAGTACAAAAAAAACTACACTAATTTACAGAAAATAATAAGCAAATTACAAGATATTTAAACTAATTACACCTAATCTAATAGCCCTATCAAAATAAAAAAAGCCCCCCCAAAATAAAAAAAAACCCTAGCCTAAACTAAACTATCAATAGCCCTTAAAATGGCCTTTTGCGGGGCATTGCCCCAAAGTAATCAGCTCTTTTGCCTGTACCTGTAAAAAAAAAATACAACCAACCCCCCCCAACAGTAAAACCCACTACCCACACAACCAACCCCCCAAATAAAATACTATCTAAAAAACCTAAGCTCCCCATTGCCCTGAAAAGGACATTTGGATGGGCATTGCCCATAAAAGGGCATTTAAAACTTTTGCGACCCAAACCCTAATCTAAAAAATAAAACAAACCCAATACACCGTTAAAAAAACCTAACACTAACCCCCTGAAGATCGACTTACTGTTCTGAAGACCGGACATCCATCCTCAAGGAAGCGGCAGAAGTCTTCATCCAACTGGGCCGAAGTCCTCAACGAAGGCAGGAGAAGTCCTCATCCAAGCCGGGCCAAAGTCCTCAACAATGCTGGGAGAAGTCTTCATCCAAGCCGGGCGAAGTGGTCCTCCAGACGGGCAGAAGTCTTCATCCAGACAGCATCTTATATCTTCATCCATCTGACCCGGAGCGGCTCCCTCTTCAAGACATCTGGAGCAGAGCATCCTCTTCAAACGACGGCTTCTTACTGAATGACGGTTCCTTTAAGTGACGTCATCCAAGATGGCGTCCCTTAGATTCCGATTGGCTGATAGAATCCTATCAGCCAATCGGAATTAAGGTAGAAAAAATCCTATTGGCTGATGCAATTCTATTGGCTGATTGCATCAGCCAATAGGATTGAACTTCAATCCTATTGGCTGATTGCATCAGCCAATAGGATTTTTTCTACCTTAATTCCGATTGGCTGATAGAATTAGTTTAGGCTAGGTTTTTTTTTATTTTTGGGGGGCTTTTTTTTATTTTGGTAGGGCTATTAGATTATGTGTAATTAGTCTAAATATCTTGTAATTTGTTTATTATTTTCTGTAATTTAGTGTTTGTTTGTTTTTGTACTTTAGCTAATTTCATTTAATTTATATAATTGTTGTTAATTTAGTTAATTTATTTAATTATAGTGTAGTGTTAGGTGTTATTGTAACTTAGGTTAGGTTTTATTTTACAGGTACTTTTGTATTTATTTTAGCTAGGTAGTTATTAAATAGTCAATAACTATTTAATAACTATTCTGCCTAGTTAAAATAAATGCAAAACAGAATGAGAAGCAGTCTGCCAGGAACGAACAGCAGCATCAATAGCTTGTTCTATGGCCCGGTTGCCACCTGGTAGTAGCTTCTTTCTGCCCAATTGTGCTTTTCACAGAGGAAAATTTTCCTGTAGTATATCAGTCTGATCCCGCCGACATGGTCAGTCCAGCCCCGAAATACCAGGCAATTCTCCTCTAAACAAGGAACATGACAACCCCAGACGATCGTTTCGGCCTCCTTTGGGCCTCGTCAGTGAGGTGCAGCCATATCCCTCTAAGCACATTAGGCAAGGAGTCCACATCTGGTTTCCCCCATCACCCTTAGGGAGACTAACCCCAGGATCATATTTACATATGCAAAACAGAATGAGAAGCAGTCTGCCAGGAACGAACAGCAGCATCAATAGCTTGTTCTATGGCCCGGTTGCCACCTGGTAGTAGCTTCTTTCTGCCCTATTGTGCTTTTCACAGAGGAAAATTTTCCTGTAGTATATCAGTCTGATCCCGCCGACATGGTCAGTCCAGCCCCGAAATACCAGGCAATTCTCCTCTAAACAAGGAACATGACAACCCCAGACGATCGTTTCGGCCTCCTTTGGGCCTCGTCAGTGAGGTGAAGCCATATCCCTCTAAGCACATTAGGCAAGGAGTCCACGTCTGGTTTCCCCCATCACCCTTAGGGAGACTAACCCCAGGATCATATTTACATATGCAAAACAGAATGAGAAGCAGTCTGCCAGGAACGAACAGCAGCATCAATAGCTTGTTCTATGGCCCGGTTGCCACCTGGTAGTAGCTTCTTTCTGCCCAATTGTGCTTTTCACAGAGGAAAATTTTCCTGTAGTATATCAGTCTGATCCCGCCGACATGGTCAGTCCAGCCCCGAAATACCAGGCAATTCTCCTCTAAACAAGGAACATGACAACCCCAGACAATCGTTTCGGCCACCTTTGGGCCTCATCAGTGAGGTGCAGCCATATCCCTCTAAGCACATTAGGCAAGGAGTCCACGTCTGGTTTCCCCCATCACCCTTAGGGAGACTAACCCCAGGATCATATTTACATATGCAAAACAGAATGAGAAGCAGTCTGCCAGGAACGAACAGCAGCATCAATAGCTTGTTCTATGGCCCGGTTGCCACCTGGTAGTAGCTTCTTTCTGCCCAATTGTGCTTTTCACAGAGGAAAATTTTCCTGTAGTATATCAGTCTGATCCCGCCGACATGGTCAGTCCAGCCCCGAAATACCAGGCAATTCTCCTCTAAACAAGGAACATGACAACCCCAGACAATCGTTTCGGCCACCTTTGGGCCTCATCAGTGAGGTGCAGCCATATCCCTCTAAGCACATTAGGCAAGGAGTCCACGTCTGGTTTCCCCCATCACCCTTAGGGAGACTAACCCCAGGATCATATTTACATATGCAAAACAGAATGAGAAGCAGTCTGCCAGGAACGAACAGCAGCATCAATAGCTTGTTCTATGGCCCGGTTGCCACCTGGTAGTAGCTTCTTTCTGCCCAATTGTGCTTTTCACAGAGGAAAATTTTCCTGTAGTATATCAGTCTGATCCCGCCGACATGGTCAGTCCAGCCCCGAAATACCAGGCAATTCTCCTCTAAACAAGGAACATGACAACCCCAGACGATCGTTTCGGCCTCCTTTCTGTTTTGCATATGTAAATATGACCCTGGGGATAGTCTCCCTATGGGTGATGGGGGAAACCAGACGTGGACTCCTTGCCCAATGTGCTTAGAGGGATGTGGCTGCACCTCACTGACAAGGCCGAAACGATCGTCTGGGGTTGTCATGTTCCTTGTTCAGAGGAGAATTGCCTGGTATTTCGGGGCTGGACTGACCATGTCGGCGGGATCAGACTGATATACTACAGGAAAGTTTTCCTCTGTGAAAAGCACAATTGGACAGAAAGAAGCTACTACCAGGTGGCAACCGGGCCATAGAACAAGCTATTGATGCTGCTGTTTGTTCCTGGCAGATTGCTTCTCATTCTGTTTTGCATATGTAAATATGACCCTGGGGATAGTCTCCCTATGGGTGATGAGGGAAACCAGACGTGGACTCCTTGCCCAATGTGCTTAGAGGGATGTGGCTGCACCTCACTGACAAGGCCCAAAGGAGGCCAAAACGATCGTCTGGGGTTGTCATGTTCCTTGTTCAGAGGAGAATTGCCTGGTATTTCGGGGCTGGACTGACCATGTCGGCGGGATCAGACTGATATACTACAGGAAAGTTTTCCTCTGTGAAAAGCACAATTGGGCAGAAAGAAGCTACTACCAGGTGGCAACCGGGCCATAGAACAAGCTATTGATGCTGCTGTTCGTTCCTGGCAGATTGCTTCTCATTCTGTTCTGCATATGTAAATATGACCCTGGGGATAGTCTCCCTATGGGTGATGGGGGAAACCAGACGTGGACTCCTTGCCCAATGTGCTTAGAGGGATGTGGCTGCACCTCACTGACGAGGCCCAAAGGAGGCCGAAACGATCGTCTGGGGTTGTCATGTTCCTTGTTCAGAGGAAAATTGCCTGGTATTTCGGGCTGGACTGACCATGTCGGCGGGATCAGACTGATATACTACAGGACAGTTTTCCTCTGTGAAAAGCACAATTGGGCAGAAAGAAGCTACTACCAGGTGGCAACCGGGCCATAGAACAGCTATTGATGCTGCTGTTCGTTCCTGGCAGATTGCTTCTCATTCTGTTTTGCATATGTAAATATGACCCTGGGGATAGTCTCCCTATGGGTGATGGGGGAAACCAGACGTGGACTCCTTGCCCAATGTGCTTAGAGGGATGTGGCTGCACCTCACTGACGAGGCCCAAAGGAGGCCGAAACGATCGTCTCGGGTTGTCATGTTCCTTGTTCAGAGGAGAATTGCCTGGTATTTCGGGGCTGGACTGACCATGTCGGTGGGATCAGACTGATATACTACAGGAAAGTTTTCCTCTGTGAAAAGCACAATTGGGCAGAAAGAAGCTACTACCAGGTGGCAACCGGGCCATAGAACAAGCTATTGATGCTGCTGTTCGTTCCTGGCAGATTGCTTCTCATTCTGTTTTGCATATGTAAATATGACCCTGGGGATAGTCTCCCTATGGGTGATGGGGGAAACCAGACGTGGACTCCTTGCCCAATGTGCTTAGAGGGATGTGGCTGCACCTCACTGACGAGGCCCAAAGGAGGCTGAAACAATCGTCTGGGGTTGTCATGTTCCTTTTTCAGAGGAGAATTGCCTGGTATTTTGGGGCTGGACTGACCATGTCGGCGGGATCAGACTGATATACTACAGGAAAGTTTTCCTCTGTGAAAAGCACAATTGGGCAGAAAGAAGCTACTACCAGGTGGCAACCGGGCCATAGAACAAGCTATTGATGCTGCTGTTCGTTCCTGGCAGATTGCTTCTCATTCTGTTTTGCATATGTAAATATGACCCTGGGGATAGTCTCCCTATGGGTGATGGGGGAAACCAGACGTGGACTCCTTGCCCAATGTGCTTAGAGGGATGTGGCTGCACCTCACTGACGAGGCCCAAAGGAGGCCGAAACGATCGTCTGGGGTTGTCATGTTCCTTGTTCAGAGGAGAATTGCCTGGTATTTCGGGGCTGGACTGACCATGTCGGCGGGATCAGACTGATATACTACAGGACAGTTTTCCTCTGTGAAAAGCACAATTGGGCAGAAAGAAGCTACTACCAGGTGGCAACCGGGCCATAGAACAGCTATTGATGCTGCTGTTCGTTCCTGGCAGATTGCTTCTCATTCTGTTTTGCATATGTAAATATGACCCTGGGGATAGTCTCCCTATGGGTGATGGGGGAAACCAGACGTGGACTCCTTGCCCAATGTGCTTAGAGGGATGTGGCTGCACCTCACTGACGAGGCCCAAAGGAGGCCGAAACGATCGTCTCGGGTTGTCATGTTCCTTGTTCAGAGGAGAATTGCCTGGTATTTCGGGGCTGGACTGACCATGTCGGTGGGATCAGACTGATATACTACAGGAAAGTTTTCCTCTGTGAAAAGCACAATTGGGCAGAAAGAAGCTACTACCAGGTGGCAACCGGGCCATAGAACAAGCTATTGATGCTGCTGTTCGTTCCTGGCAGATTGCTTCTCATTCTGTTTTGCATATGTAAATATGACCCTGGGGATAGTCTCCCTATGGGTGATGGGGAAAACCAGACGTGGACTCCTTGCCCAATGTGCTTAGAGGGATGTGGCTGCACCTCACTGACGAGGCCCAAAGGAGGCCGAAACAATCGTCTGGGGTTGTCATGTTCCTTTTTCAGAGGAGAATTGCCTGGTATTTTGGGGCTGGACTGACCATGTCGGCGGGATCAGACTGATATACTACAGGAAAGTTTTCCTCTGTGAAAAGCACAATTGGGCAGAAAGAAGCTACTACCAGGTGGCAACCGGGCCATAGAACAGCTATTGATGCTGCTGTTCGTTCCTGGCAGATTGCTTCTCATTCTGTTTTGCATATGTAAATATGACCCTGGGGATAGTCTCCCTATGGGTGATGGGGGAAACCAGACGTGGACTCCTTGCCCAATGTGCTTAGAGGGATGTGGCTGCACCTCACTGACGAGGCCCAAAGGAGGCCGAAACGATCGTCTCGGGTTGTCATGTTCCTTGTTCAGAGGAGAATTGCCTGGTATTTCGGGGCTGGACTGACCATGTCGGTGGGATCAGACTGATATACTACAGGAAAGTTTTCCTCTGTGAAAAGCACAATTGGGCAGAAAGAAGCTACTACCAGGTGGCAACCGGGCCATAGAACAAGCTATTGATGCTGCTGTTCATTCCTGGCAGATTGCTTCTCATTCTGTTTTGCATATGTAAATATGACCCTGGGGATAGTCTCCCTATGGGTGATGGGGGAAACCAGACGTGGACTCCTTGCCCAATGTGCTTAGAGGGATGTGGCTGCACCTCACTGACGAGGCCCAAAGGAGGCCGAAACAATCGTCTGGGGTTGTCATGTTCCTTTTTCAGAGGAGAATTGCCTGGTATTTTGGGGCTGGACTGACCATGTCGGCGGGATCAGACTGATATACTACAGGAAAGTTTTCCTCTGTGAAAAGCACAATTGGGCAGAAAGAAGCTACTACCAGGTGGCAACCGGGCCATAGAACAAGCTATTGATGCTGCTGTTCGTTCCTGGCAGATTGCTTCTCATTCTGTTTTGCATATGTAAATATGACCCTGGGGATAGTCTCCCTATGGGTGATGGGGGAAACCAGACGTGGACTCCTTGCCCAATGTGCTTAGAGGGATGTGGCTGCACCTCACTGACGAGGCCCAAAGGAGGCCGAAACGATCGTCTGGGGTTGTCATGTTCCTTGTTCAGAGGAGAATTGCCTGGTATTTCGGGGCTGGACTGACCATGTTGGCGGGATCAAACTGATATACTACAGGAAAGTTTTCCTCTGTGAAAAGCACAATTGGGCAGAAAGAAGCTACTACCAGGTGGCAACCGGGCCATAGAACAAGCTATTGATGCTGCTGTTCGTTCCTGGCAGATTGCTTCTCATTCTGTTTTGCATATGTAAATATGACTTGAAAAACAAAAAAGAAGCGGTGCAACGGGATAAAATTAAAAGTCCAAAATTACTTTATTGGTTTGTACCACAGCATGGAAAATAAAACAAACACTTGCAAGTGCAAATTAAGAGCTTGACGCGTTTCGGCTTACGCCGTCATCAGAAGCCTTAACTCTATAAACCTCCATCTATCCTTATAAAGGCTCTACTTCTTACTGATTTGTTAACAGATGTATTACATCACCAGATGATTAGCACAGTAATTAACCATTTACAAACGGTTTTTTCATATCCAAAAAGCCTCCTATACTGGTGTGTTCATTGCCTGTTAGTCTAAATGCTTATATTAATACATATGTACTTATGCGCTATACATCAGTATTAAGTTTATACTTTATGCATTTTATTTATGTTTTTGCTTAAATATAAGTTTATATAACATACTTGATTCGTTAAGCATATCTACATAAGTACTCAATTATTGTATATCTCTATTAAGTTCATACTGTATTCATTACATATGCTTTCTTACCTAGATAAGCTAGGGTAACAGACTTCGTTTATTCTCCCCTAAGCTTTTACTTTATGTTATATAAACCACCAGTTAATAGGAACCTTTATTTTATATGTATACAAAAGCTCTTTACCTCCATACATTAATTAAATCCGCTTCAGTATTGAAACCTAATGGAAGGCGAGTTTGCATGGAAAATATCCAAAATGCCTCTCTTTTGGATAGTAGCAAATCAATATTTCCACCTCTCTCTTTGGGGCACACTTTTTCTATCACCTGCCACCTAAAGGTTTTTACATTTTCATTGTGATATGTTATGAAGTGTGTTGCTAAAGCAGAACACGGGGTTGCAGTAGAGATGTTATTTAAATGCTCCCTAATGCGCTCTCTCACCTCCCTGGTGGTCATGCCAATGTATTGCATCTTACATTCTGTGCATTGTACCATATAAATAACATATTTGGATCTACAGTTAGTACAACTTGTGGCCTCATAAACACGCTGTGTTGTGCAAGATTGGAATCGTTTAGCCACAAATGTGTGCCCACATGCTTTGCAATCAGGGTTGTGACATTTAAAGTGTCCTTTGCATGTTAACCAACTACTTTGTTCTACTTTCTTCTGGTTGACTACACTAGGAGATAAATAATTACCAAGAGTGCGGTTCCGTTTAGACACAAAACAACAGCCTTTCTTGACAGTTTCGTATAAAACATTATCTCCTTTAAGAATTGGAAAATGTTTTTCCACTATTTTTACGATTCTGCCGTACTGGTTGCTATACTTAGTTATAAACGTGGGCATATCTTTATTGCGTTCCCTTCTAGGTTTAATTTTATCCAATAAGAGCTCCCTTCTATCTAAACCTTCCGATTGTACCATAGCTTTATCTATTACTTCACTCTTGTAACCCCTCTCTAGAAAGCGTTGCTTTAATTTGAGACACTCTGTTCTGTATGCACTGTCTTCTGAGCAATTTCTCCTAAGCCTAATGCATTCCCCTTTAATTATCCCAAATCCAGTGTATTTGGGATGCAGGCTCCTGGCATGGAGGATAGCATTTGACTGTAGTGGCTTACGATACAATTCGCTCTTTATTCCCTTCTTCTCTATATCACCTTTCAAAACCACATCCAAAAATGGGATTTCATCCACTGCTACTGTATATGTGAATTTTAAGCCAACATCGTTGGCATTCAGGTATTGGATGAATCCTTCCACCTCCATCACTGAACCTCGCCAGATGAAAATCAAATCATCAATAAAGCGATGGTAGAAAAGGATATGGTCTTTGTAAGGGTTACCATCTCCATAAACGTGGAACAGCTCCCACCAACCCATGAATAGGTTGGCATAGGAGGGGGCAAACTTGGCCCCCATAGCTGTTCCACGCTTCTGGAGATAGTAACCCCCATCAAACAGAAAATAATTGTGATTCAACAAAAATTGTGTTACTCTAATGACGCAGTCCTTTAAAGGTTCGTCATAGTTAGTAAATTTATCAAGAAAGAATCTAACCGCCGTTAATCCTTTACTGTGAGGGATGCAGGAATACAACCCTACTACATCCACAGTTATCCATAGATAACCATCTTGCCACATTTCATTTTCCACTAGTCTCAAGAGATGCTTGGTATCTCTCAGGTAGCTGGGGATAATTTTAAACAGTGGCTGAAGAAATGAATCTATCCATGAGGAAAGGTTCTCAAAAGGAGAACCAATTCCAGAGACTATTGGCCTTCCCTGCACTTTTTCCAGGGACTTGTGCACTTTTGGAAGATGATGAAAAATTGGTATTATTGGCTCTGTTACAAAAAGATATTCTAGTGTGGAATCATCTATGATGCCTTCTTCTCTAGCATCATCCAATATATCATACACAAGTCCCTGGAAAATCCTAGTAGGATTGCTATGCAGTCTGCAGTACACCTCTTCATCTGCAAGCTGCCTCTCTGCTTCTTTGATATAATCCTTTTTCCACATAATAACTGTATTGCCCCCCTTGTCTGCCTTTCTATACACAATATTATCTCTCTCACGGAGTGATTTTAGTGCCTGTCTTTGTTCATAATTAAGATTATTGGTACCTTTTTCTATCTGTATCTTGGAATGCAATAATTTTAGATCATCCTCTACACGTTTATGGAAGGTTTCTAATACCTCCCCCCTGGTTTTGGTAGGGTAAAAAATAGATTTCGGCTTAAAGCCCACACTGCCTTTTACAAGCCCAATATTATTTTTATAAGTCTCTATTTCCAACTCTAACAGAGACATGTAATCTTTCGCTTCATCAAAGACTACATCACAATGAGCACCCATAGTTAAGGGGGACAGGTTTTCTATACCTTCAAATGATATTTCATTAGTGTTTGCAAAATACTTTTTTAATGTAAGTTTTCTCACAAAACAGTTTAAATCAATGATAGTGTCAAAAAGGTTGAAGTCACAGCTAGGAACAAAATTCAAACCAAGACCTAAAACATTCATTTCAGATTGATTGAATGATTCTGTGGTCAAATTAATGACTGCTAAATTTTGTATTTGTTCCTCCCCCTGGCGGCTCTCAGCCCATATCTTTTTATCACTTGGCCGCTTGCCTCTCCTTTTCCTTTTTCGTGTACAACCCCTATTCCCTGTTTTGTTGCTGCCTGCTGAAAAACCTGATTTTCATCTCTTTTTTTATTATTAATTTTAATTGGATTAACATTACTCTTGTCTGTTGTTTTCTTTCTCACTGATGTTTCTGCCTGATTCTGTATATCGCTTATTGCATTACTATGCTGCACTTCTATTGTCTGTACTAAGTCTCCTGAGCTACTAGCCATACCTTCAGAGTAATTTATTTCTTGTGATTCTCTTGTCTCTTGGGCCTCACTACCACTTAGCGGGTCTTCGTGTGCCTGATCCAGTATGCTAGAAACTTGTTCATCGTCAGTTGAAGACAGATCTGTATCTGAAAAGGAAAATGACACATGTTTAGTTTTGTCCTTTTGTCCTTTTTTCTTATAAGAACGTTTGGATCTATTTTTTCTTTGCTGGTTATTAGGCCATATGTACACACTATTGCTTTTATAATCAGCAACATCCCTATCAAATTTCTTTATTTTAAGAGAGTCTATATCACTCTTGATAGCTGTAACTGAATCCCTGAGTATTTCATCCAATCTTTTGTACTCTTTATGATCCAAGAATAAGTTCAAATCCTTCTGTAATTCTGTTATTTCTGATCTTAAATCCTCCAAGTGTACTTTCCTGTATTTAATTAGCATCAGCATTAAACCTGAAGAGCACTCCGATAGAATAAGATTCCACTCATTAATAAAATCCTGATCCGTCACAATAAATGTAGGGAACTTGTAAACTCTAAGTCCTCTTGGTATAATTTTTAGAGAGATGTACTTCTCCATTATGTTAACATCCCACCATGCTTTATACTCTTTAATTAACAAAGCTTCCATTTTTTGAAAGACATCGGTTATGGTAGTCTTTTTGGTTTTGTCTGATAACAACACATCTAATGATGGTCTCATATGTTCCATTTCAGTAACTGCCCTCAAGGAAAATGGCACAATATCCATATTGCTGTGTGTTTTATATAAATTTTCTTATATTCAGAATGTTCTTAAATTCTTTTAAACAAACCAAAAGCAATGTAATTTGAAAAGAAAACCTAGGTATTCTAGTAAGCCCCCTTTAGAAAAAAATCGCTACAGTTAAGGCAAAACACTGGTGTATCAATACAATGAGGTCCCACAGAGAACTTCGGCAAAAGAGGGTTACAGTAAGTAATGAGGAAAGAAGCAGACTTATCAGTCTTGAAATAGTAAGTGCTGTCAAACCACTCAATGCTTATTATTTCTCCAGGCCCATTATATCGGGACCAAACTTGTTTTTACATTCGGCAATTATCCATGTTTGTAAATATAAAACTGGGTATGAAACCCCTTACCGGTTACATCAAGTGACTGTCCGTGTAGATACGGTAGTGTAATTCAAACAATCCGGGTTGGTGCAAAGCTTCAAGCTACCTGTGCTTGTGTGATACTCGGGATATCCCCTCTCGATGCTTGTTACTCACGCTCTAGCTTGTGCGGTCATCCGCGCTGTCGCACCGCGTGACGTCATCAGGGGCCGACCCCACTCACAGCTCCGTAGCAGTTCCACAGCAAGCTCCAGCTCCAGTCCTTGTTCACTTGGTAAAACGGAAAACCTGTCAGGTAACGAGTAGATCCTTGATACACCAGTTTGCAAACAGGGCATAGAATACCAAAATCCCGGCAAACCGCTAACTGACCTCCTCCAGTCAGTGTAAATTAGACTTGAAAAACAAAAAAGAAGCGGTGCAACGGGATAAAATTAAAAGTCCAAAATTACTTTATTGGTTTGTACCACAGCATGGAAAATAAAACAAACACCTGCAAGTGCAAATTAAGAGCTTGACGCGTTTCGGCTTACGCCGTCATCAGAAGCCTTAACTCTATAAACCTCCATCTATCCTTATAAAGGCTCTACTTCTTACTGATTTGTTAACAGATGTATTACATCACCAGATGATTAGCACAGTAATTAACCATTTACAAATGGTTTTTTCATATCCAAAAAGCCTCCTATACTGGTGTGTTCATTGCCTGTTAGTCTAAATGCTTATATTAATACATATGTACTTATGCGCTATACATCAGTATTAAGTTTATACTTTATGCATTTTATTTATGTTTTTGCTTAAATATAAGTTTATATAACATACTTGATTCGTTAAGCATATCTACATAAGTACTCAATTATTGTATATCTCTATTAAGTTCATACTGTATTCATTACATATGCTTTCTTACCTAGATAAGCTAGGGTAACAGACTTCGTTTATTCTCCCCTAAGCTTTTACTTTATGTTATATAAACCACCAGTTAATAGGAACCTTTATTTTATATGTATACAAAAGCTCTTTACCTCCATACATTAATTAAATCCGCTTCAGTATTGAAACCTAATGGAAGGCGAGTTTGCATGGAAAATATCCAAAATGCCTCTCTTTTGGATAGTAGCAAATCAATATTTCCACCTCTCTCTTTGGGGCACACTTTTTCTATCACCTGCCACCTAAAGGTTTTTACATTTTCATTGTGATATGTTATGAAGTGTGTTGCTAAAGCAGAACACGGGGTTGCAGTAGAGATGTTATTTAAATGCTCCCTAATGCGCTCTCTCACCTCCCTGGTGGTCATGCCAATGTATTGCATCTTACATTCTGTGCATTGTACCATATAAATAACATATTTGGATCTACAGTTAGTACAACTTGTGGCCTCATAAACACGCTGTGTTGTGCAAGATTGGAATCGTTTAGCCACAAATGTGTGCCCACATGCTTTGCAATGGAGGCCGAAACGATCGTCTGGGGTTGTCATGTTCATTGTTCAGAGGAGAATTGCCTGGTATTTCGGGGCTGGACTGACCATGTCTGTGGGATCAGACTGATATACTACAGGAAAGTTTTCCTCTGTGAAAAGCACAATTAGGCAGAAAGAAGCTACTACCAGGTGGCAACCGGGCCATAGAACAAGCTATTGATGCTGCTGTTCGTTCCTGGCAGATTGCTTCTCATTCTGTTTTGCATATGTAAATATGACCCTGGGGATATTCTCCCTATGGGTGATGGGGGAAACCAGACGTGGACTCCTTGCCCAATGTGCTTAGAGGGATGTGGCTGCACCTCACTGACAAGGCCCAAAGGAGGCCGAAACGATCGTCTGGGGTTGTCATGTTCCTTGTTCAGAGGAGAATTGCCTGGTATTTCGGGGCTGGACTGACCATGTCGGCGGGATCAGACTGATATACTACAGGAAAGTTTTCCTCTGTGAAAAGCATGATTGGGCAGAAAGAAGCAACTACCAGGTGGCAACCGGGCCATAGAACAAGCTATTGATGCTGCTGTTCGTTCCTGGCAGATTGCTTCTCATTCTGTTTTGCATATGTAAATATGACCCTGGGGATAGTCTCCCTATGGGTGATGGGGGAAACCAGACATGGACTCCTTGCCCAATGTGCTTAGAGGGATGTGGCTGCACCTCACTGACGAGGCCCAAAGGAGGCCGAAACGATTGTCTGGGGTTGTCATGTTCCTTGTTCAGAGGAGAATTGCCTGGTATTTCGGGGCTGGACTGACCATGTCGGAGGGATCAGACTGATATACTACAGGAAAATTTTCCTCTGTGAAAAGCACAATTGGGCAGAAAGAAGCTACTACCAGGTGGCAACCGGGCCATAGAACAAGCTATTGATGCTGCTGTTCGTTCCTGGCAGATTGCTTCTCATTCTGTTTTGCATATGTAAATATGACCCTGGGGATAGTCTCCCTATGGGTGATGGGGGAAACCAGACGTGGACTGCTTGCCCAATGTGCTTAGAGGGATGTGGCTGCACCTCAGTGACGAGGCCCAAAGGAGGCCGAAACGATCATCTGGGGTTGTCATGTTCCTTGTTCAGAGGAGAATTGCCTGGTATTTCGGGGCTGGACTGACCATGTCGGCGGGATCAGACTGATATACTACAGGAAAGTTTTCCTCTGTGAAAAGCACAATTGGGCAGAAAGAAGCTACTACCAGGTGGCAACCGGGCCATAGAACAAGCTATTGATGCTGCTGTTCGTTCCTGGCAGATTGCTTCTCATTCTGTTTTGCATAGTTAAAATAAATACAAACTTGCCTGTAAAATAAAAATAAACCCTAAGCTAGATACAATGTAACTATTAGTTATATTGTAGCTAGCTTAGGGTTTATTTTATAGGTAAGTATTTAGTTTTAAATAGGAATTATTTAGGTAATAATATTAATTTTTATTTAGATTTATTGTAATTATATTTAAGTTAGGGGGTGTTAGGGTTAGACTTAGGTTTAGGGGTTAATACATTTAGTATAGTGGCAGCGACGTTGGGGTTGGCAGATTAGGGGTTAATAAATGTAGGTACGTAGCGGCAATGTTAGGGACAGCAGATTAGGGGTTAATAATATTTAAATAATGTTTGCGAGGTGGGAGTGCGGCGATTTATGGGTTAATATGTTTATTATAGTGGCGGAGACCTTATGGGTGGCAGATTAGGGGTTAATAAGTGTAGGTAGGTTGCGGCGACATTGGGGGTGGGAGATTAGGGGTTAATAAATATAATGTAGGTGTCGGCAATGTTGGGGGTAGCAGATTAGGGGTTCATAAGTATAATGTAGGTGGCGGCGGTGTCCGGAGTGGCAGATTAGGGGTAATATAATGCAGGTGTCGGCGATATCATGGGCGGTAGATTAGGGGTTAATAAGTGTAATATTAAGGGTGTTTAGACTCGGGGTTCATATTAGGGTGTTAGGTGTAAACATACATTTTATTTCCCTATAGGAATCAATGGGGCGGGGTTACTGAGTTTTACGCTGCTTTATTGCAGGTGTTAGACTTTTTTTCAACTGGCTCTCCCGTTGATTCCTATGGGGAAATCGTGCACAAGCACGTACGACCAGCTCACCGCTGACTTAAGCAGCGCTGGTATTGGAGTGCCGTAAGGAGCTAAATTTTGCTCAACGCTCACGTCTTGCCTTTTAACGCTGGGTTTGTAAAAACCTGTAATACTAGCGCTGTAGGTAAGTGAGCGGTGAGAGAAAACTGCTCGTAAGCACCGCACAGCTCATAACGAAAAACTCGGAATATAGCCGGTAGTTTGCAGATTCTACTGTTATAAGGGGAAAAAGGATCAGAGATGAGATGTAGGAGAAGGGAAGTTGGGAAAGGATTGAATGACCGGTCTCCTGAAGAAAGGTAGGTAATAATCTGCTAATATAATAAAGAAAAACAGTATAAGTACACGAACATAGTACCTATAATAAAACATAGTTAAATAATAAATAAGAGCTGATTTCAAGGTGGAAAAACTGATCAAATCTGTTTATGTGAAATGTGAGGGTTTTTGGAGATTTTCCTCCAGGTGGCCTGTAGGCTGTAAAAGGGTTTTTATCAATTTAAAAAAGAAAAATGGGGAAAAAATTAAATCCAAAGATTATATGTAATAATAATAATAATTTCACAACACGAAGGCTTAGTTTCCAGTGAGGTTGTAAAGTGTGTTAACTGTTGATAACATAAACATTCTCTATAGACTTTAATGGAGATAAATGTTTTCATCACCAGTTTCTATAATTTACCACCTCAATTGAAACTAGGCCAGAGTTGGGAAGATATTATCTACATTCTGTTCAAGGAAAACATCTTCATAATATTTTTTTTTTTTTTTAAAGCCATAAAGAAACAATGAAATGTATATTGGATAAATAGGTACACACATCATTAGGAGGGAAGACCTTAGAACTTGCTTCAGTTGATGGTTAAAAAGATTACATGCAAACACTAACCCTGAGATTACTCTGCACAACATAACAAAGTGACATTACTGGTCTTACTGCATGTGTGACATGGTTTAGTGGTAAATGTACAAATATATTGCATAATTGACTATGAAGAAGAGATTGTATCTCTAACACAGCAACTGGAATTTCCCAAGCCTAAGGGCACATACTTGGCACAAGAGGTGAAGTCATAAATATGTGGGTATGATTGTACTTAATTTATATACATATTTACTTATATATGTTTTTAACTTAGAGAGGCCCATATTTACCTATTGTAGTGCATTTTGTTTCATATAACATAATTTATGTAAGAACTTACCTGATAAATTCATTTCTTTCATATTAGCAAGAGTCCATGAGCTAGTGACGTATGGGATATACATTCCTACCAGGAGGGGCAAAGTTTCCCAAACCTCAAAATGCCTATAAATACACCCCTCACCACACCGACAATTCAGTTTAACGAATAGCCAAGAAGTGGGGTGATAAAAAAGTGAGAAAGCATATAACATAAGGAATTGGAATAATTGTGCTTTATACAAAATCATAACCACCACAAAAAAAGGGCGGGCCTCATGGACTCTTGCTAATATGAAAGAAATGAATTTATCAGGTAAGTTCTTACATAAATTATGTTTTCTTTCATGTAATTAGCAAGAGTCCATGAGCTAGTGACGTATGGGATAATGATTACCCAAGATGTGGATCTTTCCACACAAGAGTCACTAGAGAGGGAGGGATAAAATAAAGACAGCCAATTCCTGCTGAAAATAATCCACACCCAAAATAAAGTTTAATGAAAAACATAAGCAGAAGATTCAAACTGAAACCGCTGCCTGAAGTAGTTTTCTACCAAAAACTGCTTCAGAAGAAGAAAATACATCAAAATGGTAGAATTTAGTAAAAGTATGCAAAGAGGACCAAGTTGCTGCTTTGCAAATCTGATCAACCGAAGCATCATTCCTAAACGCCCAGGAAGTAGAAACTGACCTAGTAGAATGAGCTGTAATCCTCTGAGGCGGAGTTTTACCCGACTCAACATAGGCAAGATGAATTAAAGATTTCAACCAAGATGCCAAAGAAATGTCAGAAGCTTTCTGGCCTTTTCTAGAACCGGAAAAGATAACAAATAGACTAGAAGTCTTTCGGAAAGATTTAGTAGCTTCAACATAATATTTCAAAGCTCTAACAACATCCAAAGAATGCAACGATTTCTCCTTAGAATTCTTAGGATTAGGACATAATGAAGGAACCACAATTTCTCTACTAATGTTGTTGGAATTCACAACTTTAGGTAAAAATTCAAAAGAAGTTCGCAACACTGCCTTATCCTGATGAAAAATCAGAAAAGGAGACTCACAAGAAAGAGCAGATAATTCAGAAACTCTTCTGGCAGAAGAGATGGCCAAAAGGAACAAAACTTTCCAAGAAAGTAATTTAATGTCCAATGAATGCATAGGTTCAAATGGAGGAGCTTGAAGAGCCCCCAGAACCAAATTCAAACTCCAAGGAGGAGAAATTGACTTAATGACAGGCTTTATACGAACCAAAGCTTGTACAAAACAATGAATATCAGGAAGAATAGCAATCTTTCTGTGAAAAAGAACAGAAAGAGCAGAGATTTGTCCTTTCAAGGAACTTGCAGACAAACCCTTATCTAAACCATCCTGAAGAAACTGTAATATTCTCGGTATTCTAAAAGAATGCCAAGAAAAATGATGAGAAAGACACCAAGAAATATAAGTCTTCCAGACTCTATAATATATCTCTCTAGATACAGATTTACGAGCCTGTAACATAGTATTAATCACAGAGTCAGAAAAACCTCTGTGACCAAGAATCAAGCGTTCAATCTCCATACCTTTAAATTTAAGGATTTCAGATCCTGATGGAAAAAAGGACCTTGAGACAGAAGGTCTGGTCTTAACGGAAGAGTCCACGGTTGGCAAGAGGCCATCCGGACAAGATCCGCATACCAAAACCTGTGAGGCCATGCCGGAGCTACCAGCAGAACAAACGAGCATTCCTTCAGAATCTTGGAGATTACTCTTGGAAGAAGAACTAGAGGCGGAAAGATATAGGCAGGATGATACTTCCAAGGAAGTGATAATGCATCCACTGCCTCCGCCTGAGGATCCCGGGATCTGGACAGATACCTGGGAAGTTTCTTGTTTAGATGAGACGCCATCAGATCTATTTCTGGAAGTTCCCACATTTGAACAATCTGAAGAAATACCTCTGGGTGAAGAGACCATTCGCCCGGATGCAACGTTTGGCGACTGAGATAATCCGCTTCCCAATTGTCTATACCTGGGATATGAACCGCAGAGATTAGACAGGAGCTGGATTCCGCCCAAACCAAAATTCGAGATACTTCTTTCATAGCCAGAGGACTGTGAGTCCCTCCTTGATGATTGATGTATGCCACAGTTGTGACATTGTCTGTCTGAAAACAAATGAACGATTCTCTCTTCAGAAGAGGCCAAAACTGAAGAGCTCTGAAAATTGCACGGAGTTCCAAAATATTGATCGGTAATCTCATCTCCTGAGATTCCCAAACTCCTTGTGCCGTCAGAGATCCCCACACAGCTCTCCAACCTGTGAGACTTGCATCTGTTGAAATTACAGTCCAGGTCGGAAGCACAAAAGAAGCCCCCTGAATTAAACGATGGTGATCTGTCCACCACGTTAGAGAGTGTCGAACAATCGGTTTTAAAGATATTAATTGAAATATCTTTGTGTAATCCTTGCACCATTGATTCAGCATACAGAGCTGAAGAGGTCGCATGTGAAAACGAGCAAAGGGGATCGCGTCCGATGCAGCAGTCATAAGACCTAGAATTTCCATGCATAAGGCTACCGAAGGGAATGATTGTAATTAATTTTAGACGTCTCTTGTCTGTTAAAGACAGAGTCATGGACACTGAATCTATCTGGAAACCCAGAAAGGTTACCCTTGTCTGAGGAATCAAATAACTTTTTGGTAAATTGATCCTCCAACCATGATCTTGAAGAAACAATACAAGTCGATTCGTATGAGATTCTGCTAAATGTAAAGACTGAGCAAGTACCAAGATATCGTCCAAATAAGGAAATACCACAATACCCTGTTCTCTGATTACAGACAGAAGGGCACCGAGAACCTTTGAAAAAATTCTTGGAGCTGTAGCTAGGCCAAACGGTAGAGCCACAAACTGGTAATGCTTGTCCAGAAAAGAGAATCTCAGGAACTGATAATGATCTGGATGAATCGGAATATGCAGATATGCATCCTGTAAATCTATTGTGGACATATAATTCCCTTGCTGAACAAAAGGCAAGATAGTCCTTACAGTTACCATCTTGAACGTTGGTATCCTTACATAACGATTCAATATTTTTAGATCCAGAACTGGTCTGAAGGAATTCTCCTTCTTTGGTACAATGAAGAGATTTGAATAAAACCCCAGCCCCTGTTCCAGAACTGGAACTGGCATAATTACTCCAGCCAACTCTAGATCTGAAACACAATTCAGAAATGCTTGAGCTTTCACTGGATTTACTGGGACACGGGAAAGAAAAAATCTCTTTGCAGGAGGTCTCATCTTGAAACCAATTCTATACCCTTCTGAAACAATGTTCTGAATCCAAAGATTGTGAACAGAATTGATCCAAATTTCTTTGAAAAAACGTAACCTGCCCCCTACCAGCTGAGCTGGAATGAGGGCCGCACCTTCATGTGGACTTAGAAGCAGGCTTTGCCTTTCTAGCAGGCTTGGATTTATTCCAGACTGGAGATGGTTTCCAAACTGAAACTGCTCCTGAGGATGAAGGATCAGGCTTTTGTTCCTTCTTGAAACGAAAGGAACGAAAACGATTATTAGCCCTGTTTTTACCTTTAGATTTTTTATCCTGTGGTAAAAAAGTTCCTTTCCCACCAGTAACAGTTGAGATAATAGAATCCAACTGAGAACCAAATAATTTGTTACCCTGGAAAGAAATGGAAAGTAGAGTTGATTTAGAAGCCATATCAGCATTCCAAGTCTTA
Organism: Bombina bombina; assembly: GCF_027579735.1. Taxonomy (NCBI): domain Eukaryota; kingdom Metazoa; phylum Chordata; class Amphibia; order Anura; family Bombinatoridae; genus Bombina; species Bombina bombina. The sequence goes on from NC_069503.1 coordinate 1,127,677,304, forward strand.
AGCCATAAAGCTCTTCTAGCTAAAATAGCTAGAGACATAAACCTGACATCAACTCTGATAATATCAAAAATGGCATCACAGATAAAGTTATTAGCATGCTGAAGAAGAAGAATAATATCATGAGAATCACGATCTGTTACTTGTTGCGCTAAAGTTTCCAACCAAAAAGTTGAAGCTGCAGCAACATCAGCCAATGATATAGCAGGTCTAAGAAGATTACCTGAACACAGATAAGCTTTTCTTAGAAAGGATTCAATTTTCCTATCTAAAGGATCTTTAAACGAAGTACCATCTGACGTAGGAATGGTAGTACGTTTAGCAAGGGTAGAAATAGCCCCATCAACTTTAGGGATTTTGTCCCAAAATTCTAACCTGTCAGACGGAACAGGATATAATTGCTTAAAACGTTTAGAAGGAGTAAATGAATTACCCAATTTATCCCATTCTTTGGAAATTACTGCAGAAATAGCATTAGGAACAGGAAAAACTTCTGGAATAACCACAGGAGATTTAAATACCTTATCTAAACGTTTAGAATTAGTATCAAGAGGACCAGAATCCTCTATTTCTAAAGCAATTAATACTTCTTTAAGTAAAGAACGAATAAATTCCATTTTAAATAAATATGAAGATTTATCAGCATCAATCTCTGAAACAGAATCCTCTGAACCAGAAGAGTCATCAGAATCAGAATGATGATGTTCATTTAAAAATTCATCTGTAGGGAGAGAAGTTTTAAAAGATTTTTTACGTTTACTAGAAGGAGAAATAACAGACATAGCCTTCTTGATGGATTCAGAAACAAAATCTCTTATGTTATCAGGAACATTCTGCACCTTAGATGTTGAAGGAACTGCAACAGACAATGGTACTTTACTAAAGGAAATATTATCTGCATTAACAAGTTTGTCATGACAATTAATACAAACAACAGCCGGAGGAATAGCTACCAAAAGTTTACAGCAGATACACTTAGCTTTGGTAGATCCAGCACTAGACAGCGATTTTCCTGTAGTATCTTCTGACTCAGATGCAACGTGAGACATCTTGCAATATGTAAGAGAAAAAAACAACATATAAAGCAAAATTGATCAAATTCCTTAAATGACAGTTTCAGGAATGGGAAAAAATGCCAAAGAACAAGCTTCTAGCAACCAGAAGCAATGAAAAATGAGACTTAAATAATGTGGAGACAAAAGCGACGCCCATATTTTTTAGCGCCAAATAAAACGCCCACATTATTTGGCGCCTAAATGCTTTTGGCGCCAAAAATGACGCCACATCCGGAACGCCGACATTTTTGGCGCAAAATAACGTCAAAAAATGATGCAACTTCCGGCGACACGTATGACGCCGGAAACGGAAAAGAATTTTTGCGCCAAAAAAGTCAGCGCCAAGAATGACGCAATAAAATGAAGCATTTTCAGCCCCCGCGAGCCTAACAGCCCACAGGGAAAAAAGAGTCAAATTGAAGGTAAGAAAAAATGAATAATTTAAATGCATAATCCCAAATATGAAACTGACTGTCTGAAAAATAAGGAAAGTTGAACATTCTGAGTCAAGGCAAATAAATGTTTGAATACATATATTTAGAACTTTATAAACAAAGTGCCCAACCATAGCTTAGAGTGTCACAGAAAATAAGATTTACTTACCCCAGGACACTAATCTACATGTTTGTAGAAAGCCAAACCAGTACTGAAACGAGAATCAGTAGAGGTAATGGTATATATAAGAGTATATCGTTGATCTGAAAAGGGAGGTAAGAGATGAATCTCTACGACCGATAACAGAGAACCTATGAAATAGACCCCGTAGAAGGAGATCACTGCATTCAAATAGGCAATACTCTCCTCACATCCCTCTGACATTCACTGCACGCTGAGAGGAAAACCGGGCTCCAACTTGCTGCGGAGCGCATATCAACGTAGAATCTAGCACAAACTTACTTCACCACCTCCATCGGAGGCAAAGTTTGTAAAACTGAATTGTGGGTGTGGTGAGGGGTGTATTTATAGGCATTTTGAGGTTTGGGAAACTTTGCCCCTCCTGGTAGGAATGTATATCCCATACGTCACTAGCTCATGGACTCTTGCTAATTACATGAAAGAAATATATATATGACTTTGGAGAGGAGTGGAAGTTTTTGGGCCTGTACACATATGTCCTGTGGCCTAGTTTTCATTGAGGTGGTAAATTGCAGATAAAAACATTTAAAGGGATAGCAAAGTCCAAATTAAACTTTCATGATTCAGATAGGGCATGTCATATTAAACAACTTTCTAGTTTACTTTTATCATCAAATTTGCTTTGTTCTCTTGTTATTCTTAGTTAAAGGCTAATACTAGGAAGGCTCATATGCTAATTTCTAAGCCCTTGAAGGCGACCTCTAATTTGAACGCATTTGAGAGTTTTTCACAGCTAGAGGGCGTTATTTCATGTGTTTCATATAGATAACATTGTGCTCATGCACGTGAAGTTATTTAAGAGTCAGCACTAATTGCCTGAAATGCAAGTCTGTTAAACGATCTGAGATAAGGAGACAGTCTGTAGAAGCTTAGATACACGGCAATCACAGACGTAAAAAGTATTTTAAAGGGCCATAATACCCAAATGTTTAAACACTTGAAAGTGATGCAGCATAGCTGTAAAAAGCTGACTAAAAAATATCACCTGAACATCTCTATGAAAAAAGAAAGATATTTTACCTCAAAAGTTCTTCAGTAGCCACATCCCATTGTAAAGGACTTCTAAGCAACAAATCAGTATGTCTGTCCTGGGACAGCGGAAGGAGCGAGTATTAGTGCACACTCATCTTATTTCCCTATTCAGTGTAAGGAAGTTTACAATGAAACCTCATGAGAGTTAAGCTTGCTTCAGTTTTACTACCAGGGATTGAGATGCTCCAGGAAAGCTCTTTTCATGCTGAGCTAATCAATATGCCCACAGCTAATCACAGTTGAAGGTCTAATGGCTTTGTAAGTGTTGTTAAGAAGGTGATGTTATAAAAAGTAATTTTAGGAGGGGGTGATCCTTTTTCCAACTCAGTGATTCAGTTTTTGAATTGTCTTTATTTTTGCCTGACTTGTTGGTGTTATTTCTTTCACTTGGATGTTATAAGTTGCACTAAGTTATTACAACTGGATAAACAAAAACTGTGTCTGTCTTTACTTCAGACTGCAAAGCAACAAAATGTGATTATTTTAAAAGGGGGTGATTATTTTCAATACCCACTCTATATATATACATATATATATATATATATATATATATATATATATATATATATATATATAAGTATGAATATATATTGTAACAAAATATCATCAGATATATGTAGAAATATGCATTTATGAATAAATAGAACATATTCTGCTATGTGCAGAACATTAGAATGTGAAATATTCATATTTTCATGTTGGTTTAGTGTAAATGAGGTTTTATTCCACTTTTTTTTCTCTATTGACTTTTATGGGGGAATACATGAATGCACACATAATATTTTTACTTTGGATTTTTGCACGTGTTGGGTTACCGCAAGAGCAAAAACAGTTTACTTTCAACTCATAATACGAGCACAACCTTTATCATCAGAAATTTATTTCTCACCCATATCCCAAAGCATCCAATAAAAGCACAGACGTTTGAGTTAATTTAGCATAGAAGTTGCAAGGGGCGGAACTGGCTGCAGCTAAGATGGCCGCATAACTCCAAAGCTCCACAACGAGGACTGTGAGATATGCAGCCCGGGCCGAACATAGCAAACAAGATAGTAAACCTCAGCGCTGGAATTAAAAACACAAAGCAGCAGTGTTTATGTAAGGAATCCCTCACACCTTATATTCTAGTAACATAGCAAACGCTGACTACCCTACACAGCCGTAATATGCGGCTGAAATAACGGTGCATCTAGCAAACTAACTCCGGAGTCAATCAGAGAACAGGAAACCTACCAACAGCGCTAACAATATTGTGAAGCTGCGGCGGCCACGCTGGAGCAAAAATGACGCAGCGGCTGTAACACAGCACAGTTCAATCGCCCCAGTAACAAGCTACAATGCAGAAGCTCTACACCTTCACTATTAAGAGGGTAAGATCCTCAGCCGTAAATATAACAAGCACTATATTGATTAAAAATATCATGCATGTTATTGTGGATAACAGCTCTGCAGCCTAGCAATCTGTGATCACCCTGCATGTATCAAACATACAAGCGTGCAGCCTCTAAATCCTTAAAGTCACCATACCACAATTGAACTCGTATTATCAACAACAAATATGTGACCTAAGATATTTTGTTCTTGCATGATACGGTGCTTACTTAAGCAAGTGTATATTACACTCCACCAACCTGCTGGCTTACACCGCAATATGTCTTACCTGGAAATTCAGGGCTGCTTATAACAAGCTTCATGTTGTCTGAACAAATCAGGTTACAGAAAAAACTGGATATCCTCCAACACAGATCCCAGAGCAGATACTCTGTTAACAGCCTTCTACAATCTCTAAACCGTCATAAGAGACAATATTATCATATTTACTACTATATTTAAATATTTTACTCCTGCTGTATCCTACTGAATACTGCTAATCATTGGCCTCTACACAAGACATCGACCAATATTGTTAGAATGTGTATAAGAGAGAAACGTATGGATCTCAAGCAAGACATACACACGCTGGGGCTCAGAGTTGAGGCCCTGGAAGACAATGGTGATATCGTAAGAGAGGAATTAAAATCTTTGCAAGGGTTAATTGATCGACAAACAGAATTGATTGTTTCCCTACAGGATACAATGGAAGACATGGAAAATAGGAGCAGGAGGAAGAATATTTGGAGTAGAGAAGCACCAGAGACGGTACTGCCAAAAGATATCCCAGTCTACCTATCCTCCCTTTTTACACATCTGCTTACTGCAATGCAGCAAATATACAAAGGGTCAGAGCACACAGAGCCCTAAGCTCGAAACCACCAAACAAAGCTCCTTCCTTATCATAATTAAATGTAAACATTTTCAAGAGAAGATAAATATTATGGCGGCTTCCAGGAAAAAACAACCAGTCAGATTCCGAGGAGTAGTGTTATAATCTAATGCCGACCTATCCGCAAGAACACTTCAGGGAAGGAAAGAACTATCTCCACTGACCGTGCTGCTAAGGAACAAAAAACATAATTTATGTAAGAACTTACCGGATAAATTAATTTATTTAATGGTGGCGACAGTCCATGAGCTAGTTACTGATTGGATATACATTCCTACCAGGAGGGGGCAAAGTTTCTCAAACTTAAATGCCTATAAATACACCTCCCACCTCACTCATACCTCAGTTTAACGCCAAGTTAGTGAGGTGTATAAGGAGTAAAAGCATAAAAAGAGGAACAGGATAAATAATGTGCTTTATCCAAAAAAATCATAGCCCCAAAAAAATGGGTGGGTCTCGTGGACTCTCGCCACCATGAAAGAAAGGAATTTATTAGGTAAGTTCTTACATAAATTATGTTTTCTTTCATATAGGTGGCGAGAGTCCTCGAGCTAGTTACTGATGTGGAAGGCTGAGAAATTAAATCCAAAAAAAATAAATTTTCTTAAAAAATTCAAAAAAAATAAATCATAGGCACTAGAATCAAGCTGAGACAGCTGCCTGAAGAACTTTTCTACCAAAACCTGCTTCCGAAGAAGCAAAAACGTAAAAATGTTCAAATTTTGTAAATGTTTGCAAAGATCACCAAGGGGTCAATTTATCAAAGCATCAATCTCAGTGCATCCGCTGGCATCAATACGCTTGGGAGACATTGTTGACGCGGATCTGAATACGATACCCTTATTTATAAAAAAAAGCAGTCAAAAACACACACGTCAAGTACGGTGTGAAGAGCATCGGACTGGTGTTAAATAACAGTCATCGATGTCGTGGTTATTCGGGGTTTTCCCAATTTTATTTATACCATTTCATTACTGTCCATGAACAAGCACATTTCTCTAAAACTAATCTTTTATTTTTCAACTGTTAATGTCCAAGAAATAGATAGATGTATCCCTCAACAAACAATATCTCATAGAAAGTTATTTTTATATTTATTTGCTATACAAAAAAAATCGTTTATATGATGCATTTGCATAATGTGCATTTGTATTTCTAGAAGTCATGATATGCTTTTATCTCATATTTTTTTATAAATGATTATTAATGCTAGAATTTGTACACATTTTTTTTTAGAATTTTTGCACATACTTTTATATATATATATATATATATATATATATATATATATATATATACGTATATATATCTTTTGCAAACATGTCCGTAAATTCCTTTTTTTGTTCTAAACAATGTTGTCTTTCATATCTCTGTGTTTATTTATACCACTATATGTATATAGTGTAAATGTATTATTATTCTGATCAGGAATAATTGCAAATATAACATGTAATCAGGGTATCATATGTATTTATTTGCAATCAATGGATATTTTAAGAGCTGGGCCAGTTTTCTCTCTGTACCTGTGTAACCCCTCCTGATTGCAATCTAGTTTTAAAAGTCACCCCTTCACAGGTGTTATAAAATGGGCTGGCATATAAGATGACATTTCTTACTGAAAAATAAATTCAAGAGAATGAAGCTGAATAGTACATAAAGGTGTGACTGTACATATAAATCTCTAAGTCTTGTCTTTAGAATAATATGTGCGCAAAAATGCAAATATTAAATATAAAAGAGGGCAGTCACTTATTCAACACCCTGAATGCTTTTTCAACACTATGGCCTAGATTTAGAGTTTGGCGGTAGCCGTGAAAAACGCTGGTTTTAGGCTACCTCCGGTATTTGGAGTCACTCAAAAAAGGGTCTAACGCTCACTTTTCAGCCGCGACTTTTCCATACCGCAGATCCCCTTACGTAAATTGCGTATCCTATCTTTTCAATGGGATTTTTCTAACTCCGGTATTTAGAGTCGTGGCTGAAGTGAGCGTTAGAATTCTAACGACAAAACTCCAGCCGCAGAAAAAAGTCAGTAGTTAAGAGCTTTCTGGGCTAACGCTGGTTCATAAAGCTCTTAACTACTGTGCTCTAAAGTACACTAACACCCATAAACTACCTATGTACCCCTAAACCGAGGTCCCCCCACATCGCCGACACTCGATTAAATTTTTTTAACCCCTAATCTGCCGACCGCCACCTACGTTATCCTTATGTACCCCTAATCTGCTGCCCCTAACACCGCCGACCCCTATATTATATTTATTAACCCCTAATCTGCCCCCCACAACGTCGCCGCCAGCTACCTACACTTATTAACCCCTAATCTGCCGTCCGCACGCCGCCGCCAGCTACGTTATCCCTATGTACCCCTAATCTGCTGCCCTAACATCGCCGACCCCTATATTATATTTATTAACCCCTAACCTGCCCCCCACAACGTCGCCGCCACCTACCTACAATAATTAACCCCTAATCTGCCGACCGCAAAGAGCCGCCAGCTACATTATAGCTATGTACCCCTAATCTGCTGCCCCTAACACCGCCGACCCCTATATTATATTTATTAACCCCTAACCTGCCCTCCCTAACATCGCCGACACCTAACTTCAATTATTAACCCCTAATCTGCCGATCGAATCTCGCCGCTATTCTAATAAATGTATTAACCCCTAAAGCTAAGTCTAACCCTAACACTGACACCCCCCTAACTTAAATATAATTTTAATCTAACGAAATTAATTAACTCTTATTAAATAAATTATTCCTATTTAAAGCTAAATACTAACCTGTAAAATAAATCCTAATATAGCTACAACATAAATTATAATTATATTATAGCTATTTTAGGATTAATATTTATTTTACAGGTAACTTTGTATTTATTTTAACCAGGTACAATAGCTATTAAATAGTTAAGAACTATTTAATAGCTAAAATAGTTAAAATAATTACAAATTTACCTGTAAAATAAATCCTAACCTAAGTTACAATTAAACCTAACACTACACTATCAATAAATTAATTAAATAAAATACCTACAATTACCTACAATTAAACCTAACACTACACTATCAATAAATAAATTAAATACAATACCTACAAATAACTACAATGAAATTAACTAAAGTACAAAAAATAAAAAAGAACTAAGTTACAAAAAATAAAAAAATATTTACAAACATAAGAAAAATATTACAACAATTTTAAACTAATTACACCTACTCTAAGCCCCCTAATAAAATAACAAAGCCCCCCAAAATAAAAAAAATGCCCTACCCTATTCTAAATTACTAAAGTTCAAAGCTCTTTTACCTTACCAGCCCTGAACAGGGCCCTTTGCGGGGCATGCCCCAAGAAGTTCAGCTCTTTTGCCTGTAAAAAAAAACATACAATACCCCCCCCCCAACATTACAACCCACCACCCACATACCCCTAATCTAACCCAAACCCCCCTTAAATAAACCTAACACTAAGGCCCTGAAGATTATCCTACCTTGTCTTCACCATACCAGGTTCACCGATCCGTCCTGGCTCCAAAATCTTCATCCAACCCAAGCGGGGGCTGGCGATCCATCTTCCGGCAGCTGAAGAGATCCAGAAGAGGCTCCAAAGTCTTCATCCTATCCGGGAAGAAGAGTAGATCCGGACCGGCAACCATCATCTTCCAAGCGGCATCTTCTATCTTCATCCGATGAGGACCGGCTCCATCCTGAAGACCTCCACCGTGGACCCATCTTCATCCGGCGACGTCCAACTGAAGAATGACGGTTCCTTTAAGGGACGTCATCCAAGATGGCGTCCCTCGAATTCCGATTGGCTGATAAGATTCTATCAGCCAATCGGAATTAAGGTAGGAATATTCTGATGGAATCAGCCAATCAGAATCAAGATCAATCCGATTGGCTGATCCAATCAGCCAATCAGATTGAGCTTGCATTCTATTGGCTGATCGGAACAAATTCTAGCATTAATGATCAGCCAATCGGAATTCGAGGGACGCCATCTTGGATGACGTCCCTTAAAGGAACCGTCATTCTTCAGTTGGACGTCGCCGGATGAAGATGGGTCCGCGGTGAAGGTCTTCAGGATGGAGCCGGTCCTCATCGGATGAAGATAGAAGATGCCGCTTGGAAGATGATGGTTGCCGGTCCGGATCTACTCTTCTTCCCGGATAGGATGAAGACTTTGGAGCCTCTTCTGGATCTCTTCAGCCGCCGGAAGATGGATCGCCAGCCCCCGCTTGGGTTGGATGAAGATTTTGGAGCCAGGACGGATCGGTGAACCTGGTATGGTGAAGATAAGGTAGGATGATCTTCAGGGGCTTAGTGTTAGGTTTATTTAAGGGGGGTTTGGGTTAGATTAGGAGTATGTGGGTGGTGGGTTGTAATGTTGGGGGGGGGTATTGTATGTTTTTTTTTACAGGCAAAAGAGCTGAACTTCTTGGGGCATGCCCCGCAAAGGGTCCTGTTCAGGGCTGGTAAGGTAAAAGAGCTTTGAACTTTAGTAATTTAGAATAGGGTAGGGCATTTTTTTATTTTGGGGGGCTTTGTTATTTTATTAGGGGGCTTAGAGTAGGTGTAATTAGTTTAAAATTGTTGTAAGATTTTCCTTATGTTTGTAAATATTTTTTTATTTTTTGTAACTTAGTTCTTTTTTATTTTTTGTACTTTAGTTAGTTTATTTCATTGTAGTTATTTGTAGATATTGTATTTAATTAATGTATTGATATTGTAGTGTTAGGTTTAATTGTAGGTAATTGTAGATATTTTATTTAATTAATTTAATGATAGTGTAGTGTTAGGTTTAATTGTAACTTAGGTTAGGATTTATTTTACAGGTAATTTTCTTATTATTTTAACTAGGTAACTATTAAATAGTTATTAACTATTTAATAGCTATTGTACCTGGTTAAAATAATTACAAAGTTACCTGTAAAATAAATATTAATCCTAAAATAGCTATAATATAATTATAATTTATAGTGTAGCTATATTAGGATTTATTTTACAGGTAAGTATTTAGCTTTAAATAGGAATAATTTATTTAATAAGAGATAATTAATTTCGTTAGATGTAAATTATATTTAATTTAGGGGGTGTTAGTGTTAGGGTTAGACTTAGCTTTAGGGGTTAATACATTTATTAGAATAGCGGTGAGCTCCAGTCGGCAGATTAGGGGTTAATAATTGAAGTTAGGTGTTGGCGATGTTAGGGAGGGCAGATTAGGGGTTAATACTATTTATTATAGGGTTAGTGAGGCGGATTAGGGGTTAATAACTTTATTATAGTAGCGCTCAGGTCCGGTCGGCAGATTAGGGGTTAATAAGTGTATGCAGGTGGAGGCGACGTTGTGGGTGGCAGATTAGGGGTTAATAAATATAATATAGGGGTCTGCGATGTTAGGGCAGCAGATTAGGGGTACATAGGGATAATGTAAGTAGCGGCGGTTTACGGAGCGGCAGATTAGGGGTTAATAATAATATGCAGGGGTCAGAGATAGCGGGGGCGGCAGATTAGGGGTTAACAAGTGTAAGGTTAGGGGTGTTTAGACTCGGGGTACATGTTAGAGTGTTAGGTGCAGACGTAGGAAGTGTTTCCGCATAGCAAACAATGGGGCTACGTTAGGAACTGAACGCGGCTTTTTTGCAGGTGTTAGGTTTTTTTTCAGCTCAAACAGCCCCATTGTTTCCTATGGGGGAATCGTGCACGAGCACGTTTTTGAGGCTGGCCGCGTCCGTAAGCAACTCTGGTATCGAGAGTTGAAGCTGCGTTAAATATGCTCTACGCTCCTTTTTTGGAGCCTAACGCAGCCTTTATGTGGACTCTCAATACCAGAGTTATTTTTATGGTGCGGCCAGAAAAAAGCCGGCGTTAGCTACGCGGGTCCTTACCGACAAAACTCTAAATCTAGCCGCATATAAGTAACTACATGCATATATTTACATTGAACTATTATTATATACAATAGTAGTCTATGTATAAGTTTACGAAATGTGCACAACTTTATGTAAATAGAAAAAATGCAAATAGACAAAAAAGGAAATTTATGCTTACCTGATAAATTTATTTCTTCTACGATACCACGAGTCCACGGATTTCATCCTTTCTTGTGGGATAATTAATCTAGATATATATAGATAGATAGATAGATATACTTAGATATATCTAGATATATATATCTAGATTTATCGAGATATCTCTAGTTATATATATATTAATTTTTTTTTAATTTGTGTTTATAATCCCAAATTCACAGAAACATAATATGTACATTTAATACACAATCTAATCAATTAAACTTACATTTAATACACAATCTAATCAATTAAACCTACATTTAATACACAATCTAATCAATTAAACTTACATCTCCCAACCAGTGAGCGAATTGCAGTGTAACGTTCCTGCTCACGACGCCTAAGATCACTGAAGTGGCAGAGACATTGGCGACGTGTCCGCCTGACTCTGAACACGCGCCTCATGCGGAGCATCATTTCATATATAATTCTGTCCCTGTCTTCGTGCGCATTTCCCCAGACTCCCCCAATCCTCCTGGGGAAGTACCGGTTCATGCAGTACACTAAAATGACCAATTCACCGTCAGTAAATACAGGTGTGTGCGACATGTCTAAGACACTAATACACACTAAAAAAAATATTAAGTGTGACACAACTAACACACGTATAGAGCAATTTGATTTGGTTATTGACAGTAGAAAAAATTGTTTTGCTGTTTGATTGGCGGATTATATTCATTATGTGTCCATGACCATTTCTAAATTATACACTGTTAATATTTAATCATATTACATTAGATGCATCACCAATTACTGACATTAAAATGATATAATGTAAAAATATAAGAATTATTCCTGCGTCACTAATGACAGAAGTATAGAAAAAAATGATTGTATATTAATTTAAATACGTATATTAAATCTATGTCGACTAATTGGCTTTTGTGAACCGATTGCATAACAATAAACTGTTTATTAAAAAACATGACTTTGTGGGGGCGGAGCCAACAGCCGAGGTGATCAGACGTGTGTCTTCTGAGCTCCTAGGCCATGCCTAACTAAAGTAACTAAATACAGAATTAAAATGAGCTAAATTCATGTCAAGTTATCTACCAGACGACCTATAAAGAAAAGACACTCTGTCTGACTCAATTTGGATTGCTAACCCCGTATTTAGCACCCTCACTGTAAGGAACTGCTACACCACGTGAGGCTGGATACTTGGGCCTACTCCTGCTGATACCGGTCAACAGGTCTGAGCCTGAAACTGCTCTCGACATGGAGGGGACCCAGGAGCTACTTTACACCTTATTACAAGGTCTGGACCAGCAGATAACAAGCTGCTACACTGATCTCGCAGACACGCTGAACTCAGTAATGAGGGGAATACCCAGAAGCCTGCCCGGAGACGCGCTTAGAGAGCCCCCCTTTGCAGTCCCTCTGACAGCACGACGCCAATTACCACTACGAGGTAACGGCACTAAGGATCTAGCTTGCCCTTCACGGGGCCGATACTGCCTGAGGCCAGCTGATCGTGCAACACTCGCGGTGAACACCGCAGAAGCACCGGAACAGATAATTCAGAAGGAGGTGCTGGGGCAGCCATTAGACCTGTCGGCTTTTGTTAACAAAGAGGTGCCTGGCTACCGTGATGGAGACTTACTGCTTACTATCCTGTCTACACAAGATTGCGTTTGGGAATCTGATGCAACCTCCTTGTTGGGGCCTTCTGACACAGATAAGGTGCAAGCTTTTGACCGTGCTCCCGTGGATGGTGAGACCTCATACCCAAAACCCACAAACACTCCAATACATAGCCATGGTGTCAGATACTTGATTCATTTCTGCCTGAGAGGGGATTACACGTCGCCTCCGATTTCTGTCCTAGTCTGCTCCATAAGCTCAGAGGTTACTTGTGCCCCAGGCAGGACTGGAATAGGTTAAAGCTATACATAGCTCTGATACAAACTTGTCATTTTCCCAGCAAAGACTACCACCTGAGCTTGTAATGAGAGCAGAGACTGATACTTGGAAAGGTATCCTACAATGTCAAAGATTTCTGACTCCCAAAATTACATACCTGGACTAGTGATTATTCTTCTATAAACTAGTTTACTATGGCTGCTTTTTCAAGTTAAACACAACTAGCATTTATATGTCAGTGCTGTCCAATATACACATTATTGATAGAGTTCTAGTTTTACTCCCCTATAGAATGTGTGTTTGGTACTGTATGCTTATCACTCAGTATGTACTGCTTTACCAAGTTAATCACAACTAGTGTTTGTATGTCAGTACTGTTCATTATGCATATAATGGGTTGAGTTCTAGTTTTACTCCCCTACAGAATATATGTTTAGTAATGTTTGTCTACCACACAATGTGTTCTCCTTACTTAGTAGTTAAATAGTATATCCTTTTACTATGCATATTATCTATACCTAATACTATGCTGTTAGTGTCACATGTCATAATGTATTCTAACTAGGTAATGTCCAGACGGTACTTGCTGTCTCTTCCCTATGGTATATGTGGCTAAAGCTTAGGACTTTATTGTCTGCTTATATATCTGCATATTAGAACTGCATTTATCTTTCTCCCTGCACTCAGAAAATACCTAATACGATGTTGTTAGTGACATGTATCACAATAAGTTTTATCTAGATAATGTACAGGCAGCGCTTGATACTCTCTGCCTTATAATTTTAGCAGCTAAACCATAAGTCTTATATATCCGCTCATTTATGCTTAGCTAATAACATACTCATTTAAGCCCAATAACATATCATGTGTTATAGTCTAATTCTACTGCACTAGTTGAAGCTTGTTCAGGGCGGCACTATTATTAACAAGACGTGGCAGTGGTACTCTTTTTTCATGCTCCAATATTTTTTAGTAGGAAGTCTGCTACTGCAATATTTTCAAGACTCTCTTGCACCAAACTGTTGGTGTGTTTATTTTCTACTCATGCCCTTGCTACATGTTAGATTCCTGGTTCTAGCTTTGTTCAATATGCCTATTACTAGTTGCTCAGGTTTGGTTTATGATTTATTAATTTTCTGAGGTCACATATTAATGTATACTACTATATTGCTTCTCTGCTCAAATGTTTAATGTCACTATATGTTGGGGTAATTATATGCTCACTGGTTTGTATGTAAATATTTAGCGCTATGAGGCCTATATATATACCTCACTTGCCGCAAACGCTAATACATAGTCTCTTTATGTAAGGAAACCTATATGTATAATTATATAGATTTATGAATATGTGTAAGCAGAACTGTGGATGCGAGCACAGGTACCATAGTGATTTTTCATGCCAACTCCCTTTAGCGCATCAAATTTAAGTCTGCCTTTCACTTCATGGCCTCATAGCATCATAATTTTGTTCATTACTATTCCAGATAGCCACATATTTTTAATGTTCAAGTACAGTGTTACAAAATTAGCACTTAATCCCCTTTGATTGTGAGCCTAGGGAACCGATAAATACTGAGCATTTAGATTTTTAGATTTCTTTTCCAGGTCGTCCTAGTACAGTGGGTTTCTGATGTTTACCTCTTCTGCTTCAAAAGCTCGCTGTTGTTTAGTTGATGCGTCAGTACTATGTTTTATATCTATATGTTGAATGTTTAACTCTGCCTGCATAGGGAATATGCGCTACATTTAATGTTTATGTTTATCAATCACTTGTTTGCATTTTATATTTGATAAGGCTATATAAACACCTTAAGTACATAGGGGTATAACACATCATACTCTACATTATCTACTGCTTTATACTCTACCTATCAGTTTTGGCCTGTTACAAGATATAGACTCAATTCTATTTCTAGACCTACAGATATCTGTTTTTGTGGGCTAATTGATATACAATCCTTATGCTATATGATGCATGTTTTGTTATAGCTTCCTCTTGTTTTCTAAGCTTTAGATATGCTTAAAATATTTTTCAAATATACTAAGATAGATAGAGTGTCTACTACACGACACCATATAAATCTTGACATATGACAATAACTGAATATCTTTACCTAAGACAACAGCTACTACCCCAGACAATGAAACTCCTGCTTTATCTCGTATAGACTCATAAATTTTGCAACCTAAATTAACCTTTCTGCAATCCGCCTAATCCTAAGCCTATATGTAACTACAGAAGACCTTAGTAACTTCCCCACTTAGTTCCATATATATTGTTAAATACGTTGACAATACTTAAACTCCCATAACATAGGATCTCTGCGAGCGGGCACCTCTGAGCCCACTCCGGGCACCCTTTGTTACTTACATTTAAATATGGCTCCGTCCCCCCCACCTCCTTTCCCTATGCGCATAGCGGTGCTTACCCGCTGAATATCCCCCTTCCCCTTATATAGCTCGGCCCAAAAGTGGCTGATACGCATGTTAAATCTCCACAGTCTAATATTTTGGTCTTAGGTAATATACTATTGAAATGTGGAGCTCATAAGCTGATAATATAAAATGAAGTTCTATTTCATCTCGCCTAAGACACTGTCTATCTTCATATCCAGATCTGAAATATATATGCATTTTGCTCACTTAATATTACCTATGTATAGACAATGTATTATTTTATGTGTTGTAACTTTGGCCTCAGGGCGAGTCCTTGTTGTGATGATATATGCTTTAACTTCAATAAAAAAATTATTTTCAAAAAAACATGACTTTGTGAGTATTTTGTCCATTTATTTGATTTGAACATTTAATATTAAATGCGTCACTAATCAGCACACACTTCAAACTCCCAAACTTTCCTGGTGCCCTAATACAGATTAACCTTTTACATTACATGCTTAAGCACACTATTAAACAGCCAATGATTGGAACAGCCAATAGAATGTGAGCTCAATCCTATTGGCTGATTGGATCAGCCAATAGGATTGAAGTTCAATCCTAGTGGCTGATTACATCAGCCAATAGGATTTTTTCAACCTTAATTCCGATTGGCTTATAGAATTCTATCAGCCAATCGGAATCTAAGGGACGCCATCTTAGATGACATAATTTAAAGGAACCTTCATTCGGGAAGAAGACTTCGTTCAAAGAGGATGCTCCGCGCCGGATGTCTGTGAAGATGGAACCGCTCCGCGCCGGATGGATGAAGATAGAAGATGCCGTCTGGATGAAGACTTCTGCCCATCTGGAGGACCACTTCTGCCGGCTTGGATGAAGACTTCTCCCGGCTTCGTTGAGGACTTCTTGCTGCTTCAATGAGGACTTCTCCCGGCTTCGTTGAGGATGGATGTCGGATCTTCAAAACTGTAAGTGGATCTTCAGGGGGTTAGTGTTAGTTTTTTTTAAGGGTTTATTGGGTGGGTTTTATTTTTAGGTTAGGGCTTTGGGCTGCAATAGAGCTTAAGGGCAATGCCTATCCAAATGCCCTTTTCAGGGCAATGGGGAGCTTAGGTTTTTTTAGTTAGGGTTTTATTTGGGGGGTTGGTTGTGTGGGTGGTGGGTTTTACTATTGGGGGGGTTGTTTGTATTTTTTTACAGGAGAAAGAACTGATTTCTTTGGGGCAATGCCCCGCAAAAGGCCCTTTTAAGGGCTATTGGTAGTTTAGTTTAGGCTGGGGGGGGTATTTTGGGGGAGCTTTTTATTTTGATAGGGCTATTCGATTAGGTGTAATTAGTTTAAATATCTTGTAATTTGTTTTTTATTTTGTGTAACTTAGTGGGGTTTTTTTTGTAATTTAGGTAATTCTATTTAATTTATTTAATTGTATTTAAGTTAGGTAATTTATTTAATTGTAGTGTAGTGTTAGGTGTTAGTGTAACTCAGGTTAGGTTTTATATATATAGTTTTTAAATAATAACTATTTAGTAACTATTCTACCTAGTTAAAATAAATACAAACTTGCCTGTAAAATAAAAATAAACCCTAAGCTAGAGACAATGTAACTATTAGTTATATTGTAGCTAGCTTAGGGTTTATTTTATAGGTACGTATTTAGTTTTAAATAGCAATTATTTAGTTATTAATTGTAGGTTTTATTTAGATTTATTTTAATTATATTTGTTAGGGGGTGTTAGGGTTAGGGTTAGACTTAGGTTTAGGGGTTAAGAAATATAGTATAATGGCGGCTATGTTAGGGACAGCAGATTAAGGTTTAATAATATTTAACTAATGTTTGCGAGGCGGGAGTGCGGCGGTTTAGGGGTTAATATGTTTATTATAGTGGCGACGATGTCGGGAGCGGCAGATTAGGGGTTAATAATTTTATTTTAGTGTTTGCAATGTGGGAGGGCCTCGGTTTAGGGGTTAATAGGTAGTTTATGGGTGTTAGTGTACTTTTTAGCACTTAAGTTATGAGTTTTATGCTACAGCGTTGTAGTGTAAAACTCATAACTACTGATGATTACGAATCTTGCGGGATAGGCTGTACCGCTCACTTTTTGGCCTAAAAAAAAAGCTTGTAATACTGGCTCTATGGAAGTCCCATTGAAAATAGACTATACGCAAATTGCGTAAATTGATTTGCGGTAAGGCCAAAAAAGTGTGCGGGACAGCTGTACCTACAAGACTCGTAATAGCAGCGGTAGTAAAAAAGCAGCATTATGAGCCTTAGCACTTCTTTTTTACTCATAAAGCAAGACTCGTAATCTAGCCGACTACAATTAAATAAATTACCTAAATTAAATACAATTACCTAAATTACAAAAAGAAAAAAAAAGAAATTACACAAAATAAAAAAAGAAATTATCAGATATTTAAACTAATTACACCTAATCTAATAGCCCTATCAAAATAAAAAAAAGCCCCCCAAAATAAAAAAACCCTAGCCTACAATAAACTACCAATAGCCTTTAAAAGGGCCTTTTTTCTGGGCATTGCCCCAAAGAAATCAGTTCTTTTACCTGTAACAAAAAATACAAACAACCCCCCAACAGTAAAACCCACCACCCGCACAACCAACACCCCCACATAAAATCCTAACTAAAAAAAACTAAGCTCCCCATTGCCCTGAAAAGGGCATTTGGATAAGCATTGCCCTTAATAGGGCATTTAGCTCTTTTTCTATTGCCCAAACCCTAATCTAAAACTAAAACCCACCCAATAAACCCTTAAAAAAACCTAACACTAATCCGGAAGATCCACTTACAATTTTGAAGACCGGACATCCATCCTCAACGAAGCCAGGAGAAGTCTTCATCCAAGCGGTAAGAAGTCCTTAACGAAGCCTGGAGAAGTCTTCATCCAAGTAGGCAGAAGTGGTCCTTCAGACAGGCAGAAGTCTTCATCCAGACGGCATCTTCTATCTTCATCCATCTGGCGCGGAGCGGGTCCATCTTCAAGACATCCGGCGCAGAGCATCCTCTTCAAACGAAGTCTTCTTCCCGAATGAATGTTCTTATTGGAACAGCCAATAGAATGCAAGCTCAATCCTATTGGCTGATTGGATCAGCCAATAGGATTGAAGCTCAATCCTATTGGCTGATTGCATCAGCCAATAGGATTTTTTCACCTTTAATTCCGATTAGCTGTTAGAATTCTATCAGTCAATCAGAATTCAAGGGAAGCCATCTTGAATGACGTCACTTAAAGGAATATTCATTTGGGAAGAAGACTTTGTTTGAAGAGTATGCTCCGCGCCAGATGTCTTGAAGATGGACCCACTCCGCGCCGGATGGATGAAGATAGAAGATGCCTTCTGGATGAAGACTTCTGCCCGTCTGGAGGACCACTTCTGCCGGCTTGGATGAAGACTTCTCCCGGCTTCATTGAGGACTTCTTGCCGCTTCACTGAGGACTTCTCCCGGCTTCGTTGAGGATGGATGTCCGGTCTTCAAAACTGTAAGTGGATCTTCGGGGGTTTGTGTTTGGTTTTTTTAAGAGTTTATTGGGTGGGTTTTAGTTTTAGATTAGGGTTTGGGCAATAGAAAAAGAGCTAAATGCCCATCCAAATGCCATTTTCAGGGCAATGGGGAGCTTAGATTTTTTTAGTTAGGATTTTATTTGGAGGTGTTGGTTGTGTGGGTTTTACTGTTGGGGGGTTGTTTGTATTTTTTTACAGATAAAAAAGCTAATTTATTTGGGACAATGCCCCCCAAAAGGCCCTTTTAAGGGCTATTGGTAGTTTATTGTAGGCTAGTTTTTTTTTTGGGGGGGGGGGGTTTATAGGGCTATTAGATTAGGTGTAATTAGTTTAAATATCTGAACATTTATTTTTTTATTTTGTGTAATTTAGTGTTTGTTTGTTTTTGTAATTTAGGTAATTGTATTTAATTTAGATTCATTAAAATTATGGGGGGAGATAAAAAACTGAAATTAAAATCCTCCATGTCTCAAAATTAAATCAATGTAAATATTTGCATACGGCTAGATTTGGAGTTTTGTCGGTAACGACCCGAAAAACTAACGCCGGCTTTTTTCTGGCCGCACCGTAAAAATAACTCTGGTATTGAGAGTCCACATAAAGGCTGCGTTAGGCTCCAAAAAAGGAGCGTAGAGCATTTTTAACGCAGCTTCAACTCTCGATACCAGAGTTGCTTACGCAAGCGGCCAGCCTCAAAAACGTGCTCGTGCACGATTCTCCCATAGGAAACAATGGGGCTGTTTGAGCTGAAAAAAAACCTAACACCTGCAAAAAAGCCGCGTTCAGCTCCTAACGCAGCCCCATTGTTTGCTATGCGGAAACACTTCCTACGTCTGCACCTAACACCCTAACATGTACCCCGAGTCTAAACACCACTAACCTTACACTTATTAACCCCTAATCTGCCGCTCCCGCTATCGCTGACCCCTGCATATTATTATTAACCCCTAATCTGCCGCTCCGTAAACCGCTGCTACTTACATTATCCCTATGTACCCCTAATCTGCTGCCCTAACATCGCCGACCCCTATATTATATTTATTAACCCCTAATCTGCCCCCCACAACGTCGCCTCCACCTGCCTACACTTATTAACCCCTAATCTGCCGACCGGACCTGAGCGCTACTATAATAAAGTTATTAACCCCTAATCCGCCTCACTAACCCTATAATAAATAGTATTAACCCCTAATCTGCCCTCCCTAACATCGCCGACACCTAACTTCAATTATTAACCCCTAATCTGCCGACTGGAGCTCACCGCTATTCTAATAAATGTATTAACCCCTAAAGCTAAGTCTAACCCTAACACTAACACCCCCCTAAATTAAATATAATTTACATCTAACGAAATTAATTATCTCTTATTAAATAAATTATTCCTATTTAAAGCTAAATACTTACCTGTAAAATAAATCCTAATATAGCTACAATATAAATTATAATTATATTATAGCTATTTTAGGATTAATATTTATTTTACAGGCAACTTTGTAATTATTTTAACCAGGTACAATAGCTATTAAATAGTTAAGAACTATTTAATAGCTACCTAGTTAAAATAATTACAAAACTACCTGTAAAATAAATCCTAACCTAAGTTACAATTAAACCTAACACTATACTATCATTAAATTAATTAAATAAAATACCTACAATTACCTACAATTAAACCTAACACTACACTATCAATAAATTAATTAAATACAATTCCTACAAATAACTACAATGAAATAAACTAACTAAAGTACAAAAAATAAAAAAGAACTAAGTTACAAAAAATAAAAAATATTTACAAACATAAGAAAAATATTACAACAATTTTAAACTAATTACACCTACTCTAAGCCCCTAATAAAATAACAAAGACCCCCAAAATAAAAAATGCCCTACCCTATTCTAAATTACTACAGTTCAAAGCTCTTTTACCTTACCAGCCCTGAACAGGGCCCTTTGCGGGGCATGCCCCAAAGAATTCAGCTCTTTTGCCTGTAAAAAAATAAACATATAATACCCCCCCCAACATTACAACCCACCACCCACATACCCCTAATCTAACCCAAACCCCCCTTAAATAAACCTAACACTAAGCCCCTGAAGATCTTCCTACCTTATCTTCACCATACCAGGTTCACCGATCCGTCCTGAAGAGCTCCTCCGATGTCCTGATCCAAGCCCAAGCGGGGGGCTGAAGAGGTCCATGATCCGGCTGAAGTCTTCATCCAAGCGGGAGCTGAAGATGTCCATGATCCGGATGAAGTCTTCATCCAAGCGGGAGCTGAAGAGGTCCATGATCCGGATGAAGTCTTCTATCAACGGCATCTTCAATCTTCTTTCTTCCGGATCCATCTTGCAGACCTCCGACGCGGAACATCCTCTTCTCCCGACGCCTACTAGCCGAATGACGGTTCCTTTAAGGGACGTCATCCAAGATGGCGTCCCTCAAATTCCGATTGGCTTATAGGATTCTATCAGCCAATCAGAATCAAGTTCAATCCGATTGGCTGATCCAATCAGCCAATCAGATTGAGCTTGCATTCTATTGGCTGTTCCGATCAGCCAATAGAATGCGAGCTCAATCTGATTGGCTGATTGGTCTTTGTTATTTTATTAGGGGGCTTAGAGTAGGTGTAATTAGTTTAAAATTATAATATTTTTCTTATGTTTGTAAATATTTTTTTATTTTTTGTAACTTAGTTCTTTTTTATTTTTTGTACTTTAGTTAGTTTATTTCATTGTAGTTATTTGTAGGAATTGTATTTAATTAATTTATTGATAGTGTAGTGTTAGGTTAAATTGTAGGTAATTGTAGGTAGTTTATTTAATTAATTTATTGATAGTGTAGTGTTAGGTTTAATTGTAACTTAGGTTAGGATTTATTTTACAGGTAATTTTGTAATTATTTTAACTATTTTAGCTATTAAATAGTTCTTAACTATTTAATAGCTATTGTACCTGGTTAAAATAAATACAAAGTTACCTGTAAAATAAATATAAATCCTAAAATAGCTATAATATAATTATAATTTATATTGTAGCTATATTAGGATTTATTTTACAGGTAAGTATTTAGCTTTAAATAGGAATAATTTATTTAATAAGAGTTAATTAATTTCGTTAGATTTAAATTATATTTAATTTAGGGGGGTGTTAGTGTTAGGGTTAGACTTAGCTTTAGGGGTTAATACATTTATTATAGGCGGCAGATTAGGGGTTAATGTTTGAAGTTAGGTGTCGGCGATGTTAGGGAGGGCAGATTAGGGGTTAATACTATTTATTATAGGGTTAGTGAGGCGGATTAGGGGTTAATAACTTTATAATAATAGCGGTGCGGTCCGGTCGGCAGATTAGGGGTTAATAAGTGTAGGCAGGTGAAGGCGACGTTGAGGTGGGCAGATTAGGGGTTAATAAATATAATATAGGGGTTGGCGGTGTTAGGGGCAGCAGATTAGGGGTACATAAGGATAACGTAGGTGGCGGCGCTTTGCGGTCGGCAGATTAGGGGTTAATTATTGTAGGTAGCTGGCTGCGACGTTGTGGGGGGCAGGTTAGGGGTTAATAAATATAATATAGGGGTCGGCGGTGTTAGGGGCAGCAGATTAGGGGTACATAAGTATAACGTAGGTGGCGGTTGGCAGATTAGGGGTTAAAAAAATGTAATCGAGTGGCGGCGATGTGGGGGGACCTCGGTTTAGGGGTACATAGGTAGTTTATGGGTGTTAGTGTACTTTAGAGCACAGTAGTTAAGAGCTTTATGAACCGGCGTTAGCCCAGAAAGCTCTTAACTACTGACTTTTTTCCTGCGGCTGGAGTTTTGTCGTTAGATGTCTAACGCTCACTTCAGACACGACTCTAAATACCGGAGTTAGAAAAATCCCATTGAAAAGATAGGATACGCAATTGACGTAAGGGGATCTGCGGTATGGAAAAGTTGCGGCTGAAAAGTGAGCGTTAGACCCTATTTTAAGTGACTCCAAATACCGGAGGTAGCATAAAACCAGCGTTAGGAGCCTCTAACGCTGGTTTTCACGTCTAACGCCAAACTCCAAATCTAGGCCATAGGAAATTAGCACATCTAGGCAAGATTCCCCGCTTGCATTTTCCCAGAAATACTTAATTTTAATGAATTTTGGTTTAACCATGAAAATAGCTTTACCAATACAGCAACCAGAAATCTATCTCCTACTGATGAGTTCCAAAAAGAACGAAACAGACTGTCTAGTGAGTGATTTCTGGTTTGCTGCAATAATCCTGTTAAAAGGATTGCTGTGTTAAAACAGTATTTTGAAGCAAAAAAACTGAGAATTTGCATATCTAATTTGCATATCTTACCCAGAATTCTCTTGTGCATTGGTAACATTGTATATTAAGTATTTCTGGGAAAAAGTAAGCGGGGAATCTTGCCTAGATGTGCTAATTTCCTATGCAAATATTTACACTGATTTAATTTTGAGACATGGAGGATTTTAATTTCAGTTTTGTATCTCCCCCCATAATTTTAATGAATTTTGGTTTAACCATGAAAATAGCTTTACCAATGCAGCAACCAGAAATCTATCTCCTACTGATGAGTTCCAAAAAGAACGAAACAGGCTGTCTAGTGAGTGATTTCTGGTTTGCTTCAATAATCCTGTTAAAAGGATCGCTGTGTTAAAACAGTATTTTGAAGCAAAAAAACTGAGAATTTGCATATCTTACCCAGAATTCTCTTGTACATTGGTAACATTTAGTGATGTCGCGAACTTAAAATTTTCCGTTCGCGAACGGCGAACGCGAACTTCTGCAAATGTTCGCAAACGGGCAAACCGCGCAATCCGCCATTGACTTCAATAGGCAGGTGAATTTTAAAACCCACAGGGACTCTTTCTGGC
This sequence comes from Bombina bombina, assembly GCF_027579735.1. Taxonomy (NCBI): domain Eukaryota; kingdom Metazoa; phylum Chordata; class Amphibia; order Anura; family Bombinatoridae; genus Bombina; species Bombina bombina. The sequence continues at coordinate 1,127,701,015 of NC_069503.1, forward strand.
TACAATAGTGATGGAAAAGTTGTTTCAAGGGTACTAACACCTGGACTGTGACATGCCGGAGGGGGATCCATGGCAAAACTCCCACGTAAAATTACATAGTTGATGCAGAGTCTGGTTTTAATCCATAAAGGGCATAAATCACCTAACATTCCTAAATTGTTTGGAATAACGTGCTTTAAAACATCAGGTATGATGTTGTATCGATCAGGTAGTGTAAGGGTTACACCCGCTTCACAGTGACAGACCAAACTCCCCGTTTAACGCACCGCAAACAACCGCAAACAGTCCATTTGCACAACCGCAAACTCCCCATTTGTACAAGGTTGGATACCAAGCTAGCCATGTCCTGTTCCTTTTCCTCACTGATGTCATTGAAGGTCTCTTCCTCCACCCAGCCACGTACAACACCAAGGGTCCCTGAAAGGTGACAACAAGCCCCCTGGGACGCCTGCTGTGTTTGGTCTTCCACCTCCTCAAAGCCACCTTCCTCCTCTGACTACTCTTCTTCAGACTCCTCTCTCTGCGTTGCCTCTCTCTGCATTATTATAAGGTGTGTTAAGTAGTACTATTCCTATCAGTTTAATCCCTGTTCCGTCCCCTATCAGGGGACGTGTATATGGCATGGATTTTAGGAACCGGGAGATGGAAAAAGATGCTTGGTCGGTCCTCCTACTTCAAATTTGGGGCACTGCGCGTGCAATCTACTGTGCCACCAGATATCAGTGGTGTGTTAAGTAGTACTATTCTTATCAGTTTAATCCCTGTTAGGTCACCTATCAGGGGAGGTGTATATGGCATGGATTTTAGGAACCGGGAGATGGAAAAAGATGCTTGGTCGGTCCTCCTACTTCAAATTTGGGGCACTGTTTTTTTTTTTTAAATTTACACTACTGTTACACCAGATATGAGTGGTGGCACTGGGCAAGTGGGCCTGGCACACACGCTGGCAGGCAGGCAACTGCAATTAGATTACACTAGCAGACTGATGTTTCACAGTCAAAAAAGTTTTTTTTTTTAAATTTACACTACTGTTAAACCAGATATGAGTGGTGGCACTGGGCAAGTGGGCCTGGCACACACGCTGGCAGGCAGGCAACTGCAATTAGATTACACAAGTAAATTGATGTTTCACAGTCAAAAAAGTTGTTTATTTTTAAATTTACACTACTGTTACACCAGATATGAGTGGTGGCACTGGGCAAGTGGGCACAGTATACGCTGTGAGCCTAGCACACACGCTGGCAGGCAGGCAGGCAACTGCAATTAGATTACACAAGCAGACTGATGTTTCACAGTCAAAAAAAGTTTTTTGTTTTTTTTTAAATTTACACTACTGTTACCCCAGATATGAGTGGTGGCACTGGGCAAGTGGGCCTGGCACACACGCTGGCAGGCAGGCAACTGCAATTAGATTACACAAGCAGACTGATGTTTCACAGTCAAAAAAGTGTTTTTTTTTTAATTTACACTACTGTTACACCAGATATGAGTGGTGGCACTGGGCAAGTGGCTTGGCAGGCAGGCAGGCAACTGCAATTTGATTACACAGGAAAACAAATTAAAAAAAATAATGTTCTAGCCTTAAAAAGGGCTTTTTGGGGTGCTGTCCTTACAGCAGAGATCAGATGAGTCCTTCAGGACTGTAGTGGACACTGAATACACTAGCCTAGCTATCAATTTCCCTATTAAATCACCAGCAGCTACACTGTCACTCCTCTCACTAACAATACAGCTTCCGAATGAATTCTAAAAATGGCTGCTGTCCAGGAACTGGGACGGTCTGTGAGGGAGTGGCTTGAAGGGTCTGGGAGGGAGGGTCTGCTGCTGATTGGCTGGAATGTGTCTGCAGACTGTGAGATACAGGGTCAAAGTTTACTCAATGATGACGAATAGGGGGCGGATCGAACATCGCATATGTTCGCCCACCGCGGCGAACGCGAACATGCTATGTTCGCCGGGGAACTATTCGCGGCGAACTATTCGCGACATCACTAGTAACATTGTATTTTAAGTATTTCTGGGAAAAAGCAAGTGGGGAATCTTGCCTAGATGTGCTAATTTCCTATGCAAATATTTACATTGATTTAATTTTGAGACATGGAGGATTTTTTTTTTATTTTTTTTTAAATTTATTGAGGAAAAAGAAATGTGAACAGATCATATAAAGAAAACAATACAGCAATCATTTGATGTACAGGAATAATGGTAATCCTCATTTTTCAGCCCAACACTATTACAGGCCACTCTTGGACCTTATCTGTTATCTTAATGAAAGTCCAGGGGTTTATATTGAACATATAACATAAGTGAAACTAAAAATAAGTGAACAAATTTGCAAGTAAACTCGAGATAATATAAATAGCATACAGCGAGAGCATTTCAATAGAGATTTCAAACATAGCGAATCATAATGCTATCTAAGCAGAGACAATTTATATATCCCGCAAAGAGATTATTCTCTACGCAACACTGTATTTCTTGTGATACCCAAATTTCAAGTATACAGACCTCTCATGGGCCTGTGAGCAAATTCATATATAAATCATATTGGGCGCATATATGGAAAAAGTTTGGTGTAATAGGGGGATCAGAGGGAGAGGAAAGTGTGGGGTCCTATAAGTCCAATTAAAGCAATTCACTCCCATCTTCTGCTAATACTGATTTTGCACACTCTATAATTGACTCAGAAACTAGGTAACTAATAGATAGCATTTTGTGCTTGATGTATACTAGCTTAAGGGTATATACAGGGAGCACAAGTCTTAATACTGGGTAAGCTTGAGGATATATTGTACTATTTAGGGCTATAAAACTAAGGCAGCAATAAGCATCCTCAGGGTATTTACTCTGAACAGCCTTCTCATACATCTAACAATATGACAATATCACTATCCGGCTGTTAGGGAATTGGCTGCAACACAAAGTAAATAACAATTCAGTACCCCTGGTGAAGCATTTAGATTTGAGTTTGTGAGACCCTTATCTATCCCTGTTCTATGCATATTAAAACAAGTTAATGTACTAGACTGAACAGGTTCACAAATCAATATTGCTGTGCGTCGTGTAAAGCTTACATTATTGTTGTTCATAACATAACAAACTAACTAACAAGGTTAAACTAAGAACAGTGTAGAACTATTAAATCATCTCATAATTTAACGTATACATCCCAAACCCAACAGCATATTTTGAACACTTCGCCACAAAATTATTCTGACCGACAGTTTCCATAAGCAATAACTGCGCTGGATGGTAGAAGCACATTTATATACAATTAACCCCCTGTGTCCAGCTGGCCATAGTAGGCGCGATAGTGGTATGAGTTTTCATGCGCAGCTGCCAAGCCAGTACAACTGGGTCAGTGAGATATAGTTTCCTAATAGTGTTTCATGTTGCTAGTAGAGCTGGTACCTCAAGCATGTTTCTGAGTTTCTCAGAAGAAGGAGCCGACATGTTGCCGCAATCTATTAAGATTGGTGGTATGTCTCTTACTGTGTGATGGGTTCCATGTAGTGATCCAGTCCTGGGTGCTATCTTTGAAATCCCCACTTTAGTGCAGCCTGGCCCAGTATCTTTATGTTGAAACCATGTTGCTGTGCCCTTCTCTGCTGTTATCTGTGCTGCGGCACTAGTGATTTGATTTTGAGGTTTCGAGGGATCTGTAATCACCAGAGGTAATTCCAGAGGTAATTCCGCTTGGTAAAGATCCTCTTTGTGCTGCGCTTTATAATTCTTGCTTGGAGTGGAGGTCTGCCGGTGTATGAGCTGTGTTTTAACCCTGTGTACTCCGAAAGGGCGAGTCTGCTATCTGTGCGTTCACCGCTCCGGGAAGCTTCTGTGTAGCAGGAGGAAGATCAGTTATAATAGAGCCTGTCTGGATATTTCCTGTAAAGGGATCAATAGTAGGTATTGTGCTCTCCTGTTCTGCTTCTAAGAGCGCTGGCATTAAATATTCATATGGGGCTCTCTCTATCAGCTTAACAAGCGCTTGTTTTAATCTTGCCATGAGTTCCTCGTTGCGTAGCTGGCCATGTTCCTCCCCATGTTGGACATCCTTGTTTTGGTTGCAGATAGTTTATAAGCAAGGATTTATTTGTTCCCCGCCGCTAATGGTATGAAGGTTCAGCCCTCTGATCCTTTAGAGCTGTGTGATGGTGAAGAATCGGCAAGTCGGAATTATCCGACAGCACCAATAACCCTAGGCCATAAAGTTCCGAGCTGAGTCCCCAGAGTCATGTAAACAGCAAGAGGGGTAATTATGAGACCACAACTGCCAGAATCGTTGTATCTTTATAATATTTAGTCATGCTCTTGCCGTTTGGACACATTAATCAGCGGATTTGTGTTGATTCTGCTGGAGCCTTCAGAAGTTGCATCCTTTCCAGGACACTGCACGGACACGCCCCCGAGACATGGAGGATTTTAATTTCAGTTTTTTATCTACCCCCATAATTTTAATGAATTTTGGGTTTAACCATGAAAATAGCTTTACCAATGCAGCAACCAGAAATCTATCTCCTACTGATAAGTTCCAAAAAGAACAAAACAGGCTGGCTAGTGAGTGGATTTCTGGGTTTGCTGCAATAATCCCTGTTAAAAGGATCGCTGTGTTTAAAACAGTATTTTGAAGCAAAATAACTGAGAATTTGCTTATCTAATTTGCATATCTTTCCCAGAATTCTCTTGTGCATTGGTAACATTGTATATTAAGTATTTCTGGGAAAAAGCAAGCGGGGAATCTTGCCTAGATGTGCTAATTTCCTATGCAAATATTTACATTGATTTAATTTTGAGACATGGAGGATTTTAATTTCAGTTTTTTATCTCCCCCCTTAATTTTAATGAATTTTGGTTTAACCATGAAAATAGCTTTACCAATGCAGCAACCAGAAATCTATCTCCTACTGATGAGTTCCAAAAAGAACGAAACAGGCTGCAAATATTTACATTTATTTAATTTAGGTAATTTATTTAATTGTAGTGTTAGATGTTAGTGTAACTCAGGTTAGGTTTTATTTTACAGGTAAATTTGTATTTATTTTAGCTAGGTAGTTAGTAAATAGATTAATAACTATTTAAGTAACTATTCTTCCTAGTTAAAAAAAAATACAAACTTGCCTGTAAAATAAAAATAAACTCTAAGCTAGCTACAATGTAACTATTAGTTATATTGTAGCTAGCTTAGGGTTTATTTTAATAGGTATAATATTTAGTTATAAATAGGAATTAATTTAGGTAGTTGATAACAATTTTTATTTAGAATATATTTTAAAATATTTAAGTTGGGGGGGTTAGGGTAAGACTTAGGTTTAAGGGTTAATAAATTTAGTATAGTGGCGGCGACGTTGGGGGCGGCAGATTAGGGGTTAATAAATGTAGGTTGGTGGCAGCGATGTTAGGGGTGGGCAGATCAGGGGGTTAATAATATTTAACTAGTGTTTGCGAGAGGTGGCGTGCGGCGGTTTAGGGGTTAATATGTTTATTATAGTGGGCGGCGATGTCCGGAACGGCAGATTAGGGGGTTAATAAGTATAATGTAGGTGTCGGCGATGTTAGGGGCAGCAGATTAGGGGGTTCATAGCTATTTCCTTTCTCTTCAAGGTCATCTCTATTCCACAATTTCTTAATAGAATCTTTAGGTTTTATTGTGGAACAAACAGAAGTCTGTCCTCTTCCCTACCAAATCTTTAATTTTCTTGGATTTCAAATAGATACTGTTCTTTCCACTTTGAGCCTTCCTGCCAGGACAAAGTGAAGAACATCAAGAAAGAAATTGCAAAAACTTTATCCAAAGATCCCGGTCCCTATTCAGAAACTATAGCCAGAATAGTAGGTTTACTATCATCCTCTATTCAGGCTAATATTCTCGAACGTTACAATATCACGAACTTCAGAGATTGAAAAATTCTTCATTGAGAAAAGGTCTTTCTTATTCTCATTTGATCCTTTTATCTTCAGAAAGCCAAAGAAGAACTATCCTGGTGGCTTTCTCAATTGGAAGCTTGGAATGGGAGAGCTAATTTTGGGCAAATCTCCCGATTTCAGTATAGAATCCGACGCCAGTCTTTCACTCTGAGGACGCGTTGTGGTCCCTCCATTACAGGTGGCAAAATAGACACTGGAGGAGAAACTTTTCATATCAATTGTTTAGAATTATGGCTGCTCATTTGCAGTCAAAAGTTTGCCAAATGTTCTTCTCCAGTTTCTATGCTCCTGCGTATGGACAACATTTCTGCTGGTGCAGTATCTTCAAGCCGTTTGTGGAGGCACCAAGTCCAGGGATTGTCCAATATAACCAAAGAGTTTATTCATCTTTGTTGGATAGGAATATTTCTGTCAAAGCAGAGTATATTCCAGGACAATCAAACTCAGTGGCGAATTGGGGATCTCGTCATTTGACGGATTACAGCGACGGAGATTGGACAGGAATATTTTTCTCTCCCTTCAATCTCTCAGTGGTCCCTTTTGCTGGATCTTTTTGCATCCAGGACCAATTTCCAGATTCGTCCGTATTTCAGCTGGCGTCCAGACCCGAGACAGCGGCCATAGATGCATTTCTTCATCCATGGCCCTACAGAAAGCTTATGCTTTCCCCTCCTTTTTTCAATGATTCCGAGGACAATTTCAACGGTCCAACAGAGATCTTCTATGTCTAACGATTGTGACTCCCTTTTGGGCCGACACAATCATGGGTACCCCATCTCTGTTGGAGATGTCCATCAAAACTCCCGATTCTGGTTCCTCTCCTACCCCATCTTCTCACGAATCCAGAGGGCAATTGTCACAGTTTGGTTCTCCAAGGCTCTCTTCTTCTAGTAGCGGGACGATCTTAGGGGACCCTAAGAGGGTCTTTCGGAGGGGAGCAAAATCCCTCATTCAAGATTCATGGGCCCCAGGAACTCGTAATGCTACTTCGCCGCATGGTCTAAATGGTCTGGCAGGTGCTTTGCGGAGAGATTTGGATCCCGTTTCTTCAGATTTAACTGAAATTATCAACTATCTGTCTCATCTTTTTGATTCAGGGTCTTGCATATAGAACCATCACGTTCATCGTTCAGCTATTCAGCCAAACATAATTTAATCAATAACCTTCCCGTCGGCAAACATCCTTTAGTTTGTAGGGGTTCTCAAGGCCATAGATTTGGCTACCATTTATACCGGAACGTTTTTTCCACCAACTATCAGTTTTTGTATACTGAAACATTTCTTATAATTTTCTGACCCCCAAGAGATCTAATTTATTAACCCCTAATCTGCCACTCCTGACATCGCCGACACCTACATTATATTTATTAACCCCTAATCTGCCACCCCCGACAACGCCGACACCTACATTACACTTATTAACCCCTAATCTTCCGTCCCCAACGTCGCCGCCACTGTACTAAAGTTATTAAACCCTAACAGCCACTAACTTTAATATAGTTAAATAAATATAAATATAAATTACTATCATTAACTAAATCATTCCTATTTAAAACGAAATACTTACCTATAAAATAAACCCTATGCAATATCGTTGGCGGCATATTAGGGGTGAATAAGAGTAAGATTAGGGGTGTTTAGACTCAGGGTTCATGTTAGGGTGTTAGGTGTAAGACATAACTATTCTTTCCCCCATCTTTCTGCTGCTTTTTTGCAGGTGTTAGGCTGTTTTTTTCAGCCGGCTCTCCCCATTGATGTCTATGGAGAAATCGTGCACAGAGCACGAAAAACCAGCTCACACGCTGCCTTAAGCAGCGCTGGTATTGGAGTGCGGTAAGGAGCACTAATTTTGCCCTACGCCTCACTTCTTACCTGTTAACGCCGGGTTTATGAAAACCTGTAATACCAGCACTGTAGAAAAGTGAGCAGGGACAATAACGTGCAAGTTAGAACTGTACCCCTCTTACCGCAAAACTCGTAATCTAGCCGTTGGTTAATACTGAGATGTTTTAAGAAAAGACAATTAAATCATTATGGCATTCACTGTCCCTTTTAGGAAGCACAGTTAGAACATTCATGCATCACTAATTAGCACACTTAATTGTCTTAATTTTTTACCTGAGGAGGATATGAAAGAGATTGATCTAGCCCCACAGCCCTAGTGACTTCCACTAAAATGGAAAGTTAGATTACATTTAATGTGATAATTAAAATTCTAATACAAAACAAAGGGGTAATAGTAATTGTATGAAACAGCAGCTAACATTTACTGACATACCTGTTGTGTGTCCAACCCCTGCTTCAGGGGTGCTGAACATTCGTTCTACAAAGTGCGTCATCAATGACTCATACATTGGTGAAAATACTAATATGACATTCAGATTGACTGATTTGAATTATCACATGATTGATCATTTGCCAATAAAACCTGACTGAAAACACACTAGATTAGGGTTCGGTTAGGAGTTTGGATTGTACTTTGAATAGTAGTTTTGAGCGTCATATTTATCTATTATCTTGCAAGATATACATATATCTAAAATATCTTATGGCGTCTTCAGAGTCAGGTAAAACAAAATCAGGCCGGAACATACAATTTAATTTTCAGCAGAATCAGGTGCTTGTAACTATGGTTCTGCAGCATTACAAGTTTTTGTTTGGTGCTAAAGCACAGAAGACTACTTCGTCCAGGAAGAATGAAATCTGGCGACAAATTGCAGAAAATATTTTTCCAGAGGAAAACCAAGTCTGTGGAGGATTGTAAAAAAAGCTTTCAGATATTAAAAGGGTTTTTGAAGTCGAAGTTGGCCAGGGGAGAAGAAGTCCTCTCATGCTACGGGCGGTGGCAAAGCATATGTTGCAGAGCTTTCCTCCTATGAGAACATGCTGATGGAGAGGTTGGGGGACAATCTTGGTGCAGGTCTTGATGACTTTGAACACGATACAGACGCATTGGCAGGTATGACGTTACTTAAAGTGAACTTCATTTTCCAGCGACGATCAGAAGAAGAGGATGCTCCGCGCCGGATGTCTTGAAGATGGACCAGCTCCGCGCCGGATGGATGAAGATAGAAGATGCCGTCTGCCCGCTTGGATGAAGACATCTGCCTGCTTGGATGAAGACTTCTGCTGGCTTTGATGAGGACTTCTGCCCGCTTGGATGAAGACTTTTGACCGCTTGGATGAAGACTTCTGCTGGCTGGATGAGGATGGATGTCCGGTCTTCGAAAACTGTAAATGGATTATCGGGGGTTAGTTTTAGGTTTTTTTAAGGGTTTATTGGGTGGGTTTTATTTTTAGCTTAGGGTTTGGGCACCGTAAAAGAGCTAAATGCCCTTTTAAGGGCAATGCCAATCCAATTGCCCTTTTCAGGGCAATGGTTTAACTTAGGTTTTATTTAGATAGAGTTTTATTTGGGGGGGGTTTGGTTGGGTGGGTGGTGGGTTTTACTGTTGGGGGAGTGTTTGTAATTTTGTATTGCCAGGTAAAAGAGCTGTTATCTTTGGGGCAATTACAATGACTGCAGTAATTATATACAGCTGCACTGTCAGAAAGACAGCTAAATATGTGTAGCAAACAGGCTAATATATAGATCCAAATAGGTTATACATATATATATATATGCATTTAATATATAAAATCAACACCAACATTTAAAAAGCAATCGCATCAGAAATAAAAATAAAATAAATATAAATAGATGTAAAAATATGCACCAAACAGGATATACAGCCTAAACATATACAATCTAAATACTTGACCTAGAAATGGGAATTAGCAAGCATATTACAGTTCAATAATGCAAATGTTGGTTAGTAGAATAAAAGTCTTTTTGTGGAGCGAAATCGTCTCTTTTTAAGACCCTTAACGACCAAGGTCGTACGCCACACGTCCTCAAAAAAAAGACAGTTATTGACCGAGGACGTTGTGGCGTACGTCCTTGGTCTGGAAACCAGCTGGAAGCGATCCATGCTCGGCTTCCAGCTGCTTTCCGGTTATTGCAGTGATGCCTCGATATCGAGGCATCCTGCAATAACCCCACTTGGCCATCCGATGCAGAGAGAGCCACTCTGTGGCTCTCTCTGCACCGGACATCTGTGGCCGGTATCGTTGGTGGGTGGGAGCAAGTCTGGGAGGCGGGTGGGCGGCCATCGATGTGCCGGGTGGAGTGGAGGGGGGCGGGATCGGGTACGGGACATACGGGGGCGCGCACGGGAGCGCGCGCGTGCACGGGGGGCGGCGGGCGCGTGCACGGGGTGGGAGCGGGAGGGAACCGCTACACTGCAGAAAAAAAAGTTAAGAAAAGTTTAAAAAAAAACAAATAAAAAAATAATAATGCTCATCTAAGGGTTACTGAAGATGTGGGGGGTTGGTCTTGGGGGGGGGAAAGCTACTCTACAGAAAAGGGCAAAAAAAAAACCAAAATCATACTTTTTTTTACTAAACTGGGTACTGGCAGACAGCTGCCAGTACCCAAGATGGCGCCCATTAAGGCAGAGGGGGAGGGTTAGAAAGCTGCTTGGTGGGGGATCAGTGAGGTTAGGGGCTAAGGGGGGATCCTACACAGCAGCATATGTAAATATGCCACACACAAAAAAAAGCCCAAATATAGCTTTTATTTTAGTACTGGCAGAGTTTCTGCCAGTACTTAAGATGGCGGGGATAATTGTGGGGTGGGGGAGGGAAGAGAGCTGTTTGGGAGGGATCAGGGGGTCTGATGTTTTAGGTGGAAGGATGAGCTCTACACTAAAGCTAAAATTAACCCTGCAAGCTCCCTACAAGCTACATAATTAACCCCATCACTGCTAGCCATAATACACGTGTGATGCGCAGCGGCATTTGGCGGCCTTCTTATTACCACAAAGCAACGCCAAAGCCATATATGTCTGCTATTTCTGAATAAAGGGGATCCCAGAGAAGCATTTACAACCATTTGTGCCATAATTGCACAAGCTGTTTGTAAATGATTTCAGTGAGAAACCTAAAATTGTGAAAAATTTTACGTTTTTTTTAATTTGATCGCATTTGGCGGTGAAATGGTGGCATGAAATATACCAAAATTGGCCTAGATCAATACTTTGGGTTGTCTACTACACTACACTAAAGCTAAAATTACCCCTAAAAGCTCCCTACATGCTCTCTAATTAACCCCTTCACTGCTGGGCATAATACACGTGTAGTGCGCAGTGGCATTTAGCAGCCTTCTAATTACCAAAAAGCAATGCCAAAGCCATATATGTCTGCTATTTCTGAACAAAGGGGATCCCAGAGAATAATTTACAATAATTTAAGCCATAATTGCACAAGCTGTTTGTAAATAATTTCAGTGAGAAACCAAAAGATTGTGAAAAAATTAGTGAAAAAGTGAACAATTTTTTGTATTTAATCGCATTTGGCGGTGAAATAGTGGCACGAAATATACCAAAATGGGCCTAGATCAATACTTTGGGATGTCTACTAAAAAAAAATATATACATGTCAATGGATATTCAGAGATTCCTGAAAGATATCAGGGTTCCAATGTAACTAGCGCTCATTTTGAAAAATAATGGTTTGGAAATAGCAAAGTGCTATTTGTATTTATGGCCCTATAACTTACAAAAAAAGCAAAGAAGATGTAAACATTGGGTATTTCTAAACTCAGGACAAAATTTAGAAACAATTTAGCATGGGTGTTTTTTGGTGGTTGTAGATATGTAACAGATTTTGGGGGTCAAAGTTAGAAAAAGTGTGTTTTTTTTCCATTTTTTCCTCATATTTTATAATTTTTTTTATAGTAAATTATAAGATATGATGAAAATAATGGTATCTTTAGAAAGTCCATTTAATGGCGAGAAAAACGGTATATAATATGTGTGGGTACAGTAAATGAGTAAGAGGAAAATTACAGCTAAACACAAACACCGCAGAAATGTAAAAATAGCCTTGGTCCCAAACGGACAGAAAATGGAAAAGTGCTGTGGTCATTAAGGGGTTAAGCAAAGTTGTGTTTTTTAAGCAAAGTGGTGTCTTGATTAGTGATTGTCAAAGCTTGGCTTATACAGCAAACACATTGATGTCACAAGCTGAAAAGCTGCAGAGTTGTAAAGCTGCAAGGTATAGGCGAGAAGAAAAGTCAAAATAATCCTTTAAAGCAGAAATATAAATCCAATGGCAAGGTGTACACTTATACTTACATCAGTTGCCGTTAGTAGTTGTTCTCCTAAACTCTTGTGGAAGGACTACAGTGAGTCAGATCGAGTTCAATGAACTCCCACAGCGTCAGAGTTACAGGACTACGGAAGCCCAAGATGGTCACAATAAAGAGCAACGCGTTTTGGCTGCGTACAGCCTTTCTCAAGCTCAATACTGATACTGTTTACAGACTGCTTCTTTATACACTCATCTTAAAGGGAAATTTCAACTCAATGCATATAGTACATATATAATATTACATACAAAAGGCATAAAAACATCAATATCAGTATATAAATCAACTCATCTATGACCTAAAAGATTTTTTTTTCAAATAGGATAATAGAAAATGAGTAATAGGAATAGAGATAGCGGGTAATATATTGGGCAACTTTATATGAGTAAGGACTACTTTAAAATATTGTTATTAGAATATAATAAGCTAACGGCTAAAATATAATACATCGGACAATATGTTCTATAAAATTATATGATGGTAAATTTATAAGTTATTAACTCAATAAAATGATATATTTATAATTTATTAACTCAATAAAATGAAATGAAGGGCAATCAAAATAAATTAATTATATAAACCATAATTTAGTACAAAATTAATTTATAGTCTCAACTATGGTTTAAAATTTGAATTCTTTAAAAAAAAATGTTTAATTAGATAACACAGTATAATTTATAATTCATTTAAAGGGCTATGAGTTCATTTTTAAAAATTTGACCATAAGATCATGTGTATAGGGGTTATAAAATATATTACTAAATAAATAGTCCTCGCAATGGATATAGCTCTAAGGTAGAAATACAGAATACAGAATAGGATAGACATATCCAGTAATTAATATTTTAGGTGGCAATTTAGATCTAGTTCTAAATTTCGGCCCCGAGGGGTCTGGGAACCTAATTGGAATATCCATTTCCCTTCCCTTTTTAAAATTTTATTATGGAGGTCGCCTCCCCTCCAGTGGTTGGAGATTTTATCTATTCCCATAAATCTAAAATGTTTAAGATTTGCATTATTACAAGTGGCAAAATGTTTAAGAACTTAAAGGTCTTTGTTTCGTTCTTTATTGTGGTGCTCAATTAACAAGATATGTTCTTTTATCCTGTCACGTAGGGGTCTTTCTGATTCACCCACGTATTGAGCTCTACATTTGCACTCAATGACATAAATAACATTCCTATCTATACACCTAATCATTTGTTGGATTTTAAAGACTTCACCTGTAGAATTAGATTTTATTTCTTTGGGTTAGTTGGGTTGGGTGGTGGGTTTTACTGTTGGGGGGGGTGTTTGTAATTTTTATTGCCTTTTTAGGGCTATTGGCAGTTAAGTGTAGGCTAGGGGTTTTATTATTTTTTTGGGGGGGGGCTCTTTTTTTTGATAGGGCTATTAGATTAGGAGTAATTCATTATTTTTTTTTGATAATTTTCGTTTTTTATTTTGTGAAATTTAGTGTTTTTTTGTTGTAATTTAGATAATTGTATTTGATTAATTTAATTTTTTTGATTTGATTGTAATGTTAGGTTTTATTGTAAGGCAGGTTAGGTTTTATTTTACAGGTAAATTTGTATTTATTTTAACTAGGTAGTTAGTAAATAGTTAATAACTATTTACCAACTAGTCTACCTAGTTAAAATAAATACAAACTTACCTGTGAAATAAAAATAAAACCTAAGATAGCTACAATATAACTATTAGTTATTTTGTAGCTAGCTTATTATTTTTTTTACAGGTAAGTTTGTATTTAGTTTTGCTTAGTATAGGTACTATTTAGGTAATAATTGTAATGTTTATTTAGATTTATTTTAATTATATTTAAGTTAAGGGGTGTTAGGGTTAGACTTATGCTTAGGGTTACGTTAGGGTTAGGGTTAGGTTTAGGGGTTAATATATTTATGTAGTGTTAGTGATGTGGGAGGCCAGAGATTTAGGGGTTAATAACTTTAGTATAGTGGCGGCGACATTGGGGGCAGCAAATTAAGGGTTAATAAGTGTAGGTATGTGGCAGCGATCTTAAGGGCGGCAGATCAGGGGTTAATAACTGTAATGTAGGTGGCGGCGATGTTAGGGGCAGCAGATTAGGGGTGTTTAGATGTGGTTTTTATGTTACGGTGTTCGGTTTAAACATAACCTTTTCTTTCCCCAAAGAAAAAAAAAGCAGTGCTTGTATTTCGGGGCGGTATGGAGCTCAACGCCACCATATCGTCCGCACAAGCCTGCTTTTTACAAACTTGTAATAGCAGCGCTATAGGGATGGGAATTAATGCCGCTTTTGTGGCGGTCGTTAATTTCCCAATTGCGCTCAAAACTCGTAATCTAGCTGATAGTAAATTAACATTTATTAGAGAAAGTGTGAATAATTAGTGGCTTAAACTCTTCAAACATCCACATATATTTTAGTATTTTAAATATTGTTTAAGAAAAAAAAAAATATATATATAATTTGGCAAATGATTGCTGGTTAATCAATGCTTTAAGATAGCTTTGTATTAAACATCTAAAATTACAGTTGTTTGACATGACAACATACCTGTAGCATAAGATTAACAAGAGGTGAAACAAGCATGTAATGTAAAGGGTTAATCTGTATTAGGGAACCAGGAAAGTTTGGGAGTTTGAAGTGTGTGCTGATTAACAATTAATGGGACATTAAAGTTAACATTTCAATTAACATTGATGAATGACATCTATGATTAGAAACATATTTGCAAGATTAATATATTTAACAAAAATTGGTTTTGAATGATGTTATTTTTAGTGCTAACATTTAACTCTGCACATGCAAGTGAAGCATACCTAGATATTCTTAGTACACCAGCATTTTACATAACGCAGCTGTTCAGAGCACAAGAGGATCTTGTATCATTTGAAGAACTAACAGTATAGGTCATTAACAGATGGTACAAGCTCATTAGGCTCTGTGAGAAAGTGTTCTGTAAACAAAATGTTTTTTGAAAACTGCATCTTTAAATACACGTTTCAAAATTGTATATTTTATATTAAAAACATTTGGCTAGATTACGAGTTTTGCATATGAGTGAAAAAGCAGCGTTAAGGCTCTTTTTCACTACCGCTGATATTACGAGTTTTCCAGGTCTAGGGGCACCGTACGCTTTTTTGGCCGTAATGCAACGTAACTACCGCAGCTTTTAAAAAGTCCTTTTTCAATGGGACTTCCATTGCGCCGGTATTATGAGTTTGCCTGTCCGGCCAAAAAGTGAGCGGTACAGCCTAAAACTACAAGATTAATACCGTAAACTGAAAGTCAGTAGTTATGAGTTTTACGCTACAAAGCCGTACCATAAAACTCATAACTAAAGTGCTAAAAAGTACACTAAGACCCATAAACTACCTATTAACCCCTAAACCAAGGCCCTCCCACATCGCAAACACTATAATAAAATTATTAACCTCTAACCTGCCGCTCCCAACATCGCCGCCACTGGAATAAACATATTAATCCCTAAACAGCCGCACTCCCGCATCGTAAACACTAGTTATATATTATTAACCCCTAATTTGCCACCCCCGACCTCACCGCCACCTACCTACATTTGTTAACCCCTAATCTTCCGCCCCAATGTCGCCGCCACTATACTAAAGTTATTAACCCCTAACCCTAAGTCTAACCCTAACCCTAACACCCACTAACTTTAATGTAATTAAAATAAATCTAAATAAAACCTACTATTAATAACTAAATAATTCCTATTTAAAACTAAATACTTACCTGTAAAATAAACCCTAAGCTAGCTACAATATAAATAATAGTTACATTGTATCTAGCTTAGGTTTTATTTTTATTTCACAGCTAAGTTTGTATTTGTTTTAACTAGGTAAAATAGTTAGTAAATAGTTATTAACTATTTACTAACTACCTAATTAAAATAAATAACAATTTACCTGTAAAATAAAACCTAACCTGAGTTACACTAACACCTAACCTTACAGTACAATTAAATCAATTACATTTATTAAATACAATTAACTAAATTACAAAAAATAAAATAGAAATTATCAAATATTTAAACTAATTACACCTAATCTAATAGCCCTATCAAAATAAAAAATCCCCCCCAAAATAAAAAAACCCTAGCCTAAACTAAACTACCAATAGCCTTTAAAAGGGCCTTTTGCGGGGCATTGCCCCAAAGAAATCAGTTATTTTACCTGTAAAAAAAATACAAACACCCCCCCAACAGTAAAACCCACCACCCACACAACAAAACCCCCAAAATAAAATCCTAACTAAAAAAAAACTAAGCTCCCCATTGCCCTGAAAAGGGCATTTGTATGGGCATTGCCCTTAAAAGGGCATTTAGCTCTTTTTCCGCCCAAACCCTAAGCTAAAAATAAAACCCACCCAATAAACCCTTAAAAAAACCTAACACTAACCCCTGAAGATCCACTTACAGTTTTTGAAGACCCGACATCCATCCTCAACGAATCTGGGAGAAGTCGTCATCCAAGCGGCAAGAAGTCCTCAACGAAGCTGGGAGAAGTCTTCATCCAAGCAGCAAGAAGTGGTCCTCCAGGGGGGGCGGAGTAGCCTGAGTTACAAGCAGTCACGAAGTGTCAGAGCTCCTGTATATTTATAATTGATCTAGTATTTAAAAGTTGCTTTTTCCTATTTTTTTGTGCTTTCAAGGTGCCTTATTACTGCACCTAGGCTGCGGGGGCAAGTGGAGATCTGCTTGATTCTTACCAGAGATCTGAAGCTTATATTCCCTGCTGGAGGTCCCTAGAGAACAGACTGAGCGGTACATTGTGCCGCCTCCAAGGAGACCTAACTACCTCTGGCAATCCCGGAGAAACTGATCGCTGCTGGGAGCTACTGTGGGTGTGCAGCGTACCTTTTCGGTGTCCCCGGGTTTTAACAGAGGAGGTGTCCCAGAAAAGTAAAGAAGCGAAGGAGCGCCATTGTGAGGTGACGTCATCAGCTGGCTGCAAAGAAGAAGACTCCCGCTGTACCTGTGAGGAAGAGTGCGGTCCGACACACATCCATAGAGCAGAGAACTCCTGCATAAGTCGCCGGATCATCAGGTTAGTGGGTATCACCTGGCCCAATAAGAAGATCGCACACCATATACGCACAGTCTGTGCACAGCTCACTTGGTTCCGAGGGTCGGGGGCTCTGCTTCGGAACGTTAAGCATCACACCCACATGACCACTTAGCAGGAGCTGCTTACTGCTCAGGGGACCACTCTGGGCCATTCATGTAATAGAGGCTGCCACTTTTTCTGTACACACTGTATTTGCCCTTACAGTGCCCAAAGACCAGTTAGCCTCAGTGACAGGCCTATAAATTCAGATTGACCACAGCTACACATCAGTTGATACTCTGGACTCACAGTGGTCTACCAGGCTGAATTGGATACTTGGCCCACATTATTTGGTGACCTGTAGGCTATAGGCAGTAACAGAAGTGGCCTTTTCTTACACCGGTCACCTTTAACTTGACTCAAGTTAACTCCCTGGCAGCAAGAGGGTAACCCACTCCCCTAAGGGACATTTCCTATATAACTGGGAACCATTCTGATTGGTTGTGTGCAGAGACCTACTACTTACATTATATTTAGTGTTGGGTCTTTATGGCAATACTGTTGTTGCTGTGACCTACCTATAGGTACTGCTTTCTTCTGTCCCCTCATCCCCAGCCCAGATACCAAGACCTATACACCAGAAGTCAGTGACTGTGACATTAAGCCATAGGGTCTCCTCCTCCTCCTTTCCTGCTCCTCTCATCGGAGCAGGTCATACCCTCTTCCCTTTTCCCGGATGTGCCCAGTGGTGGCTTTATCCCTGAGGAGAGGCACACTCCCACCAATTGCATTTGCTAAGGATCCATCTAGTTGAATTGGGGACATCCTACACAGAATTACACTGCCGGATATATCATAACAATAACTCTCAGCCGAGGGTCCTCATAGGTTTAACTGCTGTGCAGCCAGCCCCTGACTTTGATCTACAAAGGGGAATTCCTTCAGTTATCTGTTTACACTAAAGCTATTTGTGGTACTAAAGCCCTGCGGCACCCCTCCCTACTGGTGTGAAATAGCTGCAGTTGCCAGGTACAACCTGGTGTGGTTCTAGATCTGTACTTACCTTGGGGACACTTTCTCTTAAAGCTACATCCCTTATTCTAGTATGTAGCAACAAGCTAAAAAAAAGCAGAAAGGCTCTCACTCCTCAAAACATACAGTCCGGGACCACTTCCAGCCTATAAGGGATCCACATCCTGATATCTCTGATGATGAGAGATCAATATCCCCCTCCCTCTCGGAGGGACGGGTCAGCATGAGAAGCTCACCTCCCTCATGCTCACAAGGAGAAGCAATAACAATTGACTCCATAAAACAACTCTTGGATCAACAAAGTCAATCCTTTACGAAACGATTTGACAAATTGGAACGGTCATTTGATGATCTACGGAAAGACATTGTTACAGTTAATGACGCGACAGATATCATAGAACGCAAACAGGAGGACCTGTTAGTGGACCACACAAACTGGGTCAGTTATACCCAGAACCTTGCTGATCAGGTATCCTCACTTGAAGCGAAGCTGGCGGACCTTGAGGACTGTTCCCGATGGAACAATGTTAAAATCAGAGGGGCATTCCTGAATCTGTGGGCCCTCAGGAGCTAGAGAGGTATGCCCAAGCGTATTCAGGGCTATCCTTGGTCCGTCCAGAGATACTGATGCAAGGCTTGACAGAATCCACAGAGCAGCCAGACCACAAAACCTTCCTCTGGACAAACCTAGAGATACCATAGCTAGACTACATTATTTTACATACAAGGATAAACTCTTAAAAGCGACCCTGAGGCAACCTCAACTACCAGATCAATTTAAAGATGTTGCTCTATAACCATGACCTTTCTTCATTCACGCTCCAGCAAAGAAGAACCTTCAATGAAACCACAAGAGGTTACGGCTGAACCAAATCGCTACCGGTGGGGTTTCCCCACCAAGTTATTATCACTAAAGATGGAACCCAACACACAGCCCTCACTCCGAGGCAGGCTCAGGACCTGTTGAGGACATGGAATTTACCTGCTGGGAATGTAGATGCTGATCCGCCTCATCCACAGAGAGCGGGTCCTCCACTGAGAGCGGTAGCTCCTGCCTGGAACCCAGGCAGACAAGACCCAGTCCGGTGATCTTTTTCTCCTTCCTCAAGGGAGATTATTTCTTGCCTCCGTTAGGCTGCGGAAGGCCGGGTCCTGGACTTTATGGACTTTATCTTCTTTGATTAACCATACATCAGACCCCAGTCTGGTGATCTAATTTTTTTTTCCTTCATCTGAGGAAGACTACTCCCTACCTATACATCGCCTTGGCTGGTCGAGGCGAGGACTCTCTTCCCACTGACCAGCTCTTCATGTGGACTAAGACGGTTTGAATTGCCTTGACATTGCCAGGGATCTGGTAATGTACCAAAGGACAAGTCTTTTGTTAAATGTTAAATGTTTCTATTTTTGAACTAAAATTCACTATGACTGTCAAATAGCCTTACTCATGGTATTGAGATAATCTCAAATTATGTGATGATTTCAAGGGTCTAATCCTGCCCTCTGTTCCCCTTTTCCTTCCTCTCCTTCCCAATATTACTCCTTTCTTTCCCCTCTTCTTCCCTTCATATACCCTTCTCTTTCCTTATCTCCCCTTCCCTCCTCCCCTTCCCCTCTCCCCCCATTCCCCTCCCTCCTCCCTTCCCTTCCCTCCCCCTCCCTCCCCCTCCTTTCCACCCTTCCCTCCCTTCCCCCTCCTTCCTCCCTTGCTACCCCTTCTCCTTTTCCCTTCCTTCCCCTTCTCTCTCCCTCATCCCCTTTCTCCTCTTTCTCCTTCCTTCCCCCCTCCCGCTCCCTCCCCTCCTCCCCACTCCCTCTCATTTCCTTATTTTCTTAAAGTGCTTAATATTGTTATTCATTGTTGTTTGAAGCTCTCCACTGGGTTGAAAATTATTACACCTGCTCCATTCGGAGTTCTGTTTTTGGAGAACTTGAGAACAGATGTTTATATAAATGTTGCAATGATTGTCACCTTAAAAAAGATCTAAATGACACCCCCCTGCAGATCCATGTTTGTTAACATCAGCTGCTTGTTGATGCTCCACCAAGGTCTTTGATAATCCTATATCCCTTGCTTTACTCAGGAACAGAAACAAGATATGGGGGTGACCATTAGGCACTCCCCCCCTCTCCCGCTACCCTGCTTCCCCCCCTTTCTCCTCTCCCATAATCCCTTTTTCCCTTCTTAGATTAACTAGCCGGCAGCTTCTTTAGCGATGAATGTAGACTATGACCATTGCACACCGGTAGTGGAGGGGAGCCTTAGTGTTGAACTCTCCTCCACTTTCTTTCCTTCCCTTCCCCCCCCCCTGGTGCTACCGTTTCTGGTGCGTTAGAGATAACTTAGCTTGTCCTCTGCACTCCCTATTTGGCAGTAGTCTCTGCCCAACCCGAAGAACCCACTTAATTTCAGGGCAAACCATATCCCCAGTTCCCCCTCATTTAGGTTAGTTCCTTTCCCCCTTTTCTTTTTTTTTCTCTCCATATCCATAATGAGATTTGCCATGCTTACTGTCCGGGGCCTTAACTCCCCTACTAAACGAAGCCTACTTCTCAAATTTTTAAAAACCCAGCACTTAGATGTAGCTTTTATACAGAAGACCCATTGGATGGGGCCTCGGGCCACCATGTTTAAACCTAGAGATTTCCCGATTCGTCTATCTTCTACCTTTCATAAAAAGGCCAGGGGCGTCACTGTGTTGATTGGCAGACATATCTCCTATGAACCTATTTACTACGAATCTGACCCTTCGGGCCGATATATTATATGCATTTGTCGCCTTGACAACACTCTGGTTACCCTGGTGGCTTTGTACTCCCCTAATGTCAACCAGACCCGTTTCCTTAGTGGAATACTGAATAAGGTGAGTCAACTTAAGCAAGGACATGTACTCATAGGCGGAGATTGCAACCTGGTGTGGGACCCAAATAGGGATAGAAAATCAAAGAGGACACTCCTACCATGATGCCTGGAGGCTACACCTGCTATTCGCCTCCTTCCCAGTCTTTCTCGAGGTTCGATTATTTCTTCTGCCATTCGTGGACACTACAGAAAGTAGTGATGGCAAGGATCATACCTTGTGTGTGGTTGGATCACGACGCAGTGGTTTTAGAAATCACCTTTTCTATTCTGGCGGTTACCAGAATATCTTCTTGCGGATCCGCTGGTCCCCTCCTGGGTGCAGTAGATAGAGGGGTTCCTCCGTATCAATGATACAGGATCTGTATCGGCGCTAACTCTGTGGGCAATGCTCAAGGCGTACCTTTGAGGACTCTTTATACAAAAGACGTTGGAAAACAGAAGACTTAGGGGGGCTAACCTGGCCCAACTATACCATGACTATACTACTTCGCAGAAGAAGCTTAAGGAGATTAGAACGGACTCCCTGATAAGGAAAGTCCAGTCTCTTAAAAAACAGATCGAAGCATATGAACTCGAGAGGGTTCAGAGAAATCTTTATCTTTTGAAACAAAGATACTACCACAAAGGTGACAGAGCAGATAAACTTCTAGCTCACAAACTTCGGCAGAGAACTCTGCTGAATAAGATAGCTTTTATCACAAGAGACAATAGAAAATTCTATTCCCCAAGGGACATAGGAGATGTCTTTGCTGATTATTACAGCTGATTATACCAGATCTCTGAAGACCCACATTCGCATTTCGCTCCAGCATCCGCTATTCCCGAGTTTCTTAATAAGCTCCAACTACCGCAGGTCCCTGAGGACCTGATGGACCTACTTGCAGCCCCTATCTCTGTAGATGAGGTTCTGGCAATGATTAAGAGCCTTAAGGCACACAAAGCGCCAGGCCCAGATGGTTTCAACGCCACATTTTATAAAAAATTCTCGGCTTTACTATGCCCCATCCTAACTCGTGTCTTTGGTGAAGCCATGGACACCGGTAAGTTCCCCAGAGATTTTCTAGAAGCATTGATTATAACCATACCCAAGCCCCGGAAAGACCCCAAATACTGTGAAAACTATTGTCCAATCTCCCTCATAAATGGAGATGTAAAAATATACGCCAAGATTCTTGGCTCAAGGTTAAATAGGGTCCTTCCAGTCTTGATCCACCCAGACCAGGTGGGATTTACACCTGGACGACAGGGCTCGGACAACACTAGACGCCTGCTGAACATCTTCTTTGAGGCAGATACACTCGGGACCCCACTGGTTACCCTGTCACTGGATGCTGAAAAAGCATTTGACAGGGTCCGGTGGGAATATATGGTTGAAGTCCTACGCTCTTTCAGGTTTCCTACCACCTTTGTCACGGCAGTAATGGCTCTCTACTCTGGCCCATCAGCCAGAGTTAGAAGATTAGGATTTGTATCCAGGGCCCTTGATATAAAGAATGGTACGAGACAGGGGTGTCCTCTGTCGCCTCTTCTTTTTGCCCTGATGATGGAACCTTTGGCGACCAAGCTTCGGACAACCCCCTCTGTCCAGCCCCTAATACTTTATGATATTCCACAGGTTCTGGCACTGTTTGCGGATGATGTTACAGTATTCCTAACTGAACCGGAAGAATCGCTTCCTGAACTATTCAAAATATTAGCTGAATTCTCTACTTTAACATACTATAAACTTGATTACAATAAAACTGAAGCCTATGCCATAGGACTATCTGAGACCACAGAGACCTTGAGAAGATCCTACCCTTTTAAATGGTCTACAGAAGGACTAAAACATCTAGGTATAATGCTCTCTCATGATCCCAAACATATTGTGGCCACGAACTATAGGTCCCTTCTTAGAGATTTCCAGCAGACTGTTGCCAGCTGGAAAGTTTCTGAAGTGTCTTCGCGGCTGTGAAGATGCTGTTGCTCCCAAAGCTAACATACCTATTTAGGTGCCTCCCGGTTGTAGTCCCGGCATACCTTCTCAACCATTTCCAATCTGTCTTTACAAAGTACATTTGGAAAGACCGTCACGTGAGGTTGCCTCTAGCCCAACTGCAAAAACCAAAAAGATATGGGGGCATTGCTGTGCCTAATGTTACTTATTACTACAAAGCAGCTATGCTCTCACATATAACTGTCTGGGGGGTTAGGGATTGCTCCTCCTGCTGGTTCCAAATAGACCAGGGTTCATTACCGGCTGGAGTTGAATTGGCTGACCTTATATGGATCCCAGATCATGCTGAGGTCTTAAATGGAATCCATAGTCGCATAATCAAGACTTGCCTGCGATGTTGGAGGGAATTACGATCCCTTGATTCGGTTGCGCCGCACCCCTCCCCACTGCATTCGATTAGGGCTTTGTTGCATTGCCTCCCTGACTCCCATCCCAGGAAGTGGGAGGCCTTGGAGATCAGACAGATTTTGGATCTGTATAGAGTGGACACATAGGTTATCCCACCCCATGCCTACCCAATGGACAACTTCCCCAGGGAGTTGCAGTTCGAGTACCTTCGTCTGGTCTCACTCCTCCTGTCTTGGGGATTTCAGAAATCGAACGCACGAGTCCTCACCAAGTGGGAGAGAAGGTGGATGACGGGCAGATCTTTACGGGGTACCCTATCGTTCCATTACAAAATTCTACTCGACTCCTTCCGCTTCATTAAAACCCAGACTACTGAGGACTGGGAGAGGGATCTGGGGGTGGTGGTCTCAGATGGGTCTTGGCAGCACGCTCTCCAGGATGTCAACGCAGCAGTTTGGTGCTCTAATCTGTTTGAATTATACATTAAAATCCTACTCAGATGGCATTGGGTCCCGACCAGGTTGCACAGAATATTCCCCTCCCATTCTGCGGAATGTTGGAGGGGTTGCACACAGCGAGGTACACATCTACACATCTGGTGGGAATGCCCCAAGCTGGGAACCTTCTGGATTCAGGTAGCGGACTTACTAAGACAATTACGTTTGACTGACAATCTTACGGGAGACATGGCACTTTTTCACCTTGGTCTGCAGGAACTCCCTAAACCAACCCGATCACTTTGTGTTATCATTCTCCTGACAGCAAAACTTGTTATAGCAAGACAATGGACAAGAAACACACATCTGACACTAGCTCCAGTACTAGAGACTCTTGACTATATTCAGAAAATGGAAGAGTATGCGTTAAGGGTTGAGAGACACTATGACCTCTATTGTTCTATCTGGTTCTTATGGGATGAACATAGGAGGGTTGGAGACACATCTGGGCGAATTCCCAGACCAGCTGACGATTAGGCTGCTCTGTATTACTTTAGGCTAGTCCGGACTGATGGTGGCCCGATCACTCCTTCATGGTCTCCATGACCCCTTTTTTTTTTTTTTTTTTCCTGCCCCTACCCCCACCCCCAGTTGAGGTTCTTCGGGTTTCCCAACTTCTCACTACCCCACTTTGTTTGTTTGATATGTCCTGTTATAAAGTTTAAAAAAGTTTCGGATTATCTATAGGGTGAAAGAAGAAAGAGAGCGCCTCATAGTGCAAATATCTCTGTGCAATTAGAGAGTGTGGTGTTATCCGGTAGAAAGATACTCACAAGTAAAGTGGAACTTTTCATTAAGAAACTGCAGGCAGGCAGGCATGCTGACATTTACAGCAGTCAGTACGCTGGCAAGGAGAGTGCAGTGCAGTTCTGTGGGCGTCTTGCTGTCAAAGTATCAACCGACAGAACCCTGGTGATATTAGGAGCCGTGCTCCGCGAGAAACTTCTTTGTCCCAGTATGGATTGAATCCTTTATAAAAGGTAACTGGTATAAACTGGTAAAAAACGTATCTGCAACGTCTCTAAGGTTTTTAAAGGCTGGCAAAGAATGGAAAACAGTCCAGACTAAGTAGTTAAAAACAGGTTTAATGGAGCTAATAACGCGTTTCTCGGCCGCTAGCTCCTGGCCGTTTCATCAGATCAATCAGATCGATTTGATCTGATGAAACGGCCAGGAGCTAGCGGCCGAGAAACGCGTTATTATTTAAAATATTAAAAAAAAAACAAAAAAAAAAAGAAGTGGTCCTCCAGATGGGCAAGTCTTCATCCAGATGGCATCTTCTATCTTCATCCTTCCGGCGCAGAGCGGCTGCATCTTCAAGACGTTCGGCGCGGAGCATCCTCTTCTTTCCATGGCTAACGAAGAATGAAGGTTCATTAAGTGATATAATCCAAGATGGCGCCCTTGAATTCCGATTGGCTGATAGAATTCTATCAGCCAATGGGAATAAAAGGTGAAAAAATTATATAGGCTGATGCAAAATAGGATTGAGCTCGCATTCTATTGATTGATTGGAACACATTTAATTCCGATTGGCTGATAGAATTTTATCAGCCAATCGGAATTCAAGGAACGCCATCTTGGATTACGTCACTTAAAGGAACCTTCATTCTTCGTTAGCCGTGTAAAGAAGAGGATGCTCCAAGCCGGATGTCTTGAAGATGGAGCCGCTCCACGCCGGAAGGATGATGATAGAAGATGCCGTCTGGATAAAGACTTCTGCCCGTCTGGAGGATCACTTCTTGCCGCTTGGATGAAGACTTCTCCCGGCTTCGTTGAGGACTTCTTGCCGCTTGCATGAAGACTTCTCCCGGATTCGTTGAGGATGGATGTCGGGTCTTCAAAAACTGTAAGTGGATCTTCAGGGGTTAGTGTTAGGTTTTTTTTAAGGGTTTATTGGGTGGGTTTAATTTTTAGATTAGGGTTTGGGCAGAAAAAGAGCTAAATGCCCTTTTAAGGGCAATGCCAATACAAATGCCCTTTTCAGGGCAATGGGGAGCTTAGTTTTTTTTAGTTAGGATTTTATTTTGGGGGTTTGTTGTGTGGGTGGTGGGTTTTACTCTTGGGGGGTGTTTGTATTTTTTTTTTACAGGTAAAAGAGATGATTTCTTTGGGGCAATGCCCCGCAAAAGGCTCTTTTAAGGGCTATTGGCAGTTTAGTTTAGGCTAGGTTTTTTTAGTATTTTGATTAGATTAGGTGTAATTAGTTTAAATATATATATTGTTTGTTTTTGTAATTTTAATTGTATTTAATAAATGTAATTGATTTAATTGTAGTGTAAGGTTAGGTGTTAGTATAACTCAGGTTAGGTTTTATTTTACAGGTACATTTGTATTTATTTTAGCTAGGTAGTTAGTAAATAGTTAATAACTATTTACTAACTAGTCTACCTAGTTAAAATAAATACAAACTTGCCTGTGAAATAAAAATAAAACCTAAGCTAGATACAATGTAACTATTAGTTATATTGTAGCTAGCTTAGGGTTTATTTTACAGGTAAGTATTTAGTTTTAAATAGGAATTATTTAGTTAATGATAGTAATTTATATTTAGATTTATTTAACTATATTAAAGTTAGTGGCTGTTAGGGTTAGGGGTTAATAACTTTAGTATAGTGGCGGCGACGTTGGGGACGGAAGATTAGGGGTTAATAAATGTAGGTAGGTGGGGCGATGTTAGGGGGGGCAGATTAGGGGTTAATAAGTGTAATGTAGGTGTCGGCGTTGTTGGGGGTGGTAGATTAGGGGTTAATAAATATAATGTAGGTGTCGGCGATGTCAGGGGTGGCAGATTAGGGGTTAATAAATTAGATCTCTTGGGGGTCAGAAAATTATAAGAAATGTTCAGTATACAAAACTGATCGTTGGTGGAAAAACGTTCCGGTATAAATGATAGCCAAATCTAATGGCATTGAGAACCCTACAAACTAAAGGATGTTTGCCAACGGGAAGGTTATTGATTAAATTATGTTTGGCTGAAATAGCTGAACGATGAACGTTGATGGTTCTATATGCAAGACCTGAATCAAAAAGATGAGACAGATAGTTGATAATTTCAGTTAAATCTGAAGAAACGGGATCCAAATCTCTCCGCAAGCACCAGCCAGACCATTTAGACCATGCGGCGAAGTAGCATCTACGAGTACCTGGAGCCCATGAATCTTGAATGAGGGATTTAGCTCCCTCCGAAAGACCTCTTAGGGTCCCCTAAGATCGTCCACGCTACTAGAAGAAGAGAGCCTTGGAGAACCAAACTGTGACAATTGCCCTCTGGATTCGTGAGAAGATGGGGTAGGAGAGGAAACAGAATCGGGAGTTTGATGGACATCTCCAACAGATATGGGTACCATGATTGTGTCGGCCAAAAGGGAGTCACAATCGTTAGACATAGAAGATCTCTGTGGACCGTTGAAATTGTCCTCGGAATCATTGAAAAAGGAGGGAAAGCATAAGCTTTCTGAAGAGGCCATGGATGAAGAAAAGCATCTATGGCCGCTGTCTCCGGATCTGGACGCCAGCTGAAATACGGACGAATCTGGAAATTGGCCCTGGATGCAAAAAGATCCAAACAAAAGGGACCTCTGAGAGATTGAAGGGAGAGAAAAATATTCCTGTCCAATCTCCAGTCGCTGTAATCCGTCAAATGACGAGATCCACAATTCGCCGCTGAGTTTGATTGTCCTGGAATATACTCTGCTTTGACAGAAATATTCCTGTCCAAACAAAGATGAATAAACTCTTTGGTTATATTGGACAAATCCCTGGACTTGACGGTTGAGATACTGCACCGCAGAAATTTTGTCCATACGCAGGAGAATAGAAACTGGAGAAGAACATTTGGCAAAACTTTTGACTGCAAATGAGCCAGCCAATAATTCTAAACAATTGATATGAAAACGTTTCTCCTCCAGTGTCCATTTGCCACCTGTAATGGAGGGACCACAACGTGCTCCCCAGCCTGAAAGACTGGCATCGGATTCTATAATGAAATCGGGAGATTTGCCAAAAATAGCTCTCCCATTCCAAGCTTCCAAATGAGAAAGCCACCAGGATAGTTCTTCTTTGGCTTCTGAAGATAAAAGGATCAAATGAGAATAAGAAAGACCTTTTCTCAAATGAAGAATTTTCAATCTCTGAAGTTCGTGATAGTGTAACGGTGCGGGAAATATAGCCTGAATAGAGGATGATAGTAAACCTACTATTCTGGCTATAGTTCTGATAGGGACCGAATCTTTGGATAAAGTTTTCGCAATTTCTTTCTTGATGTTCTTCACTTTGTCTGCAGGAAGGCTCAAAGTGGAAAGAACATTATCTATTTGAAATCCCAAGAAAATTAAAGATTTGGTAGGGAAGAGGACAGACTTCTGTTTGTTCACAATAAAACCTAAAGATTCTAATAAGGAAATTGTGGAATAGAGATGACCTTGAAGAGAAAGGAAATACCTATGAACCCCTAATCTGCTGCCCCTAACATCGCCGACACCTACATTATATTTATTAACCCCTAATCTGCCGCCCCCACCTACCTACAATTATTAACCCCAAATCTGCCGACCGGACATCGCCACCACTTTAATAAATGTATTAACCCCTAAACCGCCGCACTCCCGCCTCACAAACACTAGTTACATTTTATTAACCCCTAATCTGCCCCCCAATGTCGCCGACACCTACCTAAATTTATTAACCCCTAATCTTCAGTGTCCATGACTCTCCCTGACAGAAAAGAGACAAATAAAATTGATTTCAGCTTGTCTGCACCTTCACTATATCTCATTCTCTTCAGTGGCTCTGTGTATGGAAGTACTGGGCCTCATGATTGCAGCTATGGAAGCAATTCTATTTTCTGTTCAGTTTTGTATGCTGCGCCAATGGTGCAAGGATTATACTCAGATATCTCAGGTGATATTCTTAGATCCCAGCACGTACCTATCTCTGACTTGGTGGCTGAAACACCAGTCTATTACTCAGGGGTCTTCGATTGCTCATCCTACCTGGTCTATGATCACCACAGATGCAAGGGTCTCTGACAGCACAAGGAGTTTGGAATCTTTGGGAGGTGAGGTTGCCAATTAATGTTTTTGAACTCCATGCTCTCTTCAGGGCCCTTTAGGCTTGGCCTTTATTGAAAAGGGAGCATTATCTCTGTTTTGAGACAGATAATGTTATGGCAATCATCAAGGGGACACTCGCTGTTCCCTAGCCATGATAGAAGTATATTGAATCCTCTCTTTGGCAGAAACAGCTCCTGCCTTATCACTGTGATTCACATCCCAGGTGTAGACAACTGGGATTTAAACTACTTTAGTCATCAGATAGAATATATCTTGGCAGTGACGGCTGGTGACTTTTCAAGATGGTGGGGCACTAGACCCCACCCCTCAAGAAAGCTCCACCCTCACATGGTTAAAAAAGTTGCCACATATATATATATACTGTATATAAATATGAAAGAAAACATAAATTATATCTTACCTGATTAATTAATTTATTTCATGGTGGCGAGAATCCACAAGCCCCCACCCATTTGGTGTTCTTTTTGTTTAAGCACATCTTTTTTCCCTCCTCCCCACTTTGGCTTTTACTCTTTCTAAATACCTCACCACTTGACTTTATGTTAAACTGAGGTATGAGTGAGGTGGGAGGAGTTTTATAGACTTTTGGGGAATGTATATCCCGTATGTAACAGCTTGTGGACTCTCGCTACCATTAAATAACATAATTTATGTAAGAACTAACCTGATAAATTAATTTCTTTCATGGTGGCGAGAGACCACAATCTAGTTATTAATGGGATATACATTGCTACCAGGAGAGGGCAAAGTTTCCCAAGCCACAAATGCTTATAAATACACCTCCCACCTCACTCATACCTCAGTTTAATGTATAGCCAAGTTAGTAAGGTGTATAAGGAGTAAAAGCATAAAAAAGAGGAACAGGATAATGTGCTGTATACAAAAAAATCATAACCCCAAAAAAATGGGTGGGTCTCGTGGACTCTCGCCACCATGAAAGAAATTAATTTATCAGGTAAGTTCTTACATAAATTATGTTTTCTTTCATATAGGTGGCGAGAGTCCATGAGCTAGTTACTGATGGGATATAATACCCAAGATGTTGAAGTCCACGAGTAACTAAAGAGGGAGGGATAAAATAAAAACAGCTATTTCCGCTGAGAAATTAAATCCAAAAAAATTATTAAGTTTTCTTAGAAATTTAAAAAACTTAAATCATAGGCACTAGAATTAAACTGAAACAGCTGCCTGGAGAACTTTTCTAACAAAAGCTGCTTCTGCAGAAGCAAAAAACGTTAAAAGGTTAAAATTTAGTAAATTTATGCAAAGAAGACCAAGTGGCTGCTTTGCAGATTTGATCAACTGAAGCTTCATTCTTGAAAACCTAAGATGTGGCAATTGATCTTGCAGAATGAGCTGTTATTCTCTGAGGCAGAGACTGCCCCGCCTCCAAATCAGAAGTTTCAACCAAGATGCCAAAGAAATGCCAGAGGCTTTCTGACCTTTTCTAGAACCAGAAAAAATAACAAATAGACTAGAAGTCTTTCTGAAATCTTTAGTAGCCTCAATATAATATTTCAAAGCTCTTACCACATCCAAAAAATGTAAAGATCTTTTAAGAGTATTCTAAGGATTAGGACACAAGGAAGGAACAATAATTTCCCTATTGATGTTGTTAGAATTTAAAACTTTAGGCAAAAATTTAAACAAAGTCCACAAAACAGCTCTATCTTGATGGAAAATCAGATAAGGAGACTCGCGAGAGCAGACAATTCAGAAACTATTCTAGCAGAAGAGATAGCCAAGACAAATAACACTTTCCAAGAAAGTAGTTTAATGTCCAAAGTCCTGCAAAGTCTTTAATACCAAATTAAGACTCCAAGGAGGAGAGATAGATTTAATAACAGGTTTGATACAATTTAAAGCCTGTACAAAACAGTGATCAGGAAGATTAGCAATCTTTCTGTGAAATAAAACGGAAAGAGCAAAGATTTGTCCTTTCAAAGTATTGGCAAACAAACCTTTGTCCAAACCATCCTGAAAAAAACGAAGAGTCCTAGGAATTCTAAAAGAATGCCAAGAATAATCATGAGTGGCACACCATGAAATATAGGTTTTCCAGACATTGTGATATATCTTCCTTGAAACAGGCGAGTAGACATGTGCGTTTCGTTTCCGCCAACTTTAGTTTTCAGACGAATTTTAGCCGACTCAGAGATTCGAATGCATCCGAATTTCCGAATCGGAAAATACCGAAAAATTCCAAAAATGAATAAATCAGTTTCCGGATTTTCGGATCTATTACTCATATTCAGAATGTTTCATTGTTCTAATCTAAACCACAGTTCCCCGACATCACCGACACTAATTAAATCACGAAATAAAGCTATTAACCCATAAACTGCACATCCCCGACATCACTGACACTAACTAAACCTATTAACCCCCAAACCGCAGTTCCCAAACATAGCCAACATGAACTAAACATATTAACACCTAAACCGCAGTTCCCAAACATCGCCAACACGAACTAAACATATTAACACCTAAACCGCAGTTCCCAAACATCACAAAAACTAACTAAACCTATTAACCCCTAAACCGCAGTTCCGAAACATCGGCAAAACTATCTAAACCTATTAACCCCCAAACCGCAGTTTCCTGACATCGCCGACACAAACTAAACCTATTAACCCCTAAACCTCAGTTCCCAAACATCGCCGACACTAACTAAACCTATTAACCCCCAAACCGCTGTACACCCACATCGGCAACACTAACTAAACCTATTAACCCCTAAACCGCCGGCCCCCACATTTCAACAACCTAAATTAAACTATATTAACCCCTTAACCTAACACCCCCTAACTTTAACATAATTAAAATAGCCTAACATTACAAAAAAAATTAAAATACAATTATAGAAAATAATAAACACTAAAATTACAAAAAATAAAAAATCAGCCAATAGGAATGAGGGCTGCTTAAATCCTATTGGCTGTTTAAATCAGCCAATAGGATTTAAGCAGCTCTAATTCCTATTGGCTGAAAAGGGGTACCTTGAAATGAATCCTCAGTGTGCGGTGGGCTATCGCATGAAGAGGACCACCATATCGGACCGATGGACCTCTACCTCCGTGCATCGACAACTCTGCCTCTTCAGGGATGAAGAAGATGCCGGTCCTGCGATGGATATAGATGGAGCCGCCTGGATGAAGATTAGTGATGTCACGAACCTAAAATTTTGCGTTCACGAACGGCGGACGCGAACTTCCGCAACTGTTCGCGAACGGGCGAACCGGGCGAACCGCCATAGACTTCAATAGGCAGGCGAATTTTAAAACCCACAGGGACTCTTTCTGGCCACAATAGTGATGGAAAAGTTGTTTCAAGGGTACTAACACCTGAACTGTGGCATGCCGGAGGGGGATCTATGGCAAAACTCCCATGGAAAATTACATAGTTGATGCAGAGTCTGGTTTTAATCCATAAAGGGCATAAATCACCTAACATTCCTAAATTGTTTGGAATAACGTGCTTTAAAACATCAGGTATGTACACTACTGTTACACCAGATATGAGTTGCACTGGGGTGACACTGTGCCCTGGCAGGCAGGCACTGAAACGCACACGTGTGAAGGAAACTGACTGCTATTATTTAACACAGTCAAAAAAGTGTTGTTTTTTTAAAATCTACACTACTGTTACACCAGATATGAGTTGCACTGGGGTGACACTGTGCCATGGCAGGCAGGTACTGAAACGTACACGTGTGAAGGAAACTGACTGCTATTATTTAACACAGTCAAAAAAGTGTTGTTTTTTTAAAATATACACTACTGTTACACCAGATATGAGTTGCACTGGGGTGACACTGTGCCCTGGCAGGCAGGCACTGAAACGCACACGTGTGAAGGAAACTGACTGCTATTATTTAACACAGTCAAAAAAGTGTTGTTTTTTTTAAGTCTACACTACTGTTACACCAGATTAGTGATGTCGCGAACCTAAAATGAACAGGCGAACCGGGCGAACCGCCATTGACTTCAATGGGCAGGCGGATTTTAAAACCCACAGGGACTCTTTTTGGCCACAATAGTGATGGAAAAGTTGTTTCAAGGGGACTAACACCTGGACTGTGGCATGCCGGAGGGGGATCCATGGCAAAACTCCCACAGAAAATTACATAGTTGATGCAGAGTCTGGTTTTAAGCCATAAAGGGCATAAATCACCTAACATTCCTAAATTGTTTGGAATAACATGCTTTAAAACATCAGGTATGATGTTGTATCGATCAGGTAGTGTAAGGGTTACGCCCGCTTCGCAGTGACAGATCAAACTCCCCGTTTAACGCACCGCAAACAGTCCATTTGCACAACCACGAGATCGATAGATTTGATAGATAGATAGATACATAGATTACATAGATCAATAGATGCAATATACATTTGATAGATACCAATTACATAGATCAAAAGATGTAATATACATTAGATAGATACGAATTACATAGATCAAAAGATGCAATTTTCATTTGATAGATATGAATTACATGGATCAAAAGATGCACTATACATTTGATAGATACAAATTACATCAATAGATGCAATATACATTTGATAGATACCAATTACATAGATCAAAAGATGCAATATACATTTGATAGATATGAATTACATAGATCAATAGATGCAATATAAATTTGATAGATACGAATTCCATAGATCAATAGATGCAATATACATTTGATAGATACAAATTGCATAGATCAATAGATGCAATATACATTTGATAGATACCAATTACATTGATCAAAAGATGCAATATACATTTGATAGATACGAATTACATAGATCAATAGATGCAATATACATTTGATAGATACGAATTGCATAGATCAATAGATGCAATATACATTTGATAGATACGATTGATAGTTAGATAGATTTGATAGATAAATAGCTAATTTGAAAGATATATAATTTCCAAGACAGAGAATTACAAAGACGTGCGGTCTGTGACCCATGGTAAGGTTACTTCCTTTTGCACAATCGAGTACAGGTTGGGGTCCGGGATTGCCTTTTTGTGCTGTCTGATTCTTTCAGGTATACCAGTTGCAGAGGTTCTGACACTGCATTCTGGCTGCACCTCTCCCTGCAAGAGAGATCTGTTACAGAGTCTGTGGGCCTGTATGCAAAGAGCTGGCCTGCCTGAAAGGAGCAGCAAGGCAGAGGGATCGATTCCTGCCTATAAGAAACCAGAGGGCACGCTACCTGCTGGAAGTGTGCAGTGAGGCAGAGGGATCTATTCCTGCCTAGAAGCAGACAGGCAGAGGGGACTCTACCTGCCTGGGAGCCCACAGAGACCAGCCCAGCTGGGGGAGATACAGCCGCTGGCTTGACCCCGGTCTCAGCCACGATAGCCCTGGTCCCACTATTTGGAGGCAGAGGGATCTATTCCTGCCAAGAAGCAGCCTGGCAGGGGGATTTATTCCTGCCTAGAAGCAGACAGGCAGAGGGGACGATACCTGCCAAGAAAGAGCTGCAGGGCAGAGAGGACGCTACCTGACTGGGAGTCCACTGAGACCAGCCCAGCTGGGGGAGATACACCCGCTGGCTTGACCCCGGTCTCAGCAACTATATCTCTGGTCCCACTATCCGGTGGCCACCCCTGGGTTTGGACAGAGGAAGGGAGACCCCCTAGTGGAGTACCACTAAATCCGGGAGATGGAAAACGATGTTTGGACACCCAGTACAGGTCGTTCTCCTTCAGCCTTTTTATATGAGGGTCCCCGACCCTCAACAGGCACAACAGCATGAAACACCACATATGCCATCCTTTTGCACAATCGAGTACAGGTATGGCATCGATTTTAGGAACCTGGAGATAATTTTTAGGAACCAGGAGATGAAAAAAGATGCTTGGACACCCAGTACAGGTCGTTCTCCTTCAGCCTTTTTATACGAGTGTCCCCGACCCTCAACAGGCACAACAGCATGAAAGACCACATATGCCATCCTTTTGCACTATCAAGTACAGGTATGGCATCGATTTTTGGAACCCGGAGATAATGTTTAGGAACCGGGAGATGGAAAAAGATGCTTGGACACCCAGTACAGGTCATTCTCCTTCAGCCTTTTTATACAAGTGTCCCCGACCCTCAACAGGCACAACAGCATGAAAGACCACATATGCCATCCTTTTGCACAATCAAGTACAGGTATGGCATTGATTTTAGGAACCCAGAGATAATTTTTAGGAATCGGGAGATGGAAAAAGATGCTTGGACACCCAGTACAGGTCGTTCTCCTTCAGCCTTTTTATACGAGGGTCTCCGACCCTCAACAGCCACAACAGCATGAAACACCACATATGCCATCCTTTTGCACAATCGAGTACAGGTACGGCATCTATTTTAGGAACCCGGAGATAATTTTTAGGAACCGGGAGATGGAAAAAGAGGCTTGGACACCCAGTACAGGTCGTTCTCCTTCAGCCTTTTTATACTAGGGTCCCCGACCCTCAACAGGCACAACAGCATGAAACACCACATATGCCATCCTTTTGCACAATCGAATACAGGTATGGCATCGATTTTAGGAACCCGGAGATAATTTTTAGGAACAGGGAGATGGAAAAAGATGCTTGGACACCCAGTACAGGTGGTTCTCCTTCAGCCTTTTTATACGAAGGTCCCCGACCCTCAGCAGGCACAACAGCATGAAACACCACATATGCCATCATTTTGCACAATTGAGTAAAGGTATGGCATCGATTTTAGGAACCCGGAGAAAATTTTTAGGAACCGGGAGATGGAAAAAGATGCTTGGACACCCAGTACAGGTCGTTCTCCTTCAGCCTTTTTATACAAGGGTCCCCGACCCCAAACAGGCATGACAGCATGAAAGACCCCATATGCCATCACTTCCTTTTGCACAATCGAGTACAGGTATGGCATCGTTTTTAGGAACCCGGAGATAATTTTTAGGAACCGGGAGATGGAAAAAGATGCTTGGTCGGTCCTCCTACTTCAAATTTGGGGCACTGCGCGTGCAATCTACTGTGCCACCAGATATGAGTGGTGTGTTAAGTAGTACTATTCTTAACAGTTTAATCCCTGTTATGTGCCTTTTTTTTTGTTTGGGTTTTGTAGCCACAGTGCAGCACCAGAGGCCAGAAAAATTAGGCATGTACAAATGCCTGAAAAATTAGCTATTGTTGCAGCCGCTGCTGTAGCAGCGGCCAGAAAAATTGATGTTTGTTTGACAGTTAGAAAGTGCCCTAAAACATTGCGGCTTGAACCCTAGTTGTTGGCGTATAAGTCAGGCAAGTCATCCGGCATTTGAAGATAAAATACAGCAGCGTGTGTACCATTTGTAGCCCAAGGCAGCTCATCTCATCAGGCCTTTTTTACTCTAATGTATCGCACAATGTCAGTCCCTTCGGGATCCATCCCTCATTCATTTTAATAAAGGTGAGATAATCAAAATGGAACAAGACAGGGCTGCCCGCTCTCGCCGCTTTTATTTATACTGGCGATGGAAGTGCTTGCCTCCCATATTAGACACAATGCCAACATTCATGGAATGGAGATTGGATCTACTACGTATAAGATAACCCTTTACGCGGATGATATCTTTTTATTGCTAAATGACCCTGAAACTTCACTAGCCCCCCCCCCCTGTTACGAACGCTAAAAGCGTATGGATTATACTCCAACTTTAAAATCAACATCTCAAAATCCGAATTATTGGCCATACACTTACACCCCAATGTAATAGAAAAAATACAACAAAATTACCATTTTCGCATACAACATAAGGCAATCAAATATCTGGGGGTATATATCTCGCCGTCTATAGAAACTATAATCTCCCTAAACTATAAAACCCTTAACTCAACAACCCAAACAACCCTTAACTCATGGAATTGTAAACCCCTCTCCTGGCTAGGAAAAATCAACGCGATCAAAATGATTATTTTACCTAAAATCCTGTACTATCTGCAAACTCTCCCAGTTCCCCTCCCAGACCGCCTACTATTTTCTCTACAAAAACAAATAAACTGTTTCATATGGTCGCACAAAAGGCCCCGCATAGCTACTTCCACTCTATACCGCCCGAAGGAGTTGGGAGGGATCGGAGCCCCAAACCTAATGCGCTACAGACAGGCAGTTTTCCTAACACGAATCGCTGATTGGTGCAAACACAACATGAAAAAGGAATGGGTACAGTTAGAGCAATCACTCTCAGATCAGCATTATCTGTGCGGGAACTGTTGGATTCCCAATGCCCAACGTAAGTTACTTCACACATCCCCGAGGCTAGCACACAAAACCTTTAGACAATGGGACAAAATACTACGGAAATATCCCACAATCTCCACCACATACTCCCCTCTGACCCCGGCTAGCAAGAACACACCATTTCCATTTTTGAAAAGAACACCCAACATATCCCAACCCACTCCTTTTTTGCAAAGCTCTGTCCCACACCACCTTCTATACAAAGATGATGAAATTCAATCACAACAGCCAATATGCAATATCCTTGTGGCCAATTTCCAAAACTGACACTTACACACAACTGAAACACTATCTAACAACACATACCTCCAGATTTCAATTTAAAAGGCAACTTTCTCAATTTGAAGCAATATGCTTTCAATCCCATCCACAGAGAGGAATTCTATCTTTAACATATAAAATACTATCACGAGTGTCCCACTCGATACCCCCTACATATGTAGCCAAATGGGAAAAAGACTTTGAGGTCACCCTGGACCCACCAGATTGGAATATCATCTTTCACCAGATGACAAAAGCTTCATCATCCATTTCCGTGCTGGAAATGAATATCAAACTGCTAAGTAGGTGGTACTACACACCAGTCCGACTACATCACTTATTTCCCAACGCCACCACCATGTGCTGGAGGAACTGCGGAGAGCCAGCTACTTTTGCACATTTCTGGTGGACATGCTCGATAGTATCATCCTTCTGGTGTTCCCTTAGACCAGAGATTGAAAAAGCTATGGGCGCACCACTGCCGTTTACACCTTGGGTTTTCCTTTTCAACAAATTCCCCAAAATTTCATGCAAAT
This sequence comes from Bombina bombina, assembly GCF_027579735.1. NCBI lineage: Eukaryota > Metazoa > Chordata > Amphibia > Anura > Bombinatoridae > Bombina > Bombina bombina. The sequence goes on from NC_069503.1 coordinate 1,127,739,030, forward strand.
TAAAACAAACACTTCTCACAATCATGATCAACTCTGCTAAAAGACTAATCCCGCTTAATTGGAAAAAATCAGACCTGCCATCCCCCGCAGTCTGGAAATCCAGGGTGACACACTATCTCCAGTTGGAGAAATACCATTATACTAGCACTAAGCGTGCAGAAGAATTTCACAACATAACATTTTTATGGGAGGAATATATAAATAGCCAATAGTAACTCACTCCCTTGAACAATTCTATCAATCGCCCACAAAACTGTAACCTTGCATGCAATCTCTTTACACTTAGACTCTAAACATACTCACACCATAGGGTTAACTTATGACAGTCAGAAGGAGGTCATAGTCATTTTCACAATGGTCATTTTCACTATTAATATACCCATTGTATACTTTTAATTTTGAGTGTCGGCTGATTGGTACCTGTTGCCTAATCCAGCAGTAATAATTAACCTCGAGTCTTACTGCTATAAAGCTAATTGTTTAATTGTAACAAATTATTATCTATTGTAACATTTGATGTCAGTTCAAAAGTTTCTTTAATGTATATTTTGGAATAATCTCAATAAAAGAATTTAAAAAAAAAGTGAGATAACCAAGACTTTTTTGACCTAGGCGACTTCTCTTCTCAGTGACAATACCTCCTGCTGCACTGAAGGTCCTTTCTGACAGGACACTTGAAGCGGGGCAGGCCAGAAGTTCGATTGCAAATTGGGATAGCTCAGGCCACAGGGCAAGCCTGCACACCCAGTAGTCAAGGGGTCCATCGCTCCTCAGAGTGTCGAGATCCACAGTTAATGCTAGGTAGTCTTCTACCTGTCGGTTGAGTCTTTCTCTGAGGCTGGATCCCGAAGGGCTGTGGCGATGCATAGGAGTTAAAAAGGTCTGCATGTCCTCCATCAACAACACGTCTGGAAAGCGTCCTGTCCTTGCCGGCGTGGTCGTTGGAGGAGGATTACTTTCATCTCTTCCCCTGTTAGATTCCCGTTGTGCTGTGACATCACCCTTATACGCTGTGTAAAGCATACTTTTTAATTTATTTTTGAACTGCTCCATCCTTTCCGACTTGCGGGAATTGGGTAACATTTCAGTAACTTTATGCTTATACCGGGGGTCTAGTAGCGTGGACACCCAGTACAGGTCGTTCTCCTTCAGCTTTTTTATACAAGGGTCCCTCAACAGGCATGACAGCATGAAAGACCCCATTTGCACAAGGTTGGATGCCGAGCTAATCATGTCCCGTTCCTCATCCTCAGTGATCTCACTGAAGGTATCTTCTTCCCCCCAGCCACGTACAACACCACGGGTACCAGATAGGTGACAACAATGAGCACCCTGGGATGCCTGTTGGGCTTGGTCTTCCTCCTCCTCCTCAAAGCCACATTCCTCCTCTGACTCCTCTTCCTCACAATCCTCTTCCTGCGTTGCCGCTGGTCCAGCAAGCGATGCTGATAAGGCTGTTTCTGGTGGTGATGGAGACCACAACTCTTCCTCTTCACGCTCATCTACGGCCTGATCCAGCACTCTTCGCAGGGCACGCTCCAGGAAGAAAACAAATGGTATGATGTCGCTGATGGTGCCTTCGGTGCGACTGACTAGGTTTGTCACCTCCTCGAAAGGACGCATAAGCCTACAGGCATTGCGCATGAGCGTCCAGTAACGTGGCAAAAAAATCCCCAGCTCCCTAGACGCTGTCCTAGCACCCCGGTCATACAAATACTCGTTAACAGCTTTTTCTTGTTGTAGCAGGCGGTCGCACATTAGGAGTGTTGAATTCCAACGTGTCGGGCTGTCGCAAATCAAGCGCCTCACTGGCAGGTTGTTTCGCCGTTGGATATCTGCCAAGTGCGCCATGGCCGTGTAGGAACGCCTGAAATGGCCACACACCTTCCTGGCCTGCTTCAGGACATCCTGTAAGCCTGGGTACTTATGCACAAAGCAGATTACACACATGTGCCATGCACGGCACATGTGTCAACTTGCCCAATTTCAATGCCGCCACCAAATTACTTCCATTGTCAGAAACAACTTTGCCAATCTCCAGTTGGTGCGGAGTCAGCCACTGATCCACCTGTGCGTTCAGGGCGGACAGGAGTGCTGGTGCGGTGTGACTCTCGGCTTTCAGGCAAGTCAACCCCAAGATGGCGTGACACTGCCGTATCCGGGATGTTGAATAGTACCTGGGGAGCTGGGGGGGTGCTGTTGATGTGGAGCAAGACGCAGCAGCAGAAGAGGACTCAGCCGAGGAAGAGGTTATGGAAGAGGATGGAGTAGGAGGAGTAGAGGAGGTAGCAGCAGGCCTGCCTGCAAGTTGTGGCGGTGTCACCAACTCCTCTGCAGAGACACGCCTTCCATGCTTGTCAGCCATCAGCAGGTTTACCCAATGCACAGTGTAGGTGATATACCTGCCCTGACCATGCTTTGCAGACCAGCTATCAGTGGTCAGATGGACCCTTGCCCCCGCACTGTGTGCCAGACATGCCATTACTTCCTTTCCCACAATCGAGTACAGGTTGGGGATTGCCTTTTGTGAAAAGAAATTTCGGCCAGGTACCTTCCACTGCGGTGTCCCAATAGATACAAATTTTTTGAACGCCTCAGACTCCACCAGCTTGTATGGTAAAGGCTGGCGGGCTAAGAGTTCAGACAAGCCAGCTGTCAGATGCCGGGCAAGGGGGTGACTTTGGGAAATTTGCTTCTTACACTCAAACATGTCCTTGACAGACACCTGACTGTGGGCAGATGACCAGGAACTGCTACGTAAGAGAGACGGATGGTGGCGGATGGTGGCGGATGGTTGAGAGGGGGCAAGGAGGACAGCAGTGGTTGACGTCGCTGAAGATGTTGGACCAGGAGGAGGATGGCGGCTTTGAGTTTGTTTGCTGCTTCTACTCATGTGTTCATCCCATCTGCGTTTGTGATGTGAGACCATGTGCCTTTGCAAAGCAGTTGTACCTAGGTGGGTGTTGGACTTCCCACGACTCAGTTTCTTTTGGCACAGGTTGCAAATGGCATCGCTGTTGTCAGAGGCAGACACACACAAAAAATGCCACACTGCTAAGCTCTGCGATAACGGCATTCTGGTGGTAGCAACAGCATGCGTTGATTGGCGTGCTGTCTGGCTAACCCCGGGTGCTGTCTGGCTGACCCCGCAACCAATGATGGTTGCGCATCACTCATTTCTTCCAACTGATGTGTCAATAACTCCTCTGACAGATCAAGTGAAGTGGCTGTGGTGCTAGTGTTGGTGGTGGCGGCAGGCTGGCGAGTGGCACTGGTCACTTGAGAGGTGCCCGAAGCTAAGCTAGAGGTGGATGGTGCGTCAAGGTTAGGAGCGGAAGCTGTAGAAGATTGGGTGTCCTGTGTTAGCCATTGAACTAGGTCCTCCTCAGAAATTTTCGCGTTCATGGCACGTGGCCTCTGAACACTGTGCATTATTGTAGGGTCAAAGGGAATCACAGCACCACGACCACGACGGCACCTGCGGGGGGGCCTGCCTCTGCCTGTCATTTTTTTTTTTAAAATGTAGACTTAAACTACTATTAAACAAAATATGAGTGGTGGCACTGGGCAAGTGGGCACAGTGTACGCTGTGAGCCTGACACAAAAAAGCAGACTGATGTTTCACAATCCAAAAAGTTTATTTTTTTTAAATGTACACTTACACTACTATTAAACAAGATATGAGTGGTGGCATTGGGCTAGTGGGCACAGTATACGCTGTGAGCCTGACACAAAAAAGCAGACTGATGTTTCACAGTCAAAAATGTTTATTTTTTAAATATTTAAACTACTGTTACAACAAATATGAGTGGTGCCACTAACTTGGCAAGTGGGCCTGGCACACACGCTGGCAGGCAGGCAAATGCAATAAGATTACTAGCAGACTGATGTTTCACAGTCCAAATTTTTTTTTTTTTAAATATTTATACTACTGTTATAACAAATATGATTGGTGGCACTAGTTGGCAAGTGGGCTTGGCACACACGCTGGCAGGCAGGCAACTGCAATTAGATTACACTAGCTGAATGATGTTTCACAGTCAAAAAAGTTTTTGTTTAAAATATTTACAATACTGTTATAACAAATATGATTGGTGGCACTAGTTGGCAAGTGGGCCTGGCACACACGCTGGCAGGCAACTGCAATTCGATTGCACTAGCAGACTGATGTTTCACAGTCCAAAAAGTTTTTTTTTTTAAATATTTACACTACTGTTACAACAAATATGATTGGGGGCACTAGTTGGCAAGTGGGCCTGGCACACACGCTGGCAGGCAGGCAACTTCAATTAGATTACACTAGCAGACTGATGTTTCACAGTCCAAAAAGTTTTTGTTTTTTTTAATATTTACACTACTGTTATAACAAATATGATTGGTGGCACTAGTTGGCAAGTGGGCTTGGCACACACGCTGGCAGGCAGGCAACTGCAATTAGATTACACTAGCTGAATGATGTTTCACAGTCAAAAAAGTTTTTGTTTAAAATATTTACAATACTGTTATAACAAATATGATTGGTGGCACTAGTTGGCAAGTGGGCCTGGCACACACGCTGGCAGGCAACTGCAATTCGATTGCACTAGCAGACTGATGTTTCACAGTCCAAAAAGTTTTTTTTTTTAAATATTTACACTACTGTTACAACAAATATGAGTGGTGCCACTAACTTGGCAAGTGGGCCTGGAAAACACGCTGGTAGGCAGGCAACTTCAATTAGATTACAATAGCAGACTGATGTTTCACAGTCAAAAAATTTTTTTTTAAAATATTTACACTACTGTTATAACAAATATGAGTGGTGGCACTAGTTGGCAAGTGGGCCTGGCAAACACGCTGGCAGGCAGGCAACTGCAATTAGATTATATTAGCTGAATGATGTTTCACAGTCCAAAAAGTATTTTTTTTTAAATATTTACAATACTGTTATAACAAATATGATTGGTGGCACTAGTTGGCAAGTGGGCCTGGCACACACGCTGGCAGGCAGGCAACTGCAATTAGATTGCACTAGCTGACTGATGTTTCACAGTCAAAAAAGTTTTTTTATGAAATATTTACACTACTGTTACAACAAATATGAGTGGTGCCACTAACTTGGCAAGTGGGCCTGGCACACACGCTGGCAGGCAACTTCAATTTGATTACACTAGCAGACTGATGTTTCACAGTCAAAAAAGTTTTTTTTTTAAATATTTACACTACTGTTATAACAAATATGATTGGTGGCACTAGTTGGCAAGTGGGCTGGCACACACGCTGGCAGGCAGGCAGGCAACTGCAATTTGATTGCACTAGCAGACTGATGTTTCACAGTCAAAAAAGTTTTTTTTTAAATATTTACAGTACTGTTACTACTGTTACAACAAATATGAGTGGTGGCACTAGTTGGCAAGTGGGCCTGGTAAACACGCTGGCAGGCAGGCAACTGCAATTAGATTGCACTAGCTGACTGATGTTTCACAGTCAAAAAAGTTTTTTTATGAAATATTTACACTACTGTTACAACAAATATGAGTGGTGCCACTAACTTGGCAAGTGGGCCTGGCACACACGCTGGCAGGCAGGCAACTTCAATTAGATTACAATAGCAGACTGATGTTTCACAGTCAAAAAAGTTTTTTTTTAAATATTTACACTACTGTTATAACAAATATGAGTGGTGGCACTAGTTGGCAAGTGGGCCTGGCAAACACGCTGGCAGGCAGGCAACTGCAATTAGATTGCACTAGCTGACTGATGTTTCACAGTCAAAAAAGTTTTTTTATGAAATATTTACACTACTGTTACAGCAAATATGAGTGGTGCCACTAACTTGGCAAGTGGGCCTGGCACACACGCTGGCAGGCAACTTCAATTTGATTACACTAGCAGACTGATGTTTCACAGTCAAAAAAGTTTTTTTTTTTAAATATTTACACTACTGTTATAACAAATATGATTGGTGGCACTAGTTGGCAAGTGGGCTGGCACACACGCTGGCAGGCAGGCAACTGCAATTCGATTGCACTAGCAGACTGATGTTTCACAGTCAAAAAAGTTTTTTTAAAAAATATTTACACTACTGTTACTACTGTTACAACAAATATGAGTGGTGGCACTAGTTGGCAAGTAGGCCTGGCACACACGCTGGCAGGCAGGCAACTGCAATTCGATTGCACTAGCAGACTGATGTTTCACAGTCATAAAAGTTTTTTTATGAAATATTTACACTACTGTTACAACAAATATGAGTGGTGCCACTAACTTGGCAAGTGGGCCTGCCACACACGTTGGCAGGTAGGCAACTTCAATTAGATTGCACTAGCAGACTGATGTTTTACAGTCAAAAAAGTTTTTTTTAAAAATATTTACACTACTGTTATAACAAATATGATTGGTGGCACTAGTTGGAAAGTGGGCCTGGCACACACGCTGGTAGGCAGGCAGGCAACTGCAATTAAATAACACTAGCAGACTGAAGTAAAAAAAAATTAAAAGATTTTTTACACTAATGTTACTACAGATAGGAGTGGTGGCATTGAGGATGGAAGTAGGCACAGTATATGCTGGGAGCCTGACACACAGGCTGGCACTAGTGGCAGGCTGGCCTGGCAACTAAAATTAAATAACACTTTCAGACTGATGTAAAAAAAAATTTTTTTTACATTTACACTAATGTTACACCAGATATCAGTGGTGGCACAGAGCAATTCAGGGCCGCCATCAGGGGGTGACAGGGGTGACAGCATTCAGGGGCCCGGCCAGGATCAGGGGCCCGGGACCCTGCTGACATAAAAAAATTTTTTTTTTTTTTTATTATTTTCCTGGCAGCATGAAGTGCCGATGATGACGTCACCGCCCGCTCACCCACCCACCCTCACTCCCTCGACTGCTGAGCGTCTGCTGGTCACGTGACACACCACCCACAGACCAATGAAACATTGACTCCAAGTTTGATTTTTATGTTGAGCTGGTTTACCGCCATTTCTGATGTGTGGCGGGAAATCAGCTTAACATAGAAATCAAACTCTGCCCCCAGGAGTCCCAGGACCATGACAGGAGTAGGAGGGCTCTGAGTTTTGATTGGTTTGGTGGGCGGGAGAAGGGGGCGGGACAATAGCGTGCGCCGCTGCGCGGGAAGTTACTTGCCAGGCAGGCAGAGGCACAAGACCACACGTGACAAGCCAGCACGCAGACCAAACGGACCGGTCGGCCTCGGGACGGGCAGCAGGGCTTCAGGGCAGTCGCAGTCGGTAAGGGCTCAGAGTCAGGGGCAGCAGGGCTGGGCGGCTGTGGGCCATACTGTCAGACTGTGACTGATACCGACCGGGCGACACTCTGACTCTGTGTCTGAATCTGATACAGACAGTCTGAGACAGACAGTTACATGCAGGCGCAGCTGTGAACTGTGATGAAGGTCGGATCATGTGTGAATGAATGCCATGGAGTTAGGTTGCTAAGGGAGGCAGGCGGCAGCTGTGAACTGTGATGAAGGAAGGAGAAGGATCATGTGTGAATGCCAATATGCCATGGAGTTAGGTTGCTAGGTTGAAGAGGCAAAGAGGGAGTATGTGTATATGTAATGTGTGAGTCACAGGGCTGCAGGGCAGTCGCAGTCGGTAAGGGCTCAGAGTCAGGGGCAGCAGGGCTGGGCGGCTGAAGAGGCCAAGAGGGAGTAAGTCAAGTGTATATGTAATGTGTGAGTGTATATTATAATGTTGTGTGGTACGTATGATGAGTGTTGAAATATTTTTCTTGGTTGGAACTGACCCAACCAACAGCCTAAGTAAGTTGTGGCGTGGGAGATGTCCCATTATGGTGGGTGATTTGCTCGAGACGAGGCATAATAGTGTAATATTATATGATATCCAATGAATGTTACTAGGCATCAGACAGAGTCTGTGTGTCTGACTATCTGACTGACTGACTGACTCTCAGCAATTAATTTGTACTTATATATCACACTGTAATCCTGTATAGTGTGATATAGTTATTTTTATTGTATATATAATATATATAATATACACAGCCAGGCTGACTGAGGCTGGCTGCTCTGATGCCTAACTGTAACTGGTGGTTAGTAATTAACTGCTGCTTAGTGCCTTGTTCTAAATTGACTTAAAGTGTCATAAAACCTGTTGGGATCAGTCATCACAGTGTATATCCAAAAAATTGTTTGCATAATTTTTTTTTAAAATTGCAAGTATTTAAAAATAATTTTCAAAATTAAACAAACTTGCCTACATAGCCATGGTATTATTAATTATTATATTGTGTCTCAGTCATACCAAATTGTTTTAACTGGCGCCGCCCGGTATTATATAATCCTTATTTTACTATTTTCTATTTGGTTTTATTTTCTTTTTTTGTATGTCAAATTGTCAATTGTCAAACAATAATTGAAAGATGGCTGAGATGCTGTGCCAGGGCCACACACATGGCACTGTGACAGTGTCACTGTCTTGCCCCAAGTTGTGGGCCAGGGGGTAAGAGTCCAAGACACAGTGTTCCTGGTACAGAATGTCAGCCATCTTTCAATTATTGCTTGACAGTTGACAAGTTATATATAATAAGTCAAATCTTTGTTTTAAATGCATCATTATGTCACATTGATAGATAGTGAGGACTCGGAGGACTTTATTTGATGAGTCTGTTTGAGGCTGGTTCTTTAGCCCCCATCAGGGATTCCATACTTTGTATTTATTTGTAGATCTTCAAATATAGAGTTTCAGCTCAGAAGCAGCACTTGACTTGTTATTTAAAAACAATCAGCATTTTATTTTCGCCAAATTAAAGTCACATTATCTTTATTTGGCTAAAATAAAATGCTGTTTTTAGAAGTGCTTATTATGACCTGAAACTCTACATTAATTAATGTTATGTTATAATTTTATCAGTAAAAACGTATAACTGTTTTACAGTGGTATTTATTTTGTTTGGTGTACTGAACATGTTAGGAGATTTGTGTGGTTGTAGCCAGTTGCAGCCTGGTCTGGCCTTTGTGCTTTTCTGAATATGCATCATGTAATTTAAAATCTGTTGTGTTTTTTTTTTTGGCCCCATAACAATTATAATTAATATAGAAGTATTCTATCTGAATATAGACGTATTCTATCTGAGATCTGGTGATGACTATGAGATGTGAGATATCTATATGTGTTTTCTAGTTAGATGTTAAAATAATCTAGAAAAATACTTATTGCAGTATTTTTGTATGTTGTTGTTGTTGTACAAAGTAAAGATCTGCTTGAAAAAAAAGGTTGTGTCACACTATTGGTGTTGATTAAATATATATACATATATATATATAGGGACATGAAACAGAGCGTATCATTTTATACAACGCTATAATTTATTTATTTAATCTAATTTGTTTGGTTCTTATAGTATCCTTTGTTGAAAAGGTTACCTTACCTATATATCTTAGAAGCTGCTGATTGGTGGGTGTTTGCATATGCCTATTTATTTCAGATAGCTCCCTCCCACTCCCAGTAGTGCATTATTGTTCCTTCAACAAAGGATACCAAAAAAAAAAGCAAATTAGATAAAAGAAGTAAATTTGAACGTTAATTAAAATTGTAGGTTCTATCTGAATCATGAAATGAAAGTCTGTCTCATGTCCCTTTCATGTTACAGAATGTATAAAACATGAATTTGGTTACTGCCCTAATGACTTGAGCATACTACATTTTCTGAATTTAAAGTAAAACACAACATAACTGTTCTTACATTACAATCCTTTTTTTTTTATGCATAGACAGCATGCTATCTGATTCCTGGGACATATATATACCTAAGCTGTGTCAGTATGACTTTATTGAGCAGATGAGCAGAGCAAACACTCTGATTCTGGAGAGTCAAGATTGGTAAGTATTGTCTATGAGAAGGCAAAACTCTCTACTTCAGAAGAAGACTACTTTGGTAAGTAACCCCTTGGTTTCCTATAACCCTTACTAGGGCAACCACCAGTGTGTTAGACTGCTCTATTTGCCATCACAGTACTCAAACTGTTTTTGGTTTTCAATTTCGATTTTTCAGCTTTGTAAATATTTGATTGTACTGTTTTATTTGCACTTAAAAGCACTATTTTTTCAACTTTATTACTGTTCTAGTACTCCTACAATTTAGCATTTGTTGTGTCTACTTGTTGGTTTTCCTTATTTCCCTTGTAAATTTACATTTCTATTGTTTTATTCAAGTTTTTTTCTGGTTTGACTTTGGCTTGTAAATACTTGATTGTAATTGTTTAATCTTTGTAAGTTTTGTTCAAGTTTTCTTGTGTTTCCTTGTTTTTAAACTAGGATTGTTTTGTCCTGATTTGACCGTTAAGTTTGTTAATATTTTATTGTTCTATTTGCACTTCATATAAAAAGTTACACTTTTCAAAGTTCTGTTCAATTTGATTGCACTTTTCAACTTGCACTTTTTTATTTAACTTTTGTCTGTTTACATTTTTGTCTTTTTAATGTTTATATGACTAGTATAGAGTAGTACTAATAGATAAGTTGTTTTTTTTTTTTTTTTTCGCCGCCATTATTTAAACTTCTTAATATTGGTTTTGATATTGTGGATTCAGTTCTTCTGCATAAGCTTTTGGGTGGGGAGCCATACTACGGCTACATTGTTTTCAAGCACAAGCTTTTTGGTGGGAAGCCATACTACGGCTATATTGTTTTCAAGCACAAGCTTTTGGTTGGGAAGCCATACTACGGCTATATTGTTTTCAGGTCTCTCCTTCAAATACATTTTATTTTGTAATAAAATATATACAAAATGTATCAGCATAAGTCTGGTTCACTGAAAAGGAAGGAGAAGAAAGAGCGAGAGCAAGAAGAGGAAAAAAAAAAACAAAAAAATGTATTATTTAAGTATTTTAAGAAACAAAAAACCACTGAGGATGTCAGTGAGGAATTAGTGGATGCTTCTGTAGGAGAACTTCATAATGAAGTAATCGAAGAGGAGGTTGCTTGCTGTAGCACCTCTGTCACTAGTACCAGCACCAGCGCTAATGATGAACATCCACAAGAAGCAGAAATTGAAACTGATTCTGCTCTTAATGTTTCAGAAAATATCACATTTTTCGAAGAAGAACTAGATTGGAAGGATCCAGCCGTTTAGCCAGATGTACTTCAAGATAAAGACAGAGAGAAGGTAGTGATCTGTGGCTTAAGGAAAGAAATAGAGCTAAAGCAAATGATTATGTTAATGGACAAGGATTTCGAAGATCGACAATTCAGTGAGTTCCACCTGTACGCAAAATCTTCAAATGGGCGTGAAAAAATAATACGAGACTGGCTCAGATGGAGCACCAGCAAGCACGTATTATACTGTGTGACATGCTTAGCATTCACAAATGACCATAGCAAGGCTAACAGTTTACTTTGTAGGAGAGAAGGATTTGATCCTTCAAAAAACAAGTGGCGTCTACTCTACAGCAGACTGCCAGAACATGAACTGTCCATTAATCATAAAGAAAACTACTGGAGTTGGAGAAAACTTCAAATGTCCATTGTAGGACATGGTTTAGACTCCATAGTGCAAAATAAGTATGCCATGGAAACACAAAAATTTGCTGCTTTATTAGAAAGACTTTTGGATGTAACCCTTTATTTGGCATCGAGAAATCTGGCATTTAGGGGAAGCTCACAAAGAATTGGAGATCTGCACAATGGGAATTTCCTTGGTTTCCTTGAAATAGTAGCACACTATGATACACTGCTTGAAGAACACTTGGAAACAGTGAAGAGAAGCCAAGAGACTGGGGAAAAAATGCATGCTCATTATCTGTCTTGGGCAACCCAAAATGAGTTCATTAATGTATGTGGCAAACTTGTTTTGGATACCATACTTTCTGAAAGGGAAAAGGCAATTTATTTTTCTGTTATATGTGATGCCACACCAGATATATCACATACTGAACAAAATGTAATTCTTCTAAGATTTGTCATTAGAGATCAAAGTAGTGAAGATTGGATTATTCAAGAAAGATTTATTGAATTTTTTGATTTTTCACAAAAGACTGGTGCAGAAATAGCAGAAAAGCTTTTATCAAGACTGGAGGAACATGGGATTGACATTAAGGATTGCAGAGGTCAAGGATTTGATAATGGAGCCAATATGTCTGGTAAAAATAAAGGAGTTAGGGCTCACATTCAAAAGAAATATCCAAAAGCTATATTTTGTCCTTGTGCTTCACATTCTTTGAATCTTGTTGGTGTGCATGCAGCATCATGCTGCCCTGATGTAAGCACATTTTTTGGATGTGTGAATCGCCTTTATGTACTTTTTAGTAAAAGTCCTGAGAGGTGGAAAATTTTAAAAGAGGAGATTGGAAGTTCATTGCATGGCCTAAGTGACACCAGATGGAGTGCTAGAGTGGAAGCAGTTCGCCCCGTTGCCAAAAAACTACCTGGAATTCTAAAAGCCATAGAGAAAGTTTTGCTTGAAAGAAAACTTTCAAGTGAGGGTCATTCTGAAGCAGAAGGCCTGAAAAATTACTTTTCAAAATTTAAGGCACTTCTGACATTCTGGATAAAAGTTCTTGAAAGTTTTGAAGAAAGGAATAAAATTCTTCAATCCAAATCAATTTCTATGGAAATTGGAGCAGAAAATATAAAGGCACTTTCTCTGGAAATGCAGTCACTTCGGGATAGGTGGCCTGATCTGCTTTCTGAGGCTAAACTTGTTGCAGGTGAAATGAACATTCCAAAGATCCTGAAATCACGAGGGGAAGCTGCAGCAGAAAATGCTTTCAAGGTTACTGTTTTCCTTGTAGCAATTGATAATATCATTAGTGAGCTGGACCAGCGGTTTCAATCCATGAAGAATGTCTGCAGTTTGTTCTCTCCTATCTTGAAATTAAGGACAATATCCGATGAAGAATTAATAAGACTTACTGAAACTCTTATTTCCAGCTACTCAGAAGATCTCACACCATCTCTATTAGGTGAACTTAAACACCTTCGCAAAGTGTATGATGCTACTTTTGAAAACAACTTGGGTCCACTTGACTTGCTGAATTCCATATATAAGCTACAGCTTGAAGGAATATTTGGAGAAGTCTGTTTAGCCCTCAGAATTTTTATCACCCTTCCACTTTCTGTGGCTGGAGGAGAAAGAGCTTTTAGCAAATTATCATTAATTAAAAACTATCTGCGTTCAACTATGAGTGAACAACGCTTGAATAGCCTTGCAATTCTCTCTATTGAACATGAACTTGCACGAAAACTAAATTTTAAAGATCTGATTCAAGAATTTGCAAGTCTTAAATTGAGAAGATGGTCAACTCGGTTCAATTAGCTGTTTCTTATATTGGACTTTGTTGCCAACAGCTTGGGTATGGTTATTACGGCTGCTTACCTGGATTATATGGCATTTGTGTGTTTATCTCCTCCTCTGTATGCCTTTTACAACACAATTTCTTTAAAAAGTGTTAAATACTGAATGCATGGCTAATGCATTATTAAAGGACTAACTGGCTCAATAGGAGCCATCCTTGGATTTGAAGGCGTGGCTCATTAGGAGCCTTCCTTCCTTGACTCATTTTATATTTTGGCCAAAAGATAAAACTAAAGGACTCTTGTTTACTTTACGTAAATAAAATATTAGATTGAATTTTTTTTGTTTTTCTTTGTTTCCCCCCCTTGCTTTCCCAGTTAGTACGGGCAGCTTGGAAATGCTAGGTTAGTGAAGGGTCCTGCTCCAAGAGTCTACCTTGACGTGGTGGCAGGCTTAATATTTTTTGGCCAAAATATAAGCATGGGGGTGGTTGCTGGGGGGGGGGGGCACTGGAGAGTAGACACTGGGGGGGGGCCCGAAAACTGGCTGAGTCAGGGGCCCCATGATTTCTAGTGGCAGCCCTGGAGCAATTAATCACAGTATATGCTGTGGGCCAGACACACAGGCCTGATGGAAAATGAAATTAGATTACACTAGCAAACTGATGTAAAAGTTTTTTTTTTTTTAAATTTACACTAATGTTACACCAGATATCAGTGGTGGCACAGAACAATTAATCACAGTATATGCTGTGGGTCTGACACACAGGCCTGATGGAAAATGAAATTAGATTACACTAGTAAACTGATGTAAAAGTTTTTTTTTTTTAAATTTACACTAATGTTACACCAGATATCAATGGTGGCACAGAGCTATTAATCACAGTTTATGCTGTGGGCCTGACACACAGGCCTGATGGAAAATGAAATTAGATTACACTAGCACCTGATGTAAAAGTTTTTTTTTTTTTAATTTACACTAATGTTACACCAGATATCAGTGGTAGCACAGAGCAATTAATCACAGTATATGCTGTGAGCCTCACACACAGGCTGACAGGCAGGCAAATGCAATTAGATTACAAAAAAAAAAAAGACTGAAGATCTAGCCCTAAAAAGGGCTTTTTGGGCTGAATGAGTCCTTCAGGACTGTAGTGGACACTGAATACACTAGCCTAGCTATCAATTTCCCTATAAAATCACCAGCAGCAGCACTAAAATGGCTGCTGCCCAGGAGCTGGGAGGGAATGTCTGCTGCTGATTGGCTGAAATGTGTCTGCAGACTGTGAGATACAGGGTCAAAGTTTCCTCAATAATGAAGAATAGGGGGCGGATCGAACATCGCATATGTTCGCCCGCCACGGTGAACGCGAACCAGCTAAGATCGCCGGGAACTGTTCTACGGTGAACTTTTCGCAACATCACTACACCAGATATGAGTTGCACTGGGGTGGCACTGTGCCCTGGCAGGCAGGCACTGAAACGCACACGTGTGAAGGAAACTGACTGCTATTATTTAACACAGTCAAAAAAGTGTTGTTTTTTTTAAATCTACACTACTGTTACACCAGATATGAGTTGCACTGGGGTGACACTGTGCCCTGGCAGGCAGGCACTGAAACGCACACGTGTGAAGGAAACTTACTGCTATTATTTAACACAGTCAAAAAAGTGTTGTTTTTTTTAAATCTACACTACTGTTACACCAGATATGAGTGGTGGCACTGGGCAAGTGGGCACAGTATACGCTGTGAGCCTGACACACACGCTGGCAGGCAGGCAACTGCAATTAGATTACACAGGAAAAAAAAAAAAAGCAGACTGATGTTCTAGCCCTAAAAAGGGCTTTTTGGGGTGCTGTCCTTACAGCAGAGATCAGATGAGTCCTTCAGGACTGTAGTGGACACTGAATACACTAGCCTAGCTATCGATTTCCCTATTAAATCAGCAGCAGCTACACTGTCCCTCCTCTCACTAAGAATGCAGCTTCCAAATGAATCTAAAATGGATGCTGTCCAGGAGGTAGGAGGGTCTGGGAGGGAGGGTCTGCTGCTGATTGGCTGTAATGTGTCTTCTGACTGTGAGGTACAGGGTCAAAGTATTACTCAATGATGACGAATAAGGGGCGGATCGAACATCGCATATGTTCGCCCGCCGTGGCGAACGCGAACAAGCTATGTTCGCCGGGAACTATTCGCCAGCGAACTATTCGCGACATCACTAATGAAGATGCTTTGCTGCTGGGATGAAGATCTTTTGCCGGACTTCAGCAACTGTGAGTACCGATTTTGGGGTTAGTGTTAGGTTTTTTTTTGTTTCTTTGGGGTGTTTTTTTTTTAAGATTAGGGCTTTAGGCCGAAAAAGAGCTGAATGCCCTTTTAAGGGCAGTAAAAGAGTTGAATGCCCTTTTAAGGGCAGTAAAAGAGTTGAATGCCCTTTTAAAGGGCAATGCCCATACAAATGCCCCTTTCAGGGCAATGGGTAAATTAGGTTTTTTTTCAGTTAGTTTTTTTTTTTATTTTGTGGGTTTGGGGGGGTGGGGGTTTGTAATGTTAGGGGATGTTTGGTTTTATTTTTTAGCAAAAGAGCCCTACAAAAGGCCCTTTTAAGGGCTTTTGGTAGTTTATTATAGATTAGGTTTTTTTATTTTGGGGTGATTTTTTTTTTAAACAGGGTATTAGAATAGGAATAATTTTTATTATTTTGGAAATTATCGTTATTTATTTCTTGTAATGGGATTTTTTTTTATTTTTGGGATGGCTTTTTTTTTTCTTTTCGATTAGGCATTTTTTATTTTTAATGGGCCGAAAAAGAGCTGAATGCCCTTTTAAGGGCAACGCACAAATGCCCTTTTTGGGGCAATGGGTAGATTAGGTTTATTTTTATTTTGTGGATTTGGGTGGTGGGGGGTTTGTAATGTTAGTGGGGGGTTTTTGTTTGTTTTTTGCAAAAGAGCTGTTAACTTTAGGGCAATGCCTACAAAAGGCTCTTTTAAGGGCCCTTACTTGTTTATTATAGATTAGGGTTTTTTTACTTTGGTGGGGGCTTTTTTTTTTTTTTTTTTTTTAAAAAGGGGTATTAGAATAGGAATCATTTTTATTGTTTTGGATAATTTAATTTGTTATTTTTTTAATGGCAGTTTTTTTAATTTTGTTATTTTAGTGTTTATTATTTTTTGTAATTGTAGTTTTAATATTTTAGTAATCTTAGGTTTTTTTATTTTTAGTAATGTTAGGTTTATTTTTATTTCACAGGTAGGTTTGTATTTATTTTTAAATAGGTAGTTAATAATTGTAACTTTAATTTAGGTCTATTTTAATTATGTTAACACCCCCTAACGCCCCCTAACTTTAACATAATTAAAATAGCCTTACATTACAAATTAAAACTACAATTATAGAAAATAATAAACACTAAAATTACAAAAAATAAAAAATCTACTATTACAAAAAATGTAAATCAGCCAATAGGAATGAGGGCTGCTTAAATCCTATTGGCTGTTTAAATCAGCCAATAGGATTTAAGCAGCTCTAATTCCTATTGGCTGAAAAGGGGTACCTTGAAATGAATCCTCAGTGTGCGGCGGGCTATAGCATGAAGAGGACCACCATATCGGACCGATGGACCTCCACCTCTGCGCATCGACCGCTCCGCCTCTTCAGGGATGAAGAAGATGCCGGTCCTGCGATGGATATAGATGGAGCCGCCTGGATGAAGATGCTTTGCTGCTGGGATGAAGATCTTTCGCCGGACTTCAGCAACTGTGAGTACCAATTTTGGGGTTAGTGTTAGGGGGTTTTTTTTCTTTGGGGTTTTTTTTTTTAAGATTAGGGCTTTAGGCCGAAAAAGAGCTGAATGCCCTTTTAAGGGCAGTAAAAGAGTTGAATGCCCTTTAAAGGGCAATGCCCATACAAATGCCCCTTTCAGGGCAATGGGTAAATTAGGTTTTTTTCAGTTAGTTTTTTTTTTATTTTGTGGGTTTGGGGGGGTTTGTAATGTTAGGGGGTGTTTGGTTTTATTTTTTAGCAAAAGAGCCCTACAAAAGGCCCTTTTAAGGGCTTTTGGTAGTTTATTATAGATTAGGGTTTTTTTTTTGGGTGATTTTTTTTTTTTAAAACAGGGTATTAGAATAGGAATAATTTTTATTATTTTGGAAAATTTCGTTAGTTATTTCTTGTAATGGGATTTTTTTTTTATTTTTGGGATGGCTTTTTTTTTTTCTTTTCGATTAGGCATTTTTTATTTTTAATGGACCGAAAAAGAGCTGAATGCCCTTTTTGGGGCAATGGGTAGATTAGGTTTATTTTTATTTTGTGGATTTGGGTGGTGGGGGGTTTGTAATGTTAGTGGGTGTTTGTTTGTTTTTTGTAAAAAAGCTGTTAACTTTAGGGCAATGCCTACAAAAGGCTCTTTTAAGGGCCCTTACTAGTTTATTATAGATTTCGGGTTTTTTACTTTGGTGTGGGCTTTTATTTTTTATTTTAAAAAAAGGGGTATTAGAATAGGAATCATTTTTATTGTTTTGGATAATTTAATTTGTTATTTTTTTTAATGGCAGTTTTTTTATTTTTTGTAATTTTAGTGTTTATTATTTTTTGTAATTGTTGTTTTAATATTTTAGTAATCTTAGGTTTTTTTATTTTTAGTAATGTTAGGTTTTATTTTTATTTCACAGGTAGGTTTGTATTTATTTTTAAATAGGTAGTTAATAATTGTAACTTTAATTTAGGTCTATTTTAATTATGTTAACATTAGGGGGTGTTAGGTTTAGGGGTTAATATAGTTAAATTTAGGTTGTTGCGATGTGGGGGCCGGTTGTTTAGGGGTTAATAGGTTTAGTTAGTGTCGGCGATGTCGGGAACTGTGGTTTAGGGGTAAATAGGTTTAGTTAGTTTTGGCGATGTTTGGGAACGGCGGTTTAGGGGTTAATAGGTTTAGTTTGTGTCTGCGATGTTTGAGAACTGCGGTTTAGGGGTTAATAGGTTTAGTTAGTGTCAGCGATGTTTGGGAACTGCGTTTTAGGGGTTAATACTATAGGTTTATTTAGTTTTGGCGATGTCAGGGAACTGCGGTTTAGGGGTTAATAGGTTTAGCTAGTGTTGGCAATGTGGGGGGTGCGGTTTAGGGGTTAATAGGTTTAGGTAGTGTTTGCGATGTGGGGGGGTGCGGTTTAGGGGTTAATATGTTCAGTTAGTGTCTGCAATGTCGGGGAACGGTGGTTTAGGGGTTAATAGCTTTATTAGTATTTTAGTTAGTGTAGGCAATGTGGGGGGTGGTTTAGGGATTAAAAGGTTTAGGTAGTGTTGGCGATGTGGGGGTTTGTGGTTTAGGGGTTAATAGCTTTATTTAGTATCGGCATTGTGGGTGGCAGTTTTAGAGAATTTCGTTTCGTTTTCATTAGTTAAATAAATAATTTTGCTTCGGCAAATTAGTTTAGTTAAGTTTTAAAAAAAAAAATAGTATCAGCAAATTAGTTAAATTAAATAGTTTTTCGTATCCTTTCATTTTTTTGGATCCATTCTTTAATCATATGCATTATTCTATTCTACACTTCAGAATAGAATAATGCATATAAATAAAGAATGAATCCGAAAAAAAGAAATGGATCCGAAAAAACAATTTAACTTAACTAATTTGCCGATACTATTTTTTTTTTTAAAACTTAACTAAACTAATTTGCCGAAACAAAATTATTTATTTAACTAATGAAAACGAAATGAAACAAATGTTTTAGCGATGCACATGTCTATCACAGAGTCAGAGAAACCTCTATGACTAAGGACTAAGTGTTCATTTTCCATGCCTTCAAATTTAGAGATTTGACATCCAGATGGAAAAACAGGCCTTGAGACAGAAATTCTGGTCTTAGAGGAAGTGACCAAAATTGGCAACTGGACATTCGGACAAGGTCCACATACCAGAACCTGTGAGGCCATGCTGGTGCTATCAAAAACATATAAGATTGTTCCATAATGATCTTTGAGATCACTCTTGGAAGAAGAACCGGAGATGGAAAAATGTAAGCAGGTTTGTAAAACCATGGAAATGCTAGAACATCCATTAATTCCGCCTGAGGATCCCTGGACCTGGAGAGGTATCTGGGAAGTTTCTTGTTTAGATGAGAGCGCATAAGATCTATGTCTGGAAGACCCCACATCTGCACAATCTGATAGAACACATCTGGATGGAGAGACCACTCCCGGATGTTGAGTTTGACGGCTGACATAATCCCAATTGTCTACACCTGGTATATGAATCGCAGTGATTAGACAAGAGTTGGATTCTGCCAAAGAAAGTATTAGAGATACTTATTTTATTGCTAGGGGGCTATGTGTCCCCCCTTGATGATTGACATATGCCACTGTTGTTTACACCTGGTATATGAAACGCAGTGATTAGACAAGAGTTGGATTCTATTAGAGATACTTCTTTTATTGCTAGGGGACTGTGAGTTCCACCTTGATTATTGACATATGCCACTGTTGTGACATTGTCTGTTTGAAACCGAATATACGGTTCTTTCTTTAATAGATGCCAAGCATGAAAAGCTCTGAAAATAGCATAAATTTCTAAGATATTGATTGGTAAACTTGTGGATTCCAAACTCTTTGTGCTGTCAGAGACCCCCAGACAGCTCCCCAACCTGTGAGACTTGCATCTGTTGTGATCACAGTCCAGGTATGACAAACAAAGGAGGCTCTTTTAACAATAAGGTGATGGTTTAACCACCAAGTCAGATAGAGTTGAGTGTTGGAATTTAAGTATATCACTTGTGATATCTGAGTATAATCCCTGTACAACTGGTGCAACATGCAAAGCTGTAGAGGTCTCATATGAAATGGAGCAAAAGGGATTGCATCCAATGCTGCAATCATGAGACCAAAAACTTCCATGTCATGGACACTGAATCTATCTGGAAACCTATAAAGGTAACCTTTGTCTGAGGAATCAAGAAACTCTTTAGTAAATTGATCCTCCAATCATGTCTTTGAAGAAACAACAGAAGTTGTTTCTTGTGAGATTATGCTAAATGAAAAGATTGAGCTAATACTAAGATATCGTCCAAATAAGGAAACACCACAATACCCTGCTCTCTGATTACAGATAGAAGGGAACCTATAACTTTTGAGAATATTCTTGGTGCTGTTGCAAGGCCAAATGGAGGAGCAACAAATTGGTAATGCTTGTTATAAAAGAGAATCTCAGAAATCGATAGTGATCTGGATGAATCGGAATGTGAAGGTCAGCGTCCTGTCTATTGTGGACATAAAGTGACCTTGCCGAACAAAAGGCAGAATAGTCCTTATAGTCACCATCTTGAAAGTTGGGACTCTTACAAAACGATTTAAAGTTTTCAGATCCAAAATTTTAAAGAATTTTTCTTCTTTGGTACAATGAATAGATTTGAATAAAAGCCCAATCCTTGCTCCTGCTGTGAAACTGGTACAAGTACCCATACAATTTTTAGATCTGAAACACATCTCAGAAAGGCTTGAGCTTTTACTGTTTTTTTTTTGGCATATGGGTAAGAAAGAATCTTCCCAAGGGAGGTCTTATTCTGAAACCTATTCAATACCCCTGAGAAATTATATTCTGAATCCACTGATATTGGACAGAGTCTGTTCAAATTTTTTGAAATAGCTTTAGTCTGCCCCCTACCAGAAGAACCGGTTTGAGGGCCACACCTTTACATAGGGGCAGGATTTGGTTTCTTATAAGGGTTGGATTTATTCCAATTCGGAGATGGTCTCCAATTAGAGCCAGAGGCCTTAGGGGAAGGAGTGGTTTTATGTTCTCTATTCTGATGAAAGGAAAGAAAACAATTGGGAGGTTTAAATTTACCCTTAGATTTCTTATCTTGGGGTAGAAAAACTCCCTTACCCCAGTAACAACGGAGATAATAGAATCCAATTGTGAACCAAAACATATTTTTTCCTTGAAAAGAGAGAGATAATAATCTAGTTTTAGACACCATGTCAGCATTGCAAGATTTAAGCCATAAAGCTCTTCTAATTAAAATGGCAAAAGACATGGACACTGATCTTCATAACATCAAATATAGCATCACAAATAAAATGTTTTGCATTTTGAAGTAGAACAATAATGTTAGATCATTCAGAATCTGAAGACAACTGCTGTGCTAAACTGTCCAACCAAAAAGTAGAAGCAGCAGCAACATCAGCCATAGAATATAGGTCTAAGAATATAGTCAGTATGTAAATATGCCCTTCTTATGTAAGATTCAAGCTTCCTTTCTAAAGGATCCTTAAAAGAAGTACTGTCTTTTCATAGGAATAGTAGTACGTTTGGCAAGAGTGGAAATTGCTCCATCAACTTTAGGAACTGTTTCCCAAAGTTCTAAATTAGCCACAGGTAAATGATACAATTTCTTAACCATAGAAGAAGGGTTAAAAGAGGTACCAGGCTTAGACCATTCTCTAGAAATCACATTAGAGATAGTGTCTGGAATAGGAAATACTTCAGGAATAAGTAATAACAGTAATCTTAAATACAGAATTTAGACGGTTACAAGCTTTATCATCAGGAGGTTTAGACTCCTCAATACCCAAACTAAACAAAACTTCCTTTAAGAAAGAGCAAATACATTCTATCTTAAATAAACATAGATGATTTGACAATATCTGTCTCTGACGTGGCATCCTCTGAATCAGAGGAAACCCTATCAGTAGAGGATACATCAGTATGCTGAATGTCAGAACTCAATTCACTAGGTTTAGGCAAATGTTGCAAAACCCTTTTAAGTTTATTTGAAGGCAGAATAGCAGTCATTGCCTTCTCTATAGCTGCAGCAATAAAATCTTTCATTTCTGCAGGTATGCTATGTACATTAGACTGAATTGGAATAACAGTGGGTGCATTTGTACTTATATATATATATATATATATATATATATATACATATCAGCATTTAACTAATTGTCAACACAAGAGCCACATAACTGAGATGAAGAATTTAGATCAGCTTTTTTACAACAAACACACTTAGCTTTGGTAGATACGTGTTCAGGCAGCTCAAATCCTATGGTAAAATCAGAGGCAGGTTCAGTTTGAGACATAATTGCAAAAAAACTAAAAATTTTAAAAAAATTAATTAATTCTGCAAATTTATATTCATGCTCCTATATATGATATATATAACAGGCTTGAGAGAAATTTGGCGGGGAAATTTTTGGCGTCAAAAAAGGCGCGAAATAGTGACATAAATAGTATCATTATAGTGTCATCACAAAGCCTAATGGATTCTTCTTATATAGCTGCATACAATGTGATTATCAACATTCCATGAGACTAAAATAATACGTAGCATCCTAATTTATAAATAAATTATTAGCTCTAAAAAAAAACCTGTATGTTTCACATACTCTACCAATCTTGACAAATATTTAGCCAACAAATAAAGTAGCTAAAAAAGAGCACTGAATAACTGACCAAAGGCATGTATACAAACAATATATAACAACTTTACTTAAAAACTGCTCAATCCATAGCTGAGAGTGTCTTATATAATAAAAGTATATACTTACCGTGAAAGACACCCAGCCACATATAGCAGACAGCCAAACCAGTACTGAAACATATCAGCGAAGGTAATGGTACAAGAGTATATTGTCGATCTATAAAGGGAGGCAGCCGATGAATCCCTGTGACCAGTTTACAGAGAGCCTTATGAAAAGCTTTCCCATAGGCGAAAACATGGTATCATCAGGCAATACTCCCTTCACATCCCTCATACAAACACTGCACTTAGAAGCACCTTTCACTGAAGAAATCAAGCACTTCATGCTTCACCACCTCCTAAGGAGGCAAAGCTTTTTAAAAGTGAGGTATGAGTGAGGTGGAAGGTGTATTTATAGGCATTTGAGGTTTGGGAAACTTCGCCCCCTCCTGGTAGTAATGTATATCCCATTAGTAACTAGCCCGTGGACTCTCGCCAGCTATATGAAAGAAAAATGAATTTATAAGGAAAGATATAAATGATGTAATATATATATATTTATGTAATACCTCTAGTGTAAAGAAGAGACATCTTACTTTCAAAGAAAGAGGAGCACTTAAAACTCTAAGTGAGAACAAAGATCTAGTATTTAGACACGCGGACAAGGGAGGTGGAATTGCGGTACAAAACTATGGGGATTACTTACTAGAAGCACATCGTATTCTCTCTGACACACAGACGTATGAAATCCTTAAGTCCGATCCCACTGACATTTTTTTAGAACAATATCTAGATCTCATCAGACAGGCTAAGAGAGATCACATCCTTAACACAGATGAATTCAATTTTATGAAATATGAAACACCTAAGGTAGCAGTCTTTTACCATCTCCCAAAAGTCCACAAGGACAAAAAAATGCCCCCGGGGAAAATGATTATTTCAGGCATAAACAGCTTAACTAGTCATCTGTCTGAATATATAGATAACTTCTAACAGCCAGAAGTCCCGAAATTAGACTCGTATTTACGAGATACTTCCCATTTATTATCATTAATTGATAATCTGACTTGGAAAGAAAATGATCATTTTGCTTTACCTAGATGTGACCTCCCTTTACACCACATTTCCACATAAAAAAAGGGGTTGAAAATGTATGTTTTTTCTTAAGAAAAAGCAATGAAATGAATGAAAGACTTAAAAAATTATTTTTGTTTTGACAAGACAATGGGGACAAAATTTGCTCCAAATTTCGCCAATTTGTACATGGGGAAATTTGAAGAGGACTATGTATTTAAAAACAACCCGCATTTAAGTAAGATAAAATTCTGGAAAAGATTTATTGACGATATTATCCTCATTTGGGAAGGGGAGGAAAGTGATTTTAACATCTTCACTGATCACTTAAATACTAACAACATTAATCTCTCCTTCACCAAGACTTGGGGGGGATAATACCCTGGACTTTTTGGACATTACAATTTTTTTGTGAAGACACTAACATTCACGCAAAAAACTATACTAAAAAAAACTGACACTAACGGTTACCTTCATGCTGCCATTTGTCACCATCCCAACTGAATATCCCTTATGGGCAGTTCCAAAGAGTAAAACGGAACTGCAGTAAAGATGTAGATTTTGAATTAGCAGCAGAATCACTTAAAGTTAAATTTAAGAATATAAATTACCCAGACACCGTAATAAAAGAAGCCTATGACAAAGTGAAAAACACAGATAGAAAGTGTTTTTTTAAAAAACAGACAGCAAGTCCAAAATTAAGAAGCAGGACACAAACACCAGATGTATCACCACTTATACAAATGGTGCTAAAAAAATAGAAAAGATTCTAAAAAAACATTGGGGAATCCTACAAAAAGATCCAGTTTTAGCAAATATCCTTACTGAACCCCCTAAAGTCACTTATAGAAAAAATAAGTGCATTAAAAATATCCTTGCACCAACTACATTAAAAAGAACTAAGAGTAAAGAAAGAATACCTCCAATTAAAGGTTTCTTTAAATGTGGACGAAAAAACTACAAGTCAGAATTTGTAGTGTACCTATTGGAGTGCTCATGTCACAAAATCTATGTAGGGCGCACAAAAAGGAGTCTGAAAAGACGAACACTGAAACATATTAACAATATCAAAGGAGCAGATTCTGAATATGGCATTGGTAAACATTTTGAACAATTTCACAATAAAAACAGTGATCGATTCACAATAAAAGCAATAGAACAAATACCGGAATCAAAAGGAAAAGAGAGACTATTGGAGTTACGTAAAAGAGAGACCTATTGGATTCACCGCCTTAGGTCCCTACAACCAATAGGTCTCAATAAAGATATTGATCTTGCTGCTTTTTTATAAATTATAAATAAAAAATTTTTCACTTTGTCTATTTAGATAGACTAAAGCTATCTCTTAAAATCCCTTTCTCAACAAAAAACACACAATGTGGTTCAACTATGGGAAAACAATTTTTTCTCTCATTGTTTGTTAAACACATAGGTAAACTTCATACATACCATGGAAGTATTTAATCAAAAGTGTGCATATTTATATATATATTTTTTTTTTAAGAAGAATGAAACCGTAATATATTATACTTATTCAGACATAGAAACAAGGATACGTTTACTGTTTTTGCCTTTGATGGGTAATAATCAAAAAAAAAGAAAAAAAAACCCTAAAACGTAATTTTCGTATGTAAACACATATGCAAACACATAGACAAAACAGGAGCAATATGCCCTTAAAGAAACAAATATAAAATGTGTTTCATTTTACAAACACTCTTTGTCTAACATATTGACATTTTTCAACTATATGGCAATTCATTACTGTTAATCCCAAAGGGAGCAAGTATACTCAATATTTCGTTCTTTATAAAATAAGCCAGAGGATTTCATATCTCATTGTGGTAATTAATCAATTGCAACCAATCCAGTTCTTTAAAACGCTACAAAGGCATCATTACAAGGCTTGTGGGCATACCCTCTGACGAAGTGAACGTAGGTTCACGAAACGCGTAAGGGCACGCCCACTTTGACATCACTTCCGGTCCGGCGAGACCGCAACTTCCCAGAGTGTTATTCACTATACCTGTCAGACACAGGATTTGAATCCAGCGCCATCCTTTACAGAGGATTACCTAAAGTGAACAAAAACCACCTAATTGTTCACCGGACATCTAAAGGTAACATCCACCACCATTTCTTTACCATCATCATTTGTTGCAAACGGATAATTTTTTTATTTTTTTGCAAAAAGGAAACTTTTACTATCTGTGACTCTGATATTTTTATCAAGGAGAAACCCTTTAACATACTCCATCTGTGTTAAAAGAGGTCAGCCACAGTTACTCTTTGAGGACCTTTTATCATCATTGACACTTTTTAATTAAATCAGCACAGACACTGGTTTGTGTTTTATCTAAACAAAATAAAGCAATGTTTCCTTTTTTACTCCCTCGCATCTGAGTTATTTCTGAGCTTGTCTAAACGATCAACTCATTATATTGCATTTGTTTAACAAAGATAATATAATAATAATAACTAGTATTTATATAGCGCCTTTCTCCCAGTGGGCGCTTTTTCAGTGCTCGCTCTCGGAATTAACCAAATCGGCAGCTGAATAGTAATAGTTGTTATTATTACCCAATTTAATGGTACTAATTTTATCGACCTCGGAAGGATGAAGGGCTGAGTCGGCCCTGCCGGGATTTGAACCTGTGACCTTGGATCTTTTAAACAGGCTTTTTTGTAGTCAAGGCATTTACCAACTGAGCTACCTCACCAGCCTTATGAGCATTATCCCTTATCCCTTACTCCTATCACAAAAAAAATTGTACTATACTGCTCTCCCCCCCTTTTTGAGTAAGGGCAAGGGTAAGCATTTACCATACTCCACAGAGGAGAAGAACATCATTGTTTCTCCGAGAGGATTCTACCAGATCCCACCAGACTCTACCGAGAACTGAATCAACAGTGTACAGATAAAGTTCACCACAGAAAGATAAAGATACCATACTCCACAGAGGAGAAGAATATCACAGCCCATAGAGACCAAAAGAAAGAAGTTCCATACTCCAGCAGGTCACCAAGGGATTATTATCTTTAACACAGACAGGGATTAATTCCCCTCAACGCTCCCAACATACCTCATACGTTTGAGGTCCCAAAAAGTGAGCACCATTCTTACTTTTTGTGCTTTACTGTATACTAGTAAATTCATACTGCACCATAAATTGTTTTCTGTTTATGTTCCCTCCCTTCTATGAGTGCTACAATCTGGGACACAAACTTCTCATGCCAACAAATTCATTCCATTGATGATAGTGGAATCTCCAGATATACTGTAGCTGCCACTGAAATACATCAGGAGGAACTCTAAAAGAGCAAAATAAACATTTGCAAAATACACAGCGCAAAACAAAACACCCTATCACTTCAACCACTTTTATATATATATATATATATATATATATATATACACACACATATATATATATACTGTATATACTGTGTATATGTGTATATATATATATATATATATATATATATATATATATATATATATATAGGTCATCAAAAGAAGAGTGATCCACGCCAACTTAAAACTTGACTTTTATTGGTCTTCAGTTAAAAAGAGTTACAAACAAGGAGATCTTTGCAGCTTTAGCAGAGTGAGCGCAGCACTGGGCTTACGCGTTTCGGCAATTAAGCCGTAGTCATAGCCTATAGTGCTGTGTTCGCTCCTGCTATTTAAAAGGAGATACAATTTCTAATTGGCTCAAATTAGATTGATAATTAAAAACACACAATTGCGCTACTCAATGCTTATGAGCGGCTGGAACAAACATAAGGACATACTGGCTGTTATAATGCAAGTTAAATTGAAAAGCAAACCCTACAGTTACATTCTTAAATATATATATTTATAAGCCACAGCAAGTGAATAATTTCGTCTAGCAGAAAAGTTTAAAAGAATAAACTCATTCATTGCTTCTTCATTAATACATTAAATCTGCAACTAAACAGTGGCGAAATAGGGCTATACTTTATAAATTATAAACAGTCACAGGACCCATGGTATATCTTGGGTTAACATAGGATATTTGATGCTAGACAAATGGGAATCAAAATTTAATTGATTGGTATTCAAGATAAGATATTAATTATTTAAGTAGGTTAAAAGGACCCTACGTAAATATTCACTTGGTTCATTTGTTCAACAACTCAAGGAATGTGTCTCGAACATTGGAAATATAAGGAATATAAAACAATTCACAGGGGATACAACGTTACTCTAATTGGACAGTGGCCTGTTTCTCAAACGTGTGGGGGGGGGTTGGAACTCTGGAAAACTGGACAGACTATGTCAAACTCATATCCAATCTAAATGTAAACCACACTAGTTATAGGTGTTACTCCCAATAGTTGATTAAATCAAACCTAGAGTTGAGGCCTTTTGGGACTCTAGTGCCCAATTTAAAGATCCCAAAAATATCTCGTTTAGCTAAAAGCTGAACTAGGTCTCCCCCATGTTTGGGCATCACTACCTTCTCTATGGCACACCACTTGAAAGTATTTAGAGAACTTTTGTGTTTCTCAGCAAAATGTTGCACTAACGGGGTGGTAGCCCTGCCTTGACTTATTGTGGAAAGATGTAACCTAATTCTGGTATTTACGTCCCTTGACGTGAGTCCCACGTACTGTTTCTTGCATGCTGTACAGGTTATCAAATAGATTACATAAGTACTTCTACAGTTAAGACATGAGCGTATTTCATACGTGGCACCTGATGCAGCTGATTCAAAATCTTTGGCAACCTGTACAAACTCGCAAGGACGACAGTGGTGACTCCCACATCTGTACATGCCCACATGTGTGAGCCATGAACTGTTCACATTAGATGGTTTCTTTAATTGGGTAGGTGCCAAAATGGAACCTAGAGTTTTGCTCTTTTTGTAGGAGCATCTAATTCCTGTTTTGACCACTTTTTGTAACTGATCGTCTGCCGCCAGCAGTGAGAAATTGTTTCTCACTATTTTGCATATATCCTCATATTGGGAGCTGTATTCAGTTACAAAATTAACCTTACTTTCAGTAGATTTTCTCTCTGTTTCTCTGTTGTATTTGAGTAGTTCCGGTCTGGGAATGGTCTCGACTATTGCTTCTGCTCTGTCCAAATCCCTCTGTGGATATTCTCTTATCCTCAAATTGGTTTTTAGTTCCTTAGCCTTTTCTTTGAATGCGCTTAAGCCTTATTAGTTGGCCCTTGGCTATCGCAAACCTTATTTGCTTCGGATGGCAGCTTCTGCCATGCAGTATGGTGTTTCCTGTTATAGGTTTGCAGTAGACACAAGTGGTTACCTTTTTACCTACTGTACCTTTGAGGGTTAGGTCCAGAAAATTTATTTTCACAGAATTAGTTTCATACGTGAATCTTAGACCCAAGTCGTTGTCATTTAGGTTAGACAGAAACTGTTCAATACCTTCCTTAGTTCCCTTCCAGACCAACAACAGGTCATCAATGTACCTGTAATATAATTTTATGTTGTCTTTGAGGGGGTTGCCATCTCCATAGATGCGGCACAGCTCCCACCAGCCAAGATATAGATTGGCGTAGGATGGTGCGAAATTCGCTCCCATGGCTGTGCCGCATCTCTGGAGATAGCACTACCCCTCGAATTGAAAAAAATTGTGGGTTAGAAGAAATTGGACTACTCTCAAAGTAAAGGTCTGAAAATCAGCACTATAATTTGAATAATTATACAGGAAAAACCGTATAGCTTCAAGTCCCTTGTTGTGGGGAATGGAGGAGTATAACGCGGCAACATCCACGGTGAGCCACATGTGGTCACTGTCCCACTCAAACTGCTCAACAATATTTATGACATGCTTGGTATCCTTCAAATGGGATGCCAATTGTGTCACTAAAGGCTGTAATATGGAATCGGTCCATTGTGAAAGATGTTCTAAAAGTGAACCGATGCCACTCACAATGGGCCGTCCCTGTACATTGCTGACAGATTTGTCGACTTTGGGTAGATGGTGGAAACAGGGGGTCCGGGGATGTTGTACATATAGATATGCCATTGTCTGGTCATCCAGGAACCCCTGTTCCTTTCCATTGTCCAAAATACTCTTAAGTTCCAATTGGTAGGCCTGTGTAGGGTCCCTGTCTAGTATAATGTAATCATGTTGATTATGCAATTGGCGAATGGCCTCCGCCACATAATCTGTCCTATTCATAACAACAATCGCACCGCCTTTATCCGCGGTGCGTATAATTAAATTGTTGTTTTTCTCTAGCTCACTCAGTGCTTTTCTTTGATTATAGGAAAGATTATGTCTAGTATTGGTGCATGAACTCGCCAAATTGATCAAATCTCTTTCCACTCTTTGTTGGAAGGTTTCTAAGATTGCTCCTCTATTGTGAATAGGGTAAAAGGTTGAATTATTTTTGAACCTAGGTACCCTATTATTGGAATCTGAAGGATTACTTGACTCATTTTCCAAAGAGTGAAGGGCCACAACATCACAGAGTTCACCAAACTCTTGCAAGGTATTATTCACTGGATTTCGTGATTCTGCTCTCCCCTCACTCGTTGGAATAGTATCTTCTCTATGAAAATGTTTTTTTAAAGTTAGATTCCTGATTAAGCGATTCACATCCAACAAAGTTTGGAACAGATTGAAATAGCTAGTGGGAGAAAAACCTAATCCTAGAGACAGCACCTGTGTTTGTTCTTTGGACAATGTATAAGAGGAGAGATTTAGTACATTGTGTATCATTTGTACTTGGTTTGTGGGCGATTGCCCCTCAATTGTTACCTCCCTGTCCCTTCCCCTTGTGTCTGCTGGAAAGCTCCCATTTGATCTTGGGCCTCTCGAAAAACCTGGGGAAATACTTGTTCAAGATCAGAATTCACATTTCCTTGTGTATTGGATGTTTGCAGGGAACTATGCGCATGTGTGGAACTGTGTGTGTACATGGGTTCATAGTTGGTAACTTGTTGTGGTTGTTTGATGTTTTTTTGTTTAACCACTGTTCCACCTGGTGGCATAGATTCATAGTGTGTTTGTAATTGTGTATTACTTTTCTGTTTATCTGCTGAACCCCCTGAAGGCCCTACTCTTGGACCCATATGAATTGCTGGGGCAAAAGACATATCATTGGAGGTGATAGGGACCATATTAACAGAGGTAACCGCAGGTGCAGAGCATTCCGTTATTCCTTCATCAGAGGAATATTCAGTGTCACTCCCAGAAAATGTGACATTTTTCTGCTGTTTGTTATTTCTGCGTCTGCGGTTACCTCTTTTCTTATTGGGAAATTGAGTACGTCTTAATTCTCCCCTTTTCTTCCTATTCCAGATATATACTGTGTCTGTCTGGTAATCTGATCTGTCTCGCAAAAACTTGGAGTGTTTATTTTCCATTACCACACTCTTCCCCCTAGGCACAATGCCTCTGAGTATGGTGTCAAATTTACCAAACTGCGGATCGCCAATGCGTTTATCCATTTCAGTTTGTAAATCTGAGATATCATTTTTTATCACAAGTAATTGTTTAGTTTTAAATTCCTTTAACATTTTCATCAACTTCATAGAACAATCAGACAAAGTTAGATTCCAGTCCTTAATGAACTCTTTCTCATTCAGGTCTACATCAAATGTTGGAAATTTAAAAAGTCTCAGTCCCCTGGGGATCATCCCCAGTTCAAGGTACTTGTCAAAAGTCCAAATGTCCCATTGAACCTTACATTCTTTTAAAAGGAGTGACTCCATCATTTCGAATAGGGAACTGTGAGATAATACCCCCTTGTCCTCAGAGAAGATATGTTCAAAATCTTGTGCCTTATGTTCACGTTCCATTGCTGGCATTAGTGAAAAAAAGTCTCTATTGTATTGGACTACATTTCCTTGGACTACACCAAGGAGATAATTATAATAGGTCTAATTATAATAGACAAAACTGGAGAGCTAATAAAGATGATTGGAGACAACATGAGCAAAATTGGTCTAATTACAACAGATTTGAACCTTTAAGAGATTTAGATCTGAGAGCCAACTTAGATAATCCCCAACAAGGCACCTCAGTCTCTTTTTTAGGAGAGGACAAGCGAGAAACAGAAAGAATGAAACAGAAAAAAAGAGAAAGAGAGGAACCAGAGGTAGAGGAGGAAAGAGAAAAATTGAGAAGAATGAGATAGACAAACAGGGAATTTTTAATTTGAGTTCAATAGAATTGAGCGACAATCAATATAAAGTACTGCAAAAAGGTTTGACATTTGCACCTGCAAACAAGCTAAATAAATTTAATACTTTAATTAATGTAAATAGTTTTATTCGAAATGTCACCCTAAAAAGATATTTTATAAAAAACCCTATTGAACGTGAAGTAATAAATGACAAAAAAGGCTTCCATCATACCAATTTGAAACCCAAATCACATTTTTTTCCAACTTCAGAAAAAGGTAGAAACATAGAAATGTTTGAAAGGGCAGTTAAGAAAGATATAGAGAATCTAAACCTAGACAAAATGAAATATAACCTAACAAAACAAGAAAATGATACCTTAAAGAACCTACAGAATAATCCATTAATCACCATAAAGCAAGCGGATAAGGGGGGGGGTATTGTTTTATTAGATACTAGTGATTACATAAAAGAGGCAAATAGGTTATTAGATGATGCCGAGACTTATAAGAAAATTAAAATAAATCCAACTTCTAGATTGAATAAGGAATTAATAAAATTACTAGATAAAGCACACAAAACAGGAATTATTAACGGAAAAGAATATGGCTTTTTAAATATAGAGTTTCCCAGGATCCCCGTATTTTATTACCTCCCAAAAATTCACAAATCCCTTGTAAATCCCCCTGGTAGACCTATAATTTCAGGGATAGAATCTATTTCATCTAATTTATCAGAATACGTGGATAATTACCTTCAAGAATATGTAACTCGGCTCCCATCTTATTTAAAAGATTCTACTGAGCTACTAAAAATTTTAAAGAACATAAAATGGGAAAAAGATTTTATCTTAGTAACATGTGATGTGTGCTCGTTATACACTAATATTAAACACAACTTAGGGCTTAGAGCAGTAGAATATTTTTTAGATAAACAAGGGGATATGCCTGTTGAACAAATACAGTTTTTATTAGATAGTATCTTTTTTATCTTGAATAATAACTATTTTAATTTTAATAATCAATTTTATTTACAACTCAAGGGAACGGCGATGGGCACTAAGTTCGCCCCCAGTTATGCAAATTTATTTATGGGTTACCTAGAAGAAAATTTAATTCTCGGATCTCATTGGGAGGCGAACTTGGTGCTCTATCGTCGTTTCATAGATGACATTATTTTAATTTGGAAGGGAGACAGAGAAATTTTAGATATATTTTTAGAAGATTTTAATAATAATGAATTTGGTATTAAATTAACTTATGAAATTAGTACTAATAGTATTAACTATCTGGATATAGACATTGAAATACAAAATAATGAGATTATTACAAAAACACATTTTAAAAAGGTGGACTCTAATGGTTATATCCATAATACTAGCTGCCACTACAAAAAATGGCTAGAAAACATTCCTAAAAATCAATTTTTGCGAATCAGGAAAAATTGTACCAGACAAGACGATTTTGAAGAACAGGCTACCTATTTAGAAAATAAATTTAAAAAAAGAGGTTATAAGGAGAAATTGATTAATAAAGCTAAAATAGAAGCTAAAGAAAAAACACAACATGATCTACTGCAATGTAAAAAGAAGGAAGATCATAATGATGATTTTTTAAATATACCATTTATTACAGATTATAATATTAATCACAACAAACTAAGAGGAGTTTTAAACAAGCACTGGCACCTACTCCAAAGAGACCCTTATATTGGTGAATCATTAACAGACAAACCAAAAATAGTGTTTAAGAAAACGAGAAATTTTAAAAATATTCTGGCACCAAGCACTTTTAAACCCCCAAGAATGAATACCTTAGATGTGGACTTAAAAGGTCAAAAGATAGAAGGTTATTTTCCGTGCATATCTTGCAAAGCATGCAAATATAGCAGCAAAGAGACAAGTGTAAAATCAACTGTAACACAAAAAGACTATAAAATTAGAGATGTAATAAAGTGTTCTGATAAAAATATTGTATATTTAATTGAATGTCCATGCCATAAACAGTACCTGGGGGAAACCTCACGTATGTTGAGGGACAGAATTAGAGAGCATATCCTTAACATAGAGCATGGATATGAAAAACATCTGCTCTCTAAACACTTTAAAGAAAAACACAACCAAAATCCAAAAGGCCTAAAATACTGGGGCCTGAGGAAAATAAAACAAGACTGGCGTGGGGGAGATATAAATAAAAAACTTTTAAGAGCTGAAGCAGAATTAATTTTTAATTTTAAAACCCTTGCCCCCCTGGGCCTAAATGCAGAGTTAGATCTCAATCCGTTTTTATAAAGTTCTTTATGCATTAAATGATTGTATATATAAAAATGTATGAATTTGTTTTTTATATTTTTATATTTTTATATTTTTGATAAGATGTATTTATTAAATCTCCCCCTTTTTCATGAGATCCATTATGATTATTTATTAACTTGAAAAGAGTTCTTAGAACAGTACTTACATGAATAAAAGGCAGATTATAGATGAAAGTAATATATGCCAATCGAGATTAAATAGAGGTGATCTTGCACACACAGGGTATGTAACTATATATATTGAAACACTATATTACTAGGAACATAAGTTTATAATTTTAGATTATATAGTTATATTTTAAATTATATTTTAAATTATATTTTAGCTTTTTTGTACTACATTATATTGAGTTGTATTTTACAAGCTAGTGGATTTTACAAGTTATTAATTAATAGACAGTAAGGGGTAATTATGTGTATATATATTGATCGAAATGAAAAATTTTTTTATATATATATTTTTTATTAAGTTGCAATCAAATTTTAAAATTTTAATTACATATAAATTTTCTCAAAGACATTTATGACTTTAAGACTCAGTGTTCAAAGATTAAAAATAATAACTACCAGAAAGCATCCAAAGATGAGACTTGAAAGAAATTAAATGTCCCTTTAAGAAAAAGGAAACAAGTTCCCTTTAAGGATTCCGGTATAAAAGACTGTCTGACAGGATGCAGTTCATCTTGATAAAAGCATCATAGCTGAAACGCGTAGATGACTCAGGACAAAACCCGTTCAGCTGGCCAGCCTTTGTAACGGTGATTCTCCCTGCTATTCCTGTTCAGCAGTAACCCTGGAAGTGTCACTGAGGGTGACAGAATTTCTTTGGGAAAAGGACAAGTTGGAATCTAATCACAGAAGATATCGTGCTCCTGGTAGCACTTTGGAAATATCAAAAGAAATCACATCGCTGTTTTTGAAAGTAACACTCACCGGCAACCCGGCAAGGCTATTGGTGCGGTAAAGAAGTCACGTGGAGACACACACGTCACAGCCAGGTAACGGCTGATTCAGGAACGCCAAACGCTGCCGCAAAGAAAAAGCAACCACGGGGAAAGGTATTATAGATCCATTACCTTTCGTATTCTGGTGAGTGTAGTCACATTTATATATTTTGGGACCAAGGATTTGATACTCCGACCTATATGTATTAACAAAGGATATATTGCCAATTATTGGTACAAGGTCAATAACTGTCAAGTTGAATTTAACAGTAATCGTCAGTTAAAGGGGTACCCCGCGAAAAACTGAACTTTCAAATAAAGTCTTTCAACTAACTCTGGAGATATAAATATATATAAAATAAGACTAAGGACAATTTATTGATACTTTGTTATGATATATATATTTTTTCAGCATATACTTTGAAACAAAATTGATACAAACAATACTACAAGCTGAAGAGATTTATTTAAATTCTGAACATAAGCAAGGATATAGGATTTTTTAGTGGTAAAAGTGATATATAAAATTGTTTTTTAATATATAGAAGTGTTTTTTAAACTATATGATTATAAGGTGCACCTTAGCAACTAATCGGTTTTAACTCTATAAGTTGAGTAATAAAGTTTAATGGTGTTTATATATATATACATTTTACTCGTGTTATTTTTTGATTGTTTTAATTAATTTATTTGTTAGACATAGGTCCGTATTTATTCACTATTAGTGTATAACTAGGCAACAGGTAGAGCTGTTTTAGCGCACTCTAATTTTTGTGTATATAGTACATTTCCTTGCTGCAAATTCCCCTCCATTCTTTCTGCTGTACCACTACAACACAATTGACTCTAACACTCGAAAAGGCACCTCCTGTTGGTACCTTTATCAAAGTCACACAATATGTAAGAACGAGTGCGAGTCACATTAATTCCTTAGCACTTTTGAAATCTTGTGCCTATCCTTAGTACAAACTTAGCCAATAGTGTGCACAAACCTCCCAATTGTCCGTTACATGCAAAGTTATAGGGTATACACGTTTCTTCTTCTCAAACAGTATTGAGGCAAACTTGGCACCAAATGTGCTCTTTCTTACCCTGCTCCTTGGACTGTCCGGCTTCTGAGAACGAGGGACCACTTGTCTCACAAGCAAACTGCTCCTCTGCACCCTCCGCCTCCCTTTGGCTAGTTGTCAGGGCGTGCAGTGTACAGCAGCATCGGCAGTGGATTTCAGGATAGCAAAATAGGTCATCAAAAGAAGAGTGATCCACGCCAACTTAAAACTTGACTTTTATTGGTCTTCAGTTAAAAAGAGTTACAAACAAGGAGATCTTTGCAGCTTTAGCAGAGTGAGCGCAGCACTGGGCTTACGCGTTTCGGCAATTAAGCCGTAGTCATAGCCTATAGTGCTGTGTTCGCTCCTGCTATTTAAAAGGAGATACAATTTCTAATTGGCTCAAATTAGATTGATAATTAAAAACACACAATTGCGCTACTCAATGCTTATGAGTGGCTGGAACAAACATAAGGACATACTGGCTGATATAATGCAAGTTAAATTGAATAGCAAACCCTACAGTTACATTCTTAAATATATATTTATAAGCCACAGCAAGTGAATAATTTCGTCTAGCAGAAAAGTTTAAAAGAATAAATTCATTCATTGCTTCTTCATTTAACTTGCATTATAACAGCCAGTATGTCCTTATGTTTGTTCCAGCCGCTCATAAGCATTGAGTAGCGCAATTGTGTGTTTTTAATTATCAATCTAATTTGAGCCAATTAGAAATTGTATCTCCTTTTAAATAGCAGGAGCGAACACAGCACTATAGGCTATGACTACGGCTTAATTGCCGAAACGCGTAAGCCCAGTGCTGCGCTCACTCTGCTAAAGCTGCAAAGATCTCCTTGTTTGTAACTCTTTTTAACTGAAGACCAATAAAAGTCAAGTTTTAAGTTGGCGTGGATCACTCTTCTTTTGATGACCTATTTCGCTATCCTGAAATCCACTGCCGATGCTGCTGTACACTGCACGCCCTGAAAACTAGCCAATCGGCAAAACCCCCAACTAACGCTGACGTCACCCGGAATCACCGGGCTACCTGGAGCACTTCCGGCTGGAGACGCAGAGGGAGGCGGAGGGTGCCGAGGAGCAGTTTGCTTGTGAGACAAGTGGTCCCTCGTTCTCGGAAGCCGGACAGTCCAAGGAGCAGGGTAAGAAAGAGCACATTTGGTGCCAAGTTTGCCTCAATACTGTTTGAGAAGAAGAAACGTGTATACCCTATAACTTTGCATGTAACGGACAATTGGGAGGTTTGTGCACACTCTTGGCTAAGTTTGTACTAAGGATAGGCACAAGATTTCAAAAGTGCTAAGGAATTAATGTGACTCGCACTCGTTCTTACATATTGTGTGACTTTGATAATGGTACCAACAGGAGGTGCCTTTTCGAGTGTTAGAGTCAATTGTGTTGTAGTGGTACAGCAGAAAGAATGGAGGGGAATTTGTAGCAAGGAAATGTAGTCCAATACAATAGAGACTTTTTTTCACTAATGCCAGCAATGGAACGTGAACATAAGGCACAAGATTTTGAACATATCTTCTCTGAGGACAAGGGGGTATTATCTCACAGTCCCCTATTCGAAATGATGGAGTCACTCCTTTTAAAAGAATGTAAGGTTCAATGGGACATTTGGACTTTTGACAAGTACCTTGAACTGGGGATGATCCCCAGGGGACTGAGACTTTTTAAATTTCCAACATTTGATGTAGACCTGAATGAGAAAGAGTTCATTAAGGACTGGAATCTAACTTTGTCTGATTGTTCTATGAAGTTGATGAAAATGTTAAAGGAATTTAAAACTAAACAATTACTTGTGATAAAAAAATGATATCTCAGATTTACAAACTGAAATGGATAAACGCATTGGCGATCCGCAGTTTGGTAAATTTGACACCATACTCAGAGGCATTGTGGCTAGGGGGAAGAGTGTGGTAATGGAAAATAAACACTCCAAGTTTTTGCGAGACAGATCAGATTACCAGACAGACACAGTATATATCTGGAATAGGAAGAAAAGGGGAGAATTAAGACGTACTCAATTTCCCAATAAGAAAAGAGGTAACCGCAGACGCAGAAATAACAAACAGCAGAAAAATGTCACATTTTCTGGGAGTGACACTGAATATTCCTCTGATGAAGGAATAACGGAATGCTCTGCACCTGCGGTTACCTCTGTTAATATGGTCCCTATCACCTCCAATGATATGTCTTTTGCCCCAGCAATTCATATGGGTCCAAGAGTGGGGCCTTCAGGGGGTTCAGCAGATAAACAGAAAAGTAATACACAATTACAAACACACTATGAATCTATGCCACCAGGTGGAACAGTGGTTAAACAAAAAAACATCAAACAACCACAACAAGTTACCAACTATGAACCCATGTACACACACAGTTCCACACATGCGCATAGTTCCCTGCAAACATCCAATACACAAGGAAATGTGAATTCTGATCTTGAACAAGTATTTCCCCAGGTTTTTCGAGAGGCCCAAGATCAAATGGGAGCTTTCCAGCAGACACAAGGGGAAGGGACAGGGAGGTAACAATTGAGGGGCAATCGCCCACAAACCAAGTACAAATGATACACAATGTACTAAATCTCTCCTCTTATACATTGTCCAAAGAACAAACACAGGTGCTGTCTCTAGGATTAGGTTTTTCTCCCACTAGCTATTTCAATCTGTTCCAAACTTTGTTGGATGTGAATCGCTTAATCAGGAATCTAACTTTAAAAAAAACATTTTCATAGAGAAGATACTATTTCAACGAGTGAGGGGAGAGCAGAATCACGAAATCCAGTGAATAATACCTTGCAAGAGTTTGGTGAACTCTGTGATGTTGTGGCCCTTCACTCTTTGGAAAATGAGTCAAGTAATCCTTCAGATTCCAATAATAGGGTACCTAGGTTCAAAAATAATTCAACCTTTTACCCTATTCACAATAGAGGAGCGATCTTAGAAACCTTCCAACAAAGAGTGGAAAGAGATTTGATCAATTTGGCGAGATCATGCACCAATACTAAACATAATCTTTCCTATAATCAAAGAAAAGCACTGAGTGAGCTAGAGAAAAACAACAATTTAGTTATACGCACCACGGATAAAGGCGGTGCGATTGTTGTTATGAATAGGACAGATTATGTGGCGGAGGCCATTCGCCAATTGCATAATCAACATGATTACATTATACTAGACAGGGACCCTACACGGGCCTACCAATTGGAACGTAAGAGTATTTTGGACGATGGAAAGGAACAGGGGTTCCTGGATGACCAGACAATGGCATATCTATATGTACAACATCCCCGGACCCCCTGTTTCCACCATCTACCCAAAGTCGACAAATCTGTCAGCAATGTACAGGGACGGCCCATTGTGAGTGGCATCGGTTCACTTTTAGAACATCTTTCACAATGGACCGATTCCATATTACAGCCTTTAGTGACACAATTGGCATCCCATTTGAAGGATACCAAGCATGTCATAAATATTGTTGAGCAGTTTGAGTGGGACAGTGACCACATGTGGCTCACCGTGGATGTTGCCGCGTTATACTCCTCCATTCCCCACAACAAGGGACTTGAAGCTATACGGTTTTTCCTGTATAATTATTCAAATTATAGTGCTGATTTTCAGACCTTTACTTTGAGAGTAGTCCAATTTCTTCTAACCCACAATTTTTTTCAATTCGAGGGGGAGTGCTATCTCCAGAGATGCGGCACAGCCATGGGAGCGAAATTCGCACCATCCTACGCCAATCTATATCTTGGCTGGTGGGAGCTGTGCCGCATCTATGGAGATGGCAACCCCCTCAAAGACAACATAAAATTATATTACAGGTACATTGATGTCCTGTTGTTGGTCTGGAAGGGAACTAAGGAAGGTATTGAACAGTTTCTGTCTAACCTAAATGACAACGACTTGGGTCTAAGATTCACGTATGAAACTAATTCTGTGAAAATAAATTTTCTGGACCTAACCCTCAAAGGTACAGTAGGTAAAAAGGTAACCACTTGTGTCTACCGCAAACCTATAACAGGAAACACCATACTGCATGGCAGAAGCTGCCATCCGAAGCAAATAAGGTTTGCGATAGCCAAGGGCCAACTAATAAAGCTTAAGCGCAACTGCTCAGATCCCTCTGAATTCAAAGAAAAGGCTAAGGAACTAAAAACCAATTTGAGGATAAGAGAATATCCACAGAGGGATTTGGACAGAGCAGAAGCAATAGTCGAGACCATTCCCAGACCGGAACTACTCAAATACAACAGAGAAACAGAGAGAAAATCTACTGAAAGTAAGGTTAATTTTGTAACTGAATACAGCTCCCAATATGAGGATATATGCAAAATAGTGAGAAACAATTTCTCACTGCTGGCGGCAGACGATCAGTTACAAAAAGTGGTCAAAACAGGAATTAGATGCTCCTACAAAAAGAGCAAAACTCTAGGTTCCATTTTGGCACCTACCCAATTAAAGAAACCATCTAATGTGAACAGTTCATGGCTCACACATGTGGGCATGTACAGATGTGGGAGTCACCACTGTCGTCCTTGCGAGTTTGTACAGGTTGCCAAAGATTTTGAATCAGCTGCATCAGGTGCCACGTATGAAATACGCTCATGTCTTAACTGTAGAAGTACTTATGTAATCTATTTGATAACCTGTACAGCATGCAAGAAACAGTACGTGGGACTCACGTCAAGGGACGTAAATACCAGAATTAGGTTACATCTTTCCACAATAAGTCAAGGCAGGGCTACCACCCCGTTAGTGCAACATTTTGCTGAGAAACACAAAAGTTCTCTAAATACTTTCAAGTGGTGTGCCATAGAGAAGGTAGTGATGCCCAAACATGGGGGAGACCTAGATCAGCTTTTAGCTAAACGAGAAATTTTGGGGATCTTTAAATTGGGCACTAGAGTCCCAAAAGGCCTCAACTCTAGGTTTGATTTAATCAACTATTGGGAGTAACACCTATAACTAGTGTGGTTTACATTTAGATTGGATATGAGTTTGACATAGTCTGTCCAGTTTTCCAGAGTTTTCCAGAGTTCCACCATATAGATACTGGATAGATATATGATAGAAAGATAGATAATAGACAGACAGACAGATCGATAGATAGATAATGGATATAGATGATAGATAGACAGATAGATAGATAGATAGATAGATAGAGAGATAGATAGAGAGATAGATAGATAGATAGATAGATAGATAGATAGATAGATAGACAGATAGAGGGTTTGAACTGTCCTTTGGATGGGATCAGACTGATATATTGCAGTAAAAGTAATCTTCTTTCAAAAGCACAAGTGGGAAAAAAGAAGCTGCACCCTGGCTGTGTAACATCCATAGACAAGCTATTTACTTATATGTGTGGATAGATAGATATTAGATAGATAGATAGATAGATAGATAGATAGATAGATAGATACTGGATGATAGATAGATACTGGATGATAGATAGATATTGGATAGATAGATACTGAATAGATAGAAACTGGATAGATAGATAGATAAATAGATAGATAGATAGATAGATAGATAGATACTGGATAATATATAGATAGATAGATAGATAGATAGATAGATAGATAGATGATATATAGGATAGACAGATACTAGATAGATAGATACTAAATATATAGATTGATAGATAAACTGACAGGTACACAGAAACTAACCATAACAAACTTGACTTATGTTTGTATGTTTGTTGAGTTGCTATTGGAAGACAAGAAATCAAACCAACACTAGAAAAAAAAAGATATATGTAGGTCAGTGGTCAGCAATAGATAATTGTAGGTTGTTCTTTGAGGGCATTGTACATTCTATTCATTTTTGGAAGAAATGCGAGTTATTGTCACAATGACTGATCGTCACACATTCCATGTAGAACTTTTCATATATATATAATGGGCTGTACAGTTCAGTAGGGTTCAGTAGATGCTCTGTACTTCACTGGCTGAATATGGAATCAGCTCAGGTGCTTGTCCTGGTTATAACTCTCTGCATAGGGACAGGTAAGATGTGATATTTATTTTATATAATATAATCAGTGGCATCTATTGGAAAGAATTTGTGCTTGATATTGTATAGATTTAAATTCTTATAGTCCTGCATTAAATGTTTTATTTTGTAGACATTTGTATCGAAAATATATGTATTGGAAATGTGGTACTAAACATACAAAGATTTT
Source organism: Bombina bombina (assembly GCF_027579735.1). Taxonomy (NCBI): domain Eukaryota; kingdom Metazoa; phylum Chordata; class Amphibia; order Anura; family Bombinatoridae; genus Bombina; species Bombina bombina. The sequence continues at coordinate 1,127,781,471 of NC_069503.1, forward strand.
AATTACAGTATTCATAATAATGTGCAGTTGTTTAACATGTTAAAACATAGTTTTGCATAAAACAAAATGTTAAAGCTGTTTACATTTAAAGAGACATTGTGCTTGCTTGTGTACAACTGATGCCAAGGTATATATATATTATCATTATTATCATTTATCTGGAGAGAGCTGCAAAATTCTCTAATGCTGAAGTGTTTACTGGCTGATAAGGATATTTTAATTTCAATGTACCTTGTTCCAATGTCTCTTTATACAATGCATGGGATAGAGATGCTTTTAACATAGTATTCTTGAATTTTTACCCTTGAGGGCAGGAGATGAATCAAAGATTTGATATGTTTAAGTGAGACAAGCGAAGTGCCTGCGCCATTTAAACCATTTGTTCATTTGATTTATCAAAATCCATATACTGCTATTACAGTTAATGGAGATACCTGAGATAGATTTATTTTACAGAGAGGCACCTGACAGGGCTGCCCTCACTCCCCTTTACTTTTAAATTTATCTCTGTAATCGCTTGCAATTTTGTTAAGACAAGAGTTGAAAGGGATTCACTTAGGAGGTAAAAAAATGGTTTTGTTGCTATTTGTGGATGACATTCTATTATTTCTTAGGAATACAAAACAGAATATCCCATCTCTACACCAGAGTATTGAGACATATAACTCCTTTTCAGGTTATACAATCAACTTAGTGTTGAATTGCTTTTGATCATTAGACCAGTCCAGGGTATAGTTCATAACCCTTTCAATGAAGTAAACCAAATTAAATGTCTGGGTATTTTCCTTAGTTAAAAAAAAAAAATGTTTTGGTATGAATGTAATTCATACCAGGAGCTGCGGGAGGAAGATTGCCAGTCTGCTGTCATAAGGAAAAATATATCTATTTTTTTTTTTTAAAAATGCTTAAATGTAATGTTTAATGAATTCAAGTGCCCCTGTTTTTAAGATTATTTTTAAAATCTGGGAACTTTCTCATTAAACTTTACATTCACTTTAACCCATGTTTAGTATTTCTGTTGATATTTTACTGGACAGCCTGGTGAAATACTGTACTGTGCAGCTGAATACTGGACACCTGGCAATACTTAGGCAGTGGCCATTACTTACGGACACAAACTTTACACTTACATTTTTCAATATTCAATTGATTCATTTTATATAATTTACATCTGAATATCATCCCCCAGGCTAATTTTGTTTAAATGCATTATTCTGTCTAGCATTTCTCTACTGTTTAATGTAATGTAAACAAAATAATACGCAGCAGTAAATTAATGAAATTGTCTGCATTTGGAAATCATGTCATTTAAATCAAAGAAATTGTATACAAATTTGAGCAAATCTAACCAGTTTTTAATTACAAGGCTGAAACCCATGTTTGGGACATGAAACCCAAATTTGTTTCTTTCATGATTTGGGTAGAACATACAATTTTAAACAACGTTTACATTTACTTCTATTATCTAATTTGCTTCATTCTCTTGGTATCATTTGATGAAAAGCATATCTAGATAGGTTCAGGGGCTTGGCGCAAGCTGCTGATTGGTGGGTGAATTTTGTATGCCCATTTTTATTGGCTTACAAATGTGTTCAGCTATCTCCCAGGAGTACATTGCTGCATTTTTAATAAAATATAACAAGATAATGAAGTAAAATTGAGTAATCCTCTTCCATCTTTTCTTTATCAGATTAAAGGGACAGTCAACTCAAAATTAACCTTTCATGACTCAGATAGGGTATGCAATTTTTAAAAAAATTCTAATTTACTTTTGTCATCAAAGTTGTTTTTGTATTCTTTAGTATTCTTTGTGGAAAACTAAAACCTAGGTAAGTTCATATTCTAATTTCTAAACCGCCTCTTATCTCAGTGCATTTTGACAGTTTTTTACAATTATACACTGCTAGTTCATGTGTGTCATATAGTTAACATTGCACTCACTCCCGTGGAGTTATTTATAAGTCAGCACTGATTGGCTAAAATGCAAGTCTGTCAAAAGAACTGAGATAAGCGGCCAGTCTGCAGAGGCTTAAATACAAGGTAATCAGAGAGGTAAAAAGTATATTAATATAACCTTGTTATGCAAAACTGGGGAATGGGTAATAAAGGGATTATCTATCTTTTTAAACAATAAACATTATGGAGTAGACTGTCCCTTTAATTAACCAGATTGTAAATACCTAGATGGAACAGGATGACTGTATGGGGATACTAATTTATATTTAGAATATGTTGGTGTCTTATAATAATAATGTACAAAAACCACTCTTATTTTTTTACCAACACTTCTTTATTATATATTTACAGCATATTCATTATCATGTTACACGTGCACCAGCCAGAGCAGCAACAGTAACTGCATGACGGCCGTTAACTGTACAGCTGGAACTGACTCCTACTGCAAGACGTCTGTTTCAGCTGCTGGGATTGGTAAGAACCTTATTTTTTACTAGTGAGACCTGGTAACTAGCAAGACATGGTATAGGGTGTAATGACTGTTATTAGTCGTGTGCTATGGGAGAGAGAAAAAATAAACAATAATAAAGGTAAACATCAGTAAATAAAGACATCAGCCAAATCTTAATATTTATAAAAACAAATTAACATTCTGTTAGTTGCAATTGTTTTACAATAAACCAAAATCCATCCACTCGTGGTCTTATTTGCAGGACGCAATCTGGGCTTGAGTTTGCAGACTGCAAGGCTAGCCATGGTCATAGTGTTAGTACAAAAAGTATGGTTTTGCAGTTATCTGCAGCACACATTTCCAGCTCAGAGCTAAATTACATGGAAAAGGGGCAAAATAAATGAATGTATGTTGCAAAGTTGTTTTACTACATATAACTAAACATTTTATATAATAATCTTTAGGTGTTTACTATCCCTTTAAGATGGAAAATAAACAAGGGGCGCCAACATAGTGTAAATCGCTTAAAAAACAAATATAAGAGTGATGTGCAAAAAACTACTCACAAAGAAAGTGACACCTTACGTGAATAAGGTGCAAGAAAGCAGGCTGACATTCAAGATCCAGCAGTCAGTACGCTGGAGGTCTCACCCAGGGGACCTGTGGCATCCGGATAGGCATCTGGAAAATGGCACCCACGTTCTTTAGGGCCAATGGCCGGACAAGGTATGCTGCAAGCCGGTAGGTACTCCCCTGCTATGCTCACACAGCCAAGACTCGTCTCCAAAACTGACAATGTCAGTGCATAAAAGAGTTCACATATAACTACAGATACAGACAGTTCAATTTAGACCCCTTAGAGTCCCAATATGGCATCCATTTTACTATGATATTATATCAGACGTATTTGGTAATTGCGATTAGGTTTTATGTACATTTTTGACACAGTGTTTGTTGTGCGGTCATAAATGTTTAAGTTAATTTATATACAATGTATAAGAAGTTAAATGTTTTAACAATTGCAACATTGTTAATGGAGTTGACCTCCACTTTGAATTTCGGGTCACTGTGGGTTTAAATAGATTTCTATTGTTAGCCATGATTATGCCTGATGAAACGGTCTGGAATAGACTGAGAAACACGTTGCAAAAATAAATACTGTTTGTTTTATACCACGACCCGGTATTTCTGCTTCTTTCTACGATCCCTTTGTTTCCGCAACAGGACACTTTGCCACCGAACTCTTTTATGCACTGACATTGTCAGTTTTGGAGACGAGTCTTAGCTGTGTGAGCGTAGCAGGGGAGTACCTACCGGCTTGCAGCATACCTTGTCCGGCCATTGGCCCTAAAGAATGTGGGTGCCATTTTCCAGACGCCTATCCGGATTCCACAGGTCCCCTGGGTGAGACCTCCAGCGTACTGACTGCTGGATCTTGAATGTCAGCCTGCTTTCTTGCACCTTATTCACGTAAGGTGCCACTTTCTTTGTGAGTAGTTTTTTGCACATCACTCTTATATTTGTTTTTTAAGCGATTTACACTGTTGGCGCCCCTTGTTTATTTTCCATTCTAGACACCTTGACCCATCGCACCGCGGGACACAAGAGGAGCACGCCAAAATACCTGAGCACATTACCATCCATATATTAGGATTGGACACTTTTTACACCATACAAGTTTTTGGACATTCACAAGTACTTTCTGATTCTATTTTAATCTCTCACCAATAATATTATTGTTTAGTTTTTGTGTTTATTTGATCATTTGAATTTATTACTGTTTTCACACTTTATTTGTGCTTTTGCGCTCATTTTATTTGCAATTATTTTTGTCATTATTTTTCACTTGTTTCAATCACTATTTTGTTTATTTCCATCGATACATATGGGTTTAAATTTAAAGTAATAGGTCTTACTTTGTCTACCTGTGATTTAAGCGCATCCTCTTAGGTTTTTCCCTTTTAGGAATTACTCATATATATCCCTTTAAGATAACTGTTCAGACAATGGGGTCTATTTATTAAGCTCCGAACGGAGCTTGATGCCCCATGTTTCCGGCGAACCTTCAGGCTCGCCAGAAACACAAGTTATGAAGCAATGGTCTAAAGACCGCTGCTCCATAACCTGTCTGCCTGCTCTGAGGCGGCGGACAGAAATCAACCCGATCGAATACGATCAGTTGATTGACACCCCTTGCTAGCGGCCGCAAATCTTCAGGGGGCGGTATTGCACCAGCAGTTCAAAAGAACTGCTGGTGCAATGATAAATGCCAACAGCATATACTGTCGGCATTTATCGATGTGCGGCGGACATGGTTCGCTATAGCGGATCATGTCCATCCACACAATGATAAATGGACCCCATTGTGTGTGATGATGTTTTATAATCCTGTCTATAAGACTAGCAGACAGATGTAAATGGGCCGGAGGGTCTTCTCATGTTAACGATATGCCACCACAGCTCCAGCCCTACACCATGTGTATAGTGCAGCACGTTTTGTAGCTTGCTTGTGAAATAAGGAGGAGAAAGGGCACCTTATAATGACAGACACCATGTCACAAGTCCACAGAGAGGTTGATTTATAATTTGTCATTTTCTTTCATGATCAACAGGTAGTGTGTCATTTACCTCCATCACTAAGGAATGTGCCTCAGCCTGCACAGCAGTCAACATGGATCTTTCAGTTGCTTCCACTTCAGTCTCCTGCTGTAACACAAATTTGTGCAACACCAGTGGCGCCTCCAGTGTGAAATCCAGCTCTGGCATCCTCGCTCTGTCTGTGGGGCTCTTCCTGGCTCTGCTAGGGAAATCCTCTCTCTGATGCGCAGGACAACGCCCCCGAGGATCCAGCATTTAGTTCTCCAACAAGTTGTCAGATTTCATTTAGATGATATTATCTATTGGTTGTAATCAATAAAAAGATAATTAAAACATAAATAAATGTGTGAGCTATAAAATTCTTGTCTGTAAATCAATACCGTTCACTGTTAGACGACCACCACTGTGCTCACCAGGAATCGCAAACAGCAAAAGAAGAGCAGCAGCGCCAGAAATATACATTTATTAAGGACAAGCGATAAAAAATCACAACGTTTCGGGACTCAGCCCTTAGTCTTGTGAAGAAACTAAGAGCTGAGTCCTGAAACATTGTGATTTTTTTCTCTCACTACATTTATATTCCTGGTGCTGCAGCACTTATTTTGCTGTTTGGATTACCTGTGCACGTGTCTCCTTCCTGGCAGCGAGCACAGTGTTGCTGGATTCCTTACTGCATTGTTCCCCAGGAATTGGGTCTGTTTTATTTAATTATGGTTTACATTTGACAGTGAAAAGGCTAAAAGGACAGTTTACACTTTGTAATTTTAATATAAATGATTACTATAAAATAACTTTGCTTTTTCATTATTTATTTTACTACCTTTAACCCTTTGATGAGCGGGTTAATTTGCATGTGATCTCGAAATTTCAATCATGTGATTGGGTCTGGGAGGCCTCCCTTTGACGCTAGGCACACCCACCATGACCCGATCGCATTCTGGAAGCGCCATTGGCTTCAGGACAGCTAAACGGCTAGGACATTCCATGCCGTCTTAACAGCACTAAAGCCCAGCGCAGTTAGGACAGCATGGAACGTCCTAACGACATTAAAAGGTTAAGATAACTATGAAGATGTCGGTATTAGGCTTAGGACCGGAAAAATTTTGGATTTAAGAATATTTGCATCTGTAAAATGGGTCAGTTTGGAGAGGGGATGTGTAAACAACAATATCTTATATCGTTTAAGCAATATTTACATCTCATAATGCAGCTTATACATGTAACCTAAAGGCAGTTTTATATCATGTTTATACACAGCACCCTCAGACAGACAGTACTGTACTGTAATCAGACTGGTAATATTTATATGTTTTATAATACAGCTTATACATGTAACCTAAAGGTAGTTTTATATCATGTTTATACACAGCACCCTCAGACAGACAGTACAGTACTGTAATCAGACAGGTAATATTTATATGTTTTATAATACAGCTTATACATGTAACCTAAAGGTAGTTTTATATCATGTTTATACACAGCACCCTCAGACAGACAGTACTGTACTGTAATCAGACTGGTAATATTTATATGTTTTATAATACAGCTTATACATGTAACCTAAAGGTAGTTTTATATCATGTTTATACACAGCACCCTCAGACAGACAGTACTGTACTGTAATCAGACTGGTAATATTTATATGTTTTATAATACAGCTTATACAAGTAACCTAAAGGTAGTTTTATATCATGTTTATACACAGCACCCTCAGACAGACAGTACAGTACTGTAATCAGACAGGTAATATTTATATGTTATATAATACAGCTTATACATGTAACCTAAAGGTAGTTTTATATCATGTTTATACACAGCACCCTCAGACAGTACAGTACAGTAATCAGACAGTAATATTTATATGTTTTATAATACAGCTTATACATGTAACCTAAAGGTAGTTTTATATCATGTTTATACACAGCACCCTCAGACAGACAGTACTGTAATCAGACAGGTAATATGTATATGTTATATAATACAGCTTATACATGTAACTAAAGGAAGTTTTATATCATGTTTATACACAGCACCCTCAGACAGACAGTACTGTAATCAGACTGGTAATATTTATATGTTTTATAATACAGCTTATACATGTAACCTAAAGGTAGTTTTATATCATGTTTATACACAGCACCCTCAGACAGACAGTACTGTAATCAGACAGGTAATATTTATATGTTATATAATACAACTTATACATGTAACCTAAAGGTAGCTTTATATCATGTTTATACATAGCACCCTCAGACAGACAGTACTGTAATCAGACAGGTAATATATATATGTTATATAATACAGCTTATACATGTAACCTAAAGGTAGTTTTATATCATGTTTATACACAGCACCCTCAGACAGACAGTACAGTACTGTAATCAGACAGGTAATATTTATATGTTATATAATACAGCTTATACATGTAACCTAAAGGTAGTTTTATATCATGTTTATACACAGCACCCTCAGACAGTACAGTACTGTAATCAGACAGGTAATATTTATGTTATATAATATAGCTTATACATGTAACCTAAAGGTAGTTTATATCATGTTTATACACAGCACCCTCAGACAGACAGTACTGTAATCAGACAGGTAATATTTATATGTTATATAATACAGCTTATACATGTAACCTAAAGGTAGTTTTATATCATGTTTATACACAGCACCCTCAGACAGACAAACATTACAGTAATCAGACAGGTAATATTTATATGTTATATAATACAGCTTATACATGTAACCTAAAGGTAGTTTTATATCATGTTTATACACAACACCCTCAGACAGAAATTACAGTAATCAGACAGGTAATATTTATATGTTATATAATACAGCTTATACATGTAACCTAAAGGTAGTTTTATATCATGTTTATACACAGCACCCTCAGACAGTACAGTACTGTAATCTGACAGGTAATATTTATATGTTATATAATACAGCTTATACATGTAACCTAAAGGTAGTTTTATATCATGTTTATACACAGCACCCTCAGACAGTACAGTACTGTAATCTGACAGGTAATATTTATATGTTATATAATACAGCTTATACATGTAACCTAAAGGTAGTTTTAGATCACATTTATACACAGCACACTCAGACAGTACAGTACTGTAATCAGACAGGTAATATTTATATGTTATATAATACAGCTTATACATGTAACCTAAAGGTAGTTTTATTTCATGTTTATAAATAGCACCCTCAGACAGACAGTACAGTAATCAGACAGTAATATTTATATGTTATATAATACAGCTTATACATGTAACCTAAAGGTAGTTTTATATCACATTTATACACAGCACGCTCAGACAGTACAGTACTGTAATCAGACAGGTAATATTTATATGTTATATAATACAGCTTATACATGTAACCTAAAGGTAGGTTTATATCATGTTTATACACAGCACCCTCAGACAGACAGTACAGTAATCAGACAGGTAATATTTATATGTTATATAATACAGCTTATACATGTAACCTAAAGGTAGTTTTATATCATGTTTATACACAGCACCCTCAGACAGACAGTACAGTACTGTAATCAGACAGGTAATATGTATATGTTATATAATACAGCTTATACATGTAACCTAAAGGTAGTTTTATATCATGTTTACAAATAGCACCCTCAGACAGACAGTACAGTACTGTAATCAGACAGGTAATGTTTATATGTTATATAATACAGCTTATACATGTAACCTAAAGGTAGTTTTATATCATGTTTATACACAGTACCCTCAGACAGTACAGTACAGTAATCAGACAGGTAATATTTATATGTTATATAATACAGCTTATACATGTAACCTAAAGGTAGTTTTATATCATGTTTATACACAGCACCCTCAGACAGTACAGTGCTGTAATCAGACAGGTAATATTTATATGTTATATAATACAGCTTATACATGTAACCTAAAGGTAGTTTTATATCATGTTTATACACAGCACCCTCAGACAGTACAGTGCTGTAATCAGACAGGTAATATTTATATGTTATATAATACAGCTTATACATGTAACCTAAAGGTAGTTTTATATCATGTATATACACAGCACCCTCAGACAGACAATACAGTACGGTAATCAGACAGTAATATTTATATGTTATATAATACAGCATATACATGTAACCTAAAGGTAGTTTTATATCATGTTTATACATAGCACCCTCAGATAGTACAGTACAGTAATCAGACAGGTAATATTTATATGTTATATAATACAGCATATACATGTAACCTAAAGGTAGTTTTATATCATGTTTATACACAGCACCCTCAGACAGACAGTACAGTAATCAGACAGGTAATATTTATATGTTATATAATGCAGCTTATACATGTAACCTAAAGGTAGTTTTATATCATGTTTATACACAGCACCCTCAGACAGACAGTACAGTAATCAGACAGGTAATATTTATATGTTATATAACACAGCTTATACATGTAACCTAAAGGTAGTTTATATCATGTTTATACACAGCACCCTCACACAGACAGTACTGTAATGAGACAGGTAATATTTATATGTTATATAATACAGCTTATACATGTAACCTAAAGGTAGTTTTATATCATGTTTATACACAGCACCCTCAGACAGACAGTACAGTAATCAGACAGGTAATATTTAAATGTTATATAGATAGATACTAGATAGATTAACTGCAGATAGACAGAAACTAACCATAACAAACTTGACTTCTGTTTATATAATATATTTGTTGAGTTGCTATTGAAAGACAAGAAATCAACAATAGATAATAGCCGGTTGTTCTTTGAGGGCATTGTGCATTCTATTCATTTTTGGAAGAAAAGTGAAAAAGTTGTTGTCACGAATACTGACTGTCATACATTCCATGTAGAACTATATGTATAGAAAGGGCTGTAGGGTTCAGTAGATGCTCTATACTCCACTGGCTAAAGATGGAATCAGCTCAGGTGCTTGTCCTAGTTATGACTCTCTGTATAGGGACAGGTGAGATGTGATATTTCTTTCATATAATATAATCAGTGGCATCTATTGGAAATAATTTGTGCTTGATATTGTATTTATTTAAATTGTTATGGTCATGCATTATATTTTTTATTTTGTAAACTTTTGTATCCAAAATAAATGTATTAGAAATGTGGTGCTAAACAGAAAAAGATTTTAATTATTCATAATAATGTGCAGTTGTTTAACATGTTAAAACATAGTTTTGCATAAAACAAAATGTTAAAGCTGTTTACATTTAAAGAGACATTGTGCTTGCTTATGTGTAACTGATGCCAAGGTATCTATTTGTTATCATTATTATCATTTATCTGTATTGAGCTGCAAAATTCTGTAGCGCTGGAGAGTTTACTGACTGATAAGGACATTTTAATGTCCCTTGTCCCAATGTCCCTTAATACAATGCATGGGAAAGACTTGCTTTTAACATAGTATTCTTAAATGTTTACCCTTGAGGGCAGGAGATTAAGCAAGAATTTTGAATGTTTCTGTGACAAAAGTGAAGTGCCTACAGCATTTTAACCATTTTGTTTATTTGTTTTTTGAAATCCATCTACTGCTATTATAGTTAATGGAGATACCTCAGTTAGAGTTAGTTTACGGAGAGGCATCTGACAAGGCTGCTCTCTTTCCCCTTTACTTTTTAATTTATCTTTCTAATCGCTTGCAATTTTTTTAAGACAAGAGTTGAAAAGGATTCAATTAGGAGGTAAGACATTGATTTTGTTGCTATTTGCGGATGCCATTTTATTATTTCTAAGCAATACTTAACAGAATATCCCATATCTACATCAGAGTATTAAGACATATAGCCCCTTTTTATGCTATAAAATCATTTTAGAAAAATATGAATTGCTTTGGATCATTAGACCAGTTCAAGGTATAGTTAATCACCCTTTCAAAGAAGTAAACCAAATTAAATGTCTGGGTATGAATTAAATTCATACCAGGAGCTGCAGGAGGAAGATCGCCGGTCTGCTGCCATAAGGAAAAAGATAAGTATTTTTTTAAAAAATGCTTAAAATATAATGTTTAATTAATTCAAGTGTCCCTGTTTTTAAGATTATTTTTAAAATCTGGGAACTTTCTCATTAAACTTTACATTCACTTTAACCCATGTTTAGTATTTCTGTTGATATTTTACTGGACAGCCTGGTGAAATACTGTACTGTGCAGCTGAATACTGGACACCTGGCAATACTTAGGCAGTGGCCATTACTTTACGGACACAAACTTTACACTTACATTTTTCAATATTCAATTGATTCATTTTATATAATTTACATCTGAATATCATCCCCCAGGCTAATTTTGTTTAAATGCATTATTCTGTCTAGCATTTCTCTACTGTTTAATGTAATGTAAACTTAATAATACGCAGCAGTAAATTAATGAAATTGTCTGTATTTGGAAATCATGTCATTTAAATCAAAGACATTTTATACAAATTCGAGCAAATCTAATCAGTTTTTAATTACAAGGCTAAAACCCATGTTTGGGACATGAAACCCAAATTTGTTTCTTTCATGATTTGGGTAGAACATACAATATTAAACAACGTTTACATTTACTTCTATTATCTAATTTGCTTCATTCTCTTGGTATCATTTGATGAAAAGCATATCTAAATAGGTTCAGGGGCTTGGCGCAAGCTGCTGATTGGTGGGTGAACTTGTATGCCCATTTTTATTGGCTTACAAATGTGTTCAGCTAGCTTCCAGGAGTACATTGCTGGTTTTTTAATAAAATATAACAAGATAATGAAGTAAAATTGAGTAATCCTCTTCCATCTTTTCTTTATCAGATTAAAGGGCAGTCAACTTAAAATTAACCTTTCATGACTCAGATAGGGCATGCAATTTTAAAAAAAATGTTCTTATTTACTTTTGTCACCAAATTTGCTTTTGTATTCTTTGTGGAAAACTAAAACCTAGGTAAGATCATATTCTAATTTCTAAACCGCTGAACTGCCTCTTATCTCAGTGCATTTTGACAGTTTTTTACAATTATACACTACTAGTTCATGTGTGTCATATAGTTAACATTGCACTCACTCCCGTGGAGTTATTTATAAGTCAGCACTGATTGGCTAAAATGCAAGTCTGTCAAAAGAACTGAGATAAGGGGCAGTTTGCAGAGGCTTAAATACAAGGTAATCACAGAGGTATACAATAAATTGATATAAGCGTGTTGGTTATGCAAAACTGGGGAATGGGTAACAAAGGGATTATCTATCTTTTTAAACAATAAACATTATGGAGTAGACTGTCCCTTTAATTACCCAGATTGTAAATACCTAGATGGAACAGGATGACTGTATGGGGATGCTAATTTATATTTAGAATATGTTGGTGTCTTATAATAATAATGTACAAAAACCACTTTTATTATTTTACCAACACTTCTTTATTATCTATTTGCAGCATATTCCTTATCATGTTACACGTGCACCAGCCAGAGCAGCAACAGTAACTGCATGACGGCCGTTAACTGTACTGCTGGAACTGACTCCTACTGCAAGACGTCTGTTTATACACAGCACCCTCAGACACACAGTACTGTAATCAGACAGGTAATATTTATATGTTATATAATACAGCTTATACATGTAACCTAAAGGTAGTTTTATATCATGTTTATACACAGCACCCTCAGACAGACAGTACAGTAATCAGACAGGTAATATTTATATGTTATATAATACAGCTTATACATGTAACCTAATGGTAGTTTTATATCATGTTTATACACAGCACCCTCAGTCAGACAGTACAGTAATCAGACAGGTAATATTTATATGTTATATAATACAGCTTATACATGTAACCTAAAGGTAGTTTTATATCATTTTTATACACAGCACCCTCAGACAGAGAGTACAGTAATCAGACAGGTAATATTTATATGTTATATAATACAGCTTATACATGTAACCTAAAGGTAGGTTTATATCATGTTTATACACAGCACCCTCAGACAGTACTGTACTGTAATCATACAGGTAATATTTATATGTTATATAATACAGCGTATACATGTAACCTAAAGGTAGGTTTATATCATGTTTATACACAGCACCCTCAGACAGAGAGTACTGTAATCAGACAGGTAATAGTTATATGTTATATAATACAGCTTATACATGTAACCTAAAGGTAGTTTTATATCATGTTTATACACAGCACCCTCAGACAGACAGTACTGTAATCAGACAGTAATATTTATATGTTATATAATACAGCTTATACATGTAACCTAAAGGTAGTTTTATATCATGTTTATACACAGCACCCTCAGACAGACAGTACAGTACTGTAATCAGACAGGTAATATTTATATGTTATATAATACAGCTTATACATGTAACCTAAAGGTAGTTTTATATCATGTTTATACACAGCACCCTCAGACAGACAGTACAGTAATCAGACAGGTAATATTTATATGTTATATAATACAGCTTATACATGTAACCTAATGGTAGTTTTATATCATGTTTATACACAGCACCCTCAGTCAGACAGTACAGTAATCAGACAGGTAATATTTATATGTTATATAATACAGCTTATACATGTAACCTAAAGGTAGTTTTATATCATGTTTATACACAGCACCCTCAGACAGAGAGTACAGTAATCAGACAGGTAATATTTATATGTTATATAATACAGCTTATACATGTAACCTAAAGGTAGGTTTATATCATGTTTATACACAGCACCCTCAGACAGTACTGTACTGTAATCATACAGGTAATATTTATATGTTATATAATACAGCGTATACATGTAACCTAAAGGTAGGTTTATATCATGTTTATACACAGCACCCTCAGACAGACAGTACTGTAATCAGACAGGTAATATTTATATGTTATATAATACAGTTTATACATGTAACCTAAAGATAGTTTTATATCATGTTTATACACAGCACCCTCAGACAGACAGTACTGTAATCAGACAGGTAATAGTTATATGTTATATAATACAGCTTATACATGTAACCTAAAGGCAGTTTTATATCATGTTTATACACAGCACCTTCAGACAGACAGTACTGTAATCAGACAGTAATATTTATATGTTATATAATACAGCTTATACATGTAACCTAAAGGTAGTTTTATATCATGTTTATACACAGCACCCTCAGACAGACAGTACAGTAATCAGACAGTAATATTTATATGTTATATATTACAGCTTATACATGTAACCTAAAGGTAGTTTTATATCATGTTTATACACAGCACCCTCAGACAGACAGTACTGTAATCAGACAGGTAATATTTATATGTTATATAATACAGCTTATACATGTAACCTAAAGGTAGTTTTATATCATGTTTATACACAGCACCCTCAGACAGACAGTACTGTAATCAGACAGGTAATATTTATATGTTATATAATACAGCTTATACATGTAACCTAAAGGTAGTTTTATATCATGTTTATACACAGCACCCTCAGACAGACAGTACAGTACTGTGATCAGACAGGTAATATTTATATGTTATATAATACAGCTTATACATGTAACCTAACGGTAGTTTTATATCATGTTTATACACAGCACCCTCAGACAGTACAGTACTGTAATCAGACAGGTAATATTTATATGTTATATAATACAGTTTATACATGTAACCTAAAGGTAGTTTTATATCATGTTTATACACAGCATCCTCAGACAGACAGTACAGTACTGTAATCAGACAGGTAATATTTATATGTTATATAATACAGCTTATACATGTAACCTAAAGGTAGTTTTATATCATATTTATACACAGCACCCTCAGACAGACAGTACAGTAATCAGACAGGTAATATTTATATGTTATATAATACAGCTTATACATGTAGGTAGTTTTATATCATGTTTATACACAGTACCCTCACACAGACAGTACAGTAATCAGACAGGTAATATTTATATGTTATATAATACAGCTTATACATGTAACCTAAAGATAGTTTTATATCATGTTTATACACAGTACCCTCACACAGACAGTACTGTAATCAGACAGGTAATATTTATATGTTATATAATACAGATTATACATGTAACCTAAAGGTAGTTTTATATCATGTCACAGTACCCTCAGACAGACAGTACAGTACTGTAATCAGACAGGTAATATTTATATGTTATATAATACAGCTTATACATGTAACCTAAAGGTAGTTTTATATCATGTTTATACACAGCACCCTCAGACAGACAGACAGACAGACAGACAGACAGACAGTACAGTAATCAGACAGGTAATATTTATATGTTATATAGATAGAAACTAGATAGATTAACTGCAGATAGACAGAAACTAACCATAACAAACTTGACTTCTGTTTATATAATATATTTGTTGAGTTGCTATTGAAAGACAAGAAATAATCAATAGATAATTGCTGGTTGTTCTTTGAGGGCATTGTGCATTCTATTCATTTTTGGAAGAAAAGTGAAAAATTTGTCACGAATACCGACTGTCATACATTCCATGTAGAACTATATGTATAGAAAAGGCTGTAGGGTTCAGTAGATGCTCTGTACTCCACTGGCTAAAGATGGAATCAGCTCAGGTGCTTGTCCTAGTTATGACTCTCTGTATAGGGACAGGTGAGATGTGATATTTCTTTTATATAATATAATCAGTGGCATCTATTGGAAATAATTTGTGCTTGATATTGTATTTATTTAAATTGTTATGGTCATGCATTATATTTTTTATTTTGTAAACTTTTGTATCCAAAATAAATGTATTAGAAATGTGGTGCTAAACAGAAAAAGATTTTAATTATTCATAATAATGTGCAGTTGTTTAACATGTTAAAACATAGTTTTGCATAAAACAAAATGTTAAAGCTATTTACATTTAAAGATACATTGTGCTTGCTTATGTGTAACTGATGCCAAGGTATCTATTTATTATCATTATTATCATTTATCTGTATTGAGCTGCAAAATTCTGTAGCGCTGGAGAGTTTACTGACTGATAAGGATATTGTAATGTCCCTTGTCCCAATGTCCCTTAATACAATGCATGGGAAAGACTTGCTTTTAACATAGTATTCTTAAATGTTTACCCTTGAGGGCAGGAGATTAAGCAAGAATTTTGAATGTTTCTGTGAGAAAAGTGAAGTGCCTACAGCATTTTAACCATTTTGTTTATTTGTTTTTTGAAATCCATCTACTGCTATTATAGTTAATGGAGATACCTCAGTTAGATTTATTTTACTGATAGGGATCTGACAAGGCTGCCCTCTCTCCCCTTTACTTTTTAATTTATCTTTCTAATCGCTTGCAATTTTTTTAAGACAAGAGTTGAAAAGGATTCACTTAGGAGGTAAGAAATTGATTTTGTTGCTATTTGCGGATGCCATTTTATTATTTCTAAGCAATACTTAACAGAATATCCCATATCTACATCAGAATATTAAGACATATAGCCCCTTTTTATGCTATAAAATCATTTTAGAAAAATCTGGGCCGCAATCCGATCTGGGTCGCAAAAGCCGGCGATGCCAAATATTGCGCTGGTTTGGTATCACATATATGGCGTAACATAGAAGTATATTTCTGCCTTCGGCCGTAGTTTTTTGGCCCATAGACAGGTATACCAAACCAGCGCAGTTTGTTATCCAATATACAGCGTAAGGACTTACGTGGCGAAAATGGA
Source organism: Bombina bombina (assembly GCF_027579735.1). Lineage (NCBI taxonomy): Eukaryota > Metazoa > Chordata > Amphibia > Anura > Bombinatoridae > Bombina > Bombina bombina. Next base: position 1,127,798,198 of record NC_069503.1, read on the forward strand.
GAAATCTTACTCCATTTTCACCTCCCCACAAAATGCAGGCGTAGTAAGCCTTACGCTAAGTATTGGAGCCCCATAACTCCCTAAACTACGGGCAAAATAAAACCTAACACCTAACGCATGCGCAATGTCTATCTACCTGTCAACCGCAATCCCCTGCCGCAATCCCTAATAAAGTGTTAAACCCCTAAAACGCCGCTCCCGGACCCTGCCGCCACCTACATTAAATGTCTAACCCCCTAATATGATCCCCCTACACCGCCGCAACCTACATTAAAATTATTAACCCCTAATGTAATCCCCCTACATCGCCGCCATCTATATTAAAATTATTACCGCCTAATGTGAGCCCCCTACCCCACCGCCACCTATTTAAACTATATTAACCCCTAATGTGAGCCCCCTACTTAAACTATATTAACCCCTAATCTGACCCCCTTACACCGCCGCCACCTATATTAAAATTATTAACCCCTAATCTAATTCCCCTACACCGCCGCCACCTATATTAAATTTATTAACCCCTAAAATACTAAAATTTCCCTACCCTAAACTAAATTACAAATAGCCCTGAAAAGGGCCTTTTGCAGGGCATTGTCCCAAAGTAACCAGCTCTATTACCAGCCCTTAAAAGTTCCTTTTGCAGGGCATTGCCCCAAAGTAACCAGCTCTATTACCAGCCCTTAAAAGCGCCTTTTGCGGGGCATTGTCCCAAAGTAATCAGCTCTTTTACCTGTAATCTAATCCCCCTACACCGCCGCAACCTATATTAAATATATTAACCCCTAATCTGACCCCCCTACACCGCCACCACCTATATTAACTATATTAACCCTAATTATATTAGGGTTAATATAGTTAATATATTATATATATTAACCCTATCTAACTCTACCACCCCTAACTTAATTATTATTAAAATAAATCTAAATAATATTAATAATATTAACTAAATTATTCCTATTTAAAACTAAATACTTACCTATAAAATAAACCCTAAGATAGCTACAATATAATTAATAATTACATTGTAGCTATTTTACGGTTTATATTTATTTTACAGGTAACTTGGTATTTATTTTAACTAGGTACAATAGCTATTAAATAGTTAATAACTAGATAAAATAATTAACAATTTACCTGTAAAATAAATCATAACCTAAGTTACAAATACACCTACACTATCAATAAATTAAATAAACTACAATTATCTAAACTAAAATACAATTAAATAAACTAAACTAAATTACAAAACCCCCCACTAAATTACAAAAATAAAAAAAGATTACAAGAATTTTAAGCTAATTACACCTAATCTAAGCCCCCTAATAAAATAATAAAGCCCCCCAAAATAAAAAAAAATCCCTACCCTATTCTAATGTACAAAGTAATCAGCTCTTTTACCAGCCCTTAAAAGGGCTCTTTTACCTGTAATCTAATCCCCCTACACCGCCGCAACCTATATTAAATATATTAACCCCTAATCTGACCCCCCTACACCGCCACCACCTATATTAACTATATTAACCCTAATTATATTAGGGTTAATATAGTTAATATATTATATATATTAACCCTATCTAACTCTACCACCCCTAACTTAATTATTATTAAAATAAATCTAAATAATATTAATAATATTAACTAAATTATTCCTATTTAAAACTAAATACTTACCTATAAAATAAACCCTAAGATAGCTACAATATAATTAATAATTACATTGTAGCTATTTTACGGTTTATATTTATTTTACAGGTAACTTGGTATTTATTTTAACTAGGTACAATAGCTATTAAATAGTTAATAACTAGATAAAATAATTAACAATTTACCTGTAAAATAAATCATAACCTAAGTTACAAATACACCTACACTATCAATAAATTAAATAAACTACAATTATCTAAACTAAAATACAATTAAATAAACTAAACTAAATTACAAAAAACCCCCACTAAATTACAAAAATAAAAAAGATTACAAGAATTTTAAGCTAATTACACCTTATCTAAGCCCCCTAATAAAATAATAAAGCCCCCCAAAATGTACAAAGTAATCAGCTCTTTTACCAGCCCTTAAAAGGGCTTTTTGTGGGGCATTGCCCCAAAGTAATCAGCTCTTTTACCTGTAAAAAAAAAAATAGAATACCCCCCAAAATTACAACCCACCACCCACATACCCCTATTCTAACTCACCCAAACCCCCTTAAAAAAAACCTATCACTAACCCCCTGAAGATCTCCCTACCTTGAGTCGCCTTCACCCAGCCGAGCCAAAGTCTTTATCCAATCCGGGCGATGTCTTCATCCAAGCGGCAAAGAAGAGGTCTTCCATCCGGGCGATGTCTTCATCCAAGCGGCAAAGAAGAGGTCTTCCATCCGGCCGATGTCTTCATCCAAGCAGCATCTTCTATCTTCTTTCTTCCGGCTCCATCTTCAGACCTCCTACGTGGAACATCCAGCTGGCCCGATGGATCAGCCAATAGAATGCAAGCTCAATCCGTTAGGCTGATCCAATCAGCCAATCGGATTTTTCCTACCTTAATTCCGATTGGAATTCCAATCGGAATTCATGGGACGCCATCTTGGATGACCTCATTTAAAGGAACCTTCATTTGTTGTTAGTCTGTCAGGCCAGCTGGATGTTCCGCATAGGATGTCTGAAGATGGAGCCGGAAGAAAGAAGATAGAAGATGCCGCTTGGAGGAAGACATCGGCCGGATGGAAGACCTCTTCTTTGCCGCTTGGATGAAGACATTGCCAAGATTGGATGAAGACTTCGGCTTGGCTGGGTGAAGACGACTCAAGGTAGGGAGATCTTCAGGGGGTTTGGGTGGGTTAGAATAGGGGTATGTGGGTGGTGGGTTGTATAGTTTAAGTAGGGGGCTCACATTAGGGGTTAATATAGTTTAAATAGGTGGCGGCGGGGTAGGGGGCTCACATTAGGGGTTAATAATTTTAATGTAGCTGGCGGCGGTGTAGGGGGGTCACATTAGGGAGTAAAACATTTAATGTAGCTGGCGGCGGTGTAGGGAGGTCAGATTAGGGGATAAAACATATGTAGCTGGCGGCGGGGTCCGGGAGTGGCGGTTTAGGGGTTAATATATTTATTATTAGGAGTGAGAGGGGGGATTGCGGATAGAGGGGTATACGTGTCGGACTAATTTTGGGAGGCGTGTTAGACAGTACAGGAGATAAAATACTTTAGTAAGGTTTTGTAGGCGGTGGCAGTTTCTAAAGTGCCGTAAGTCATTGGCGACTCCAGAAATTTGTACTTACGCAGATTTCTGGACATCGCTAGTTTGTCCGACTTACGGCACTTTAGCATCTGACGGCGCCGTATATGGCATAGCTCGAGTTGTGAGCTGAAACTAAGGTCGGCGCACGTTTCCACGCTTGCGCCGAAACCTGCACCGTATATCGGATCACGCCCCTGAATTGCTTTGGATCATTAGACCAGTTCAAGGTATAGTTAATTACCCTTTCAAAGAAGTAAACCAAATTAAATGTCTGGGTATGAATTAAATTCATACCTGGAGCTGCAGGAAGAAGATCGCCGGTCTGCTGCCATAAGGAAAAAGATAAGGATTTTTAAAAAAATGCTTAAAATGTAATGTTTAATTAATTTAAGTGCCCATGTTTTTAGGATTATTTTTAAAATCCGTGAACTTTCTCATTAAACTTTACATTCACTTTAACCCATGTTTAGTATTTCTGTTGATATTTTACTGGACAGCCTGGTGAAATGCTGTACTGGGCAGCTGAATACTGGACACCTGACAATACTTAGGCAGTGGCCATTACTTACGGACACAAACTTTACACTTACATTTTTCAATATTCAATTGATTCATTTTATATAATATAATTTACATCTGAATATCATCCCCCAGGCTAATTTTGTTTAAATGCATTATTCTGTCTAGCATTTCTCTACTGTTTAATGTCCTTTAAACAAAATAATACACAGCAGTAAATTAATGAAATTGTCTGTATTTGGAAATCATGTCATTTAAAACAAAGACATTTTATACAAATTCGAGCAAATCTAACCAGTTTTTAATTTCAAGGCTAAAACCCATGTTTGGGACATGAAACCCAAATTTGTTTCTTTCATGATTTGGATAGAACATACAATTTTAAACAACGTTTACATTTACTTCTATTATCTAATTTGCTTCATTCTCTTGGTATCATTTGATGAAATGCATATCTAGATAGGCTCAGGGGCTTGGCACAAGCTGCTGATTGGTGGCTGAACTTGTATGTCCATTTCCATTGGCTTAAAAATGTGTTCAGCTAGCTCCCAGGAGTGCATTGCTGCTTCTTCAATAAAAGATAACAAGATAATGAAGCAAAATTGATAACAGGAGTAAATTGGACAGTCGTAAAAATGTATAATCTATCTGAATCATGAAAGAATATTTTTTTAATTACTAACTTTTTACTGGTCTGTCCTAATCTTTCAGAAATACAAGACACATCACTCAACTCCATAATAATATTAATTTCATGGTCTCTATGTTCAGAGGACCAACAAACAAGTAATTCTCTTCCATCTTTTATTTATCAGATTAAAGAGACAGTCAAGACAAAATTAAACTTTAATGACTCAGTCAGGGCATGCAATTTTAAACAACTTTCCAACTTACTTTGTTCTCTAGGTATTCTTTGTAGAAAACTAAACCTATGTAGGCTCATATGCTAATTTGGAAACAGTTGAACTATCTCTTATCTCAGTACATTTCAACAGTTTTTCACTGCTAGACAGTGCTAGTTCATGTGTGCCATATAGATAACATTGCACTCACTCCCGTGGAGTTATTTATAGTGATGTCGCGAACCTTAAAATTTCGGTTCACGAACGGCGGACTCGAACTTCCGCTACTGTTCGCGAACCGGCAAACCGCCATTGACTTCAATAGGCAGGCGAACTTTAAAACCCACAAGGACTCTTTCTGGCCACAATAGTGATGGAAAAGTTGTTTCAAGGGGACTAACACCTGGACTGTGGCATGCCGGAGGGGGATCCATGGCAAAACTCCCACGGAAAATTACATAGTTGATGCAGAGTCTGGTTTTAAGCCATAAAGGGCCTAAATCACCTAACATTCCTAAAAAAATTTTGAATAACGTGCTTTAAAACATCAGGTATGATGTAGTATCGATCAGGTAGTGTAAGGGTTATGCCTGCTTCACAGTGACAGACCAAACTCCCCGTGTAACGCACCGCAATCAACCGCAAACAGTCCATTTGCACAACCACGAGTTAGATAGATTTGATAGATGCATACATTACATAGATCAATAGATGCTATATACATTTGATGATAGATACGAATTACATAGATCAATCGATGCAATATACATTTGATAGATACAAATTACATAGATCAAAAGATGCAATATACATTTGATAGATATGAATTACATCGATCAATAGATGCAATTTATATTTGATAGATATGATTGATAGATTTGATAGATAAATAGATAGATTTGATAGATATATGATTTCCCTGACAGAGTATAACAATAAGACATGCGGTCTGTGACTCGTGGCGTGTTAAGTAGTATTATTCTTAGCAGTTTACTACCTGTTTCTCCCCCTATCGGGGGAGGTCTATATGGGCTGCATTTTTGGAACAGGGAGATGGAAGAAGATGATTGGTCTGTCCTCCTACTTCAAATTTGGCCTAAACACAAGTGGCTGTCACAAATCAGTCCGGCCACGAGATAGATAGATTTGATAGATAGATATACATAGATTGATAGTTAGATAGAATCGATAGAAGATAAATAGATCGATTTGATAGATATATAATTACCCTGACAAAGTATAATAATAAAACATGCCGTCTGGGAGCCATGGTAACTATGTTGTGTTAAGTAGTACTATTCTTAGCACTTTAATCCCTGTAACTTCCCCTATCGGGGGAGGTCTATATGGCCTGCATGATCACCCTGACAAATTATAACAACAAGACATGCGGTCTGGGACCCATGGTAACTAGGTTTTGTTTATATTAGTACTATTCTTAGCACTTTAATCCATATTACTCCCCCTATCTGTGTAGGTCTATATGGCCTGCATGATTACCCTGAGAAAGTATAACAACAAAACATGAGGTCTGGGACCCATGGTAACTAGGTTGTGTTAAGTAGTACTGTTCTTAGCACTTTAATACCTGTAACTCCCCCGATCGGGTGAGGTCTATATGGCCTTCCTGATTACCCTGACAAAATATAGCAATAAGACATGCGATCTGGGAGCCATGGTAACTAGGTTGTGTTAAGTAGTACTATTCTCAGCACTTTAATCCCTTTTACTCCCCCTATTGGGGGAGGTCTATATGGCCTGCATGATTACCCTGACAAAGTATAACAACAAAACATGTGGTCTGGGACCCATGGTAACTAGGTTGTGTTAAGTAGTACTGTTCTTAGCACTTTAATACCTGTTAGTCCCAATATCGGGGGAGGTCTATATGGCCTGCATGATTACCCTGACAAAGTATAATAATAAAACATGCGGTCTGGGAGCCATGGTAACTATGTTGTGTTAAGTAGTACTATTCTTAGCACTTTAATCCCTGTAACTCCACCGATCAGGTGAGGTCTATATGGCCTGCCAGATTACCCTGACAAAATATAACAATAAGACATGCGGTCTGGGACCCATGGTAACTAGGTTGTGTTAAGTAGTAGTATTCTTAGCGCTTTAATCCCTTTTACTCCCCCTATTGGGTGAGGTCTATATGGCCTGCCTGATTACCCTGACAAAGTATCACAACAAGACATGCGGTCTGTAACCCATGGTAACAAGGTTGTGTTAAGTAGTACTGTTCTTAGCAGTTTAATACCTGTTACTCCCCATATCAGGGGAGGTCTATATGGCCTGCCTGATTACCCTGACAAAGTATCACAACAAGCTTTAGGAAAAATAGAGATATAAAACAGCGCTTGGACTTAAAACACTTTTGCCTCTCTCTTTTAACCCCCTTCCTGGTTAACGATTTTTAGAGATATATGTGAGTGAGAGTGGCGCTAATAAAAGCTGAAAAGTGTTAAAAACTATGGAGACCAAATTATAATAATTGTCTATTGAATACGCTTTAATAGTATATACTTGAGCTAAACTTTAGCTAATTTATCTTAAAAAATATATATAATTATAAATATACCACTGTATATAAACTAAAATAAATCAAATCCTGAAATAGTTTGTTTGTCAAGAAAAAAAGCCCGGAACGTGGGTGAAACGCGTAGAAACTGTGACAAAAAGTTATATTGCAAGGAATCCCTTTGCTAACCCAGATTGTGGAACACATTCCAAGAAAAGGTTCAATATTACACTGGTCGGAGCTGACAGAAATTTGTTGCCCGTCTGTCGTCTGCGTACAAGGAGTACTAAGTGCAGGGATATCGACGGACCTCAAACAGATCTACACCTGCGTACACTGGAGTACTAAGAGCAGGTGAAAAAAGCCATCGGTTTGTAGGTGAACTTGCGCAAGTTGAAGAAAACCGAATTACTACACCGCTACCTTTACCGAGGCTTAGGAGACTGGTAAGCCTTGTGATTCCAACCGCACTCGATAAGAGGTAAGACCACCCACAAAGCGGGTTAACGCATGAAGAAGGAGGTAAGACCACCTACATAGCGGGTCAGATACACCTCAAAAAGGTGCAATTCATATTCACTGCAAAACATTTCTAAACACAAGTAAATTCATTATCGGCTTTTAAAGAACATATGTTTCAAAAAATTAAAAGAATCTAATGAAACAATTTTTTTCACCAAGAGCTATCTTAAAAACATATTAGCAATATTGCCGCTCTGCTAAACAGACCTGATTTTTCATATCCATTTGGGAACTTTGTTACTATATCAACTGAACTTTGGTATTCTATGAACAGATTGAAACAATTTTGTTGCCAAGAGTTATTTTCTCCAACATTGGTGTGTCCGGTCCACGGCGTCATCCATAACTTGTGGGAATATTCTCTTCCCCAACAGGAAATGGCAAAGAGCACAGCAAAAGCTGTCCATATAGTCCCTCCTAGGCTCCGCCCACCCCAGTCATTCTCTTTGCCGCTGAACAAGCAGCATCTCCACGGAGATGGTGAAGAGTATGTGGGCCCAGTTGACTCAATTATGGGGCATTCCAGACATGGATCTGATGGCGTCTCGTCAGAACTTCAAGGTTCCTTGCTACGGGTCCAGATCCAGGGATCCCAAGGCCACTCTAGTGGATGCATTAGTAGCGCTTTGGGCCTTCAACCTAGCTTATGTGTTTCCACCGTTTCCTCTCATTCCCAGGCCGGTAGCCAGGATCAAACAGGAGAGGGCCTCGGTGATCTTGATAGCTCCTGCGTGGCCACGCAGGACTTGGTATGCAGACCTGGTGAATATGTCATCGGCTCCACCATGGAAGCTACCTTTGAGACAGGATCTTCTAGTACAAGGTCCATTCGAACATCCAAATCTAGTTTCCCTCCAGCTAACGGCTTGGAAATTGAACGCTTGATTTTATCTAAGCGTGGGTTTTCGGATTCTGTGATAGATACTCTGGTACAAGCCAGAAAACCTGTAACTAGAAAAATTTACCATAAAATATGGAAAAAATATATCTGTTGGTGTGAATCCAAGGGATTCTCATGTAGTAAGATCAAAATTCCTAGGATCCTTTCCTTTCTCCAAGAAGGTTTGGATAAGGGATTATCAGCGAGTTCTCTAAAGGGACAGATTTCTGCTTTATCTGTCTTGTTACACAAACGACTGGCAGCTGTGCCAGACGTTCAAGCTTTTGTTCAGGCTTTGGTCAGGATCAAGCCTGTTTACAGACCTTTGACTCCTCCCTGGAGTCTGAATTTAGTTCTTTCAGTTCTTCAAGGGGTTCCGTTTGAACCTCTACATTCCATAGATATCAAGATGTTATCTTGGAAAGTTCTGTTTTTGGTTGCTATTTCTTCTGCTAGAAGAGTTTTTGAGTTATCTGCTCTGCAGTGTAATCCACCCTATCTGGGGTTCCATTCAGATAAGGTTGTTTTGCGTACTAAACCTGGTTTTCTTCCAAAGGTTGTTTCCAACAAGAATATTAACCAGGAAATAGTTGTGCCTTCTTTGTGTCCGAATCCAGTTTCAAAGAAGGAATGTTTGTTACGCAATTTAGATGTAGTTCATGCTCTAAAGTTCTATTTAGAAGCAACAAAGGATTTCAGACAAACGTCTTCTCTGTTTGTCGTTTATTCTGGCAAGAGGAGAGGTCAAAAAGCTACTGCTACCTCTCTTTCCTTTTGGCTGAAAAGCATCATCCGATTGGCTTACGAGACTGCCGGACGGCAGCCTCCAGAACGCATCACAGCTCACTCTACTAGGGCTGTGGCTTCCACATGGGCCTTCAAGAACGAGGCTTCTGTTGATCAGATATGTAAGGCAGCGACTTGGTCTTCCCTGCACACTTTTGCCAAATTCTACAAATTTGATACTTTGCTTCTTCGGAGGCTATTTTTGGGAGAAAGGTTTTGCAAGCCGTGGTGCCTTCTGTTTAGGTAACCTGATTGGCTCCCTTCCTTCATCCGTGTCCTAAAGCTTTGGTATTGGTTCCCACAAGTTATGGATGACGCCGTGAACCGGACACACCAATGTTGGAGAAAACAGAATTTATGCTTACTTGATAAATTACTTTCTCCAACGGTGTGTCCGGTCCACGGCCCGCCCTGGTTTTTTAATCGGGTTTGAAAAATTTCTTTCTTTAACTACAGTCACCACGGCACCCTATGGTTTCTCCTGTTTTTCTCCTGTCCGTCGGTCGAATGACTGGGGTGGGCGGAGCCTAGGAGGGACTATATGGACAGCTTTTGCTGTGCTCTTTGCCATTTCCTGTTGGGGAAGAGAATATTCCCACAAGTTATGGATGACGCCGTGGACCGGACACACCTTTGGAGAAAGTAATTTATCAGGTAAGCATAAATTCTGTTTTTTCAACAACACAACAAGTTTGTTGTTTCAGTAGACAGACCACACTCTTTTATATCATTTGTGGACTTTGATAATATACCAGAAAAGACCAAGTATTTACCTGGGCTCTCTCATAAACGTATGATTTTTATCCTGTGATTTATTTCCAATTTTTTTTTTTATCTGTTTAGATATATAGCTATCAATTTTAGATTTTATGATTGTATTTTAAAAACCTGTGTCTGTAATTAAAATTTCTTTTTTGAAAATTATGTGAATAGAGTATATCTATCAATTCTTGATCCATATTTCTATCCAATATTTAAACAAATTATTTCAGGATTTGATTTATTTTAGTTTATATACAGTGGTATATTTATAATTATATATATTTTTTAAGATAAATTAGCTAAAGTTTAGCTCAAGTATATACTATTAAAGCGTATTCAATAGACAATTATTATAATTTGGTCTCCATAGTTTTTAACACTTTTCAGCTTTTATTAGCGCCACTCTCACTCACATATATCTCTAAAGTATCACAACAAGACATGCGGTCTGGGACCCATGGTAACTAGGTTGTGTTAAGTAGTACGGTTCTTAGCAGTTTAATACCTGTTACTCCCCATATCGGGGGAGGTCTATATGACCTGCATGATTACCCTGACAAAGTATAATAATAAAACATGCGGTCATAATTAGGTTGTGTTTAGTAGTACTATTCTTAGCACTTTAATACTGTAACTCCCCCTATCGGGGGAGGTCTATATGGCCTGCATGATTACCCTGACAAAATATAACAATAAGACATGTGGTCTGGGGCCCATGGTAAGGTTGTTTTAAGTAGTACTATTCTTAGCTCTTTAATCCCTGTAACTCCCCCTATCGGGGGAGGTCTATATGGCCTGACTGATTACCCTGACAAAATATAACAATAAGACATGCGGTCTGTGACCCATGTAAAGTTTGTGTTAAGTAGTACTATTCTTAGCACTTTAATCCCTGTAACTCCCCCTATCAGGGGAGGTCTATACGGCCTGCCTGATTACCCTGACAAAATATAACAATAAGACATGCGGTCTTGGACCCATGGCAACTAGGTTGTGTTAAGTAGTACTATTCTTAGCACTTTAATCCCTTTTACTCCCCCTATCGGGGGAGGTCTATATGGTCTGCCTGATTACCCTGACAAAATATAACAATAAGACATGCGGTCTTAGACCTATGGTAACTAGGTTGTGTTAAGTAGTACTATTCTTAGCACTTTAATCCCTTTTACTCACCCTATCGGGGGAGGTCTATATGGTCTTCCTGATTACCCTGACAAAATATAACAATAAGACATGCGGTCTGGGACCCATGGTAACTAGCTTGTGTTAAGTAGTACTATTCTTAGCACTTTAATCCCTGTAACTCCCCCTATCGGGGGAGGTCTATACGGCCTGCCTGATTACCCTGACAAAATATAACAACAAGACATGCGGTCTGGGACCCATGGTAACTAGGTTGTGTTAAGTTGTACTATTCTTAGCACTTTAATACGTGTTACTCCACCTATCCAGTGGAGTTCCATATGGCCTGCCTCAGTACCCTGACAAAATATAACAATAAGACATGCGGTCTGGGAGCCATGGTAACTAGGTTGTGTTAAGTATTACTATTCTTAGCACTTTAATACGTGTTACTCCCCCTATCGGGTGAGGTCTATATGGCCTGCCTGATTACCCTGACAAAATATAACAACAAGACATGCGGTCTAGGACCCATGGTAAGGTTACTTCCTTTTGCACAATAGAGTACAGGTATGGCATCGATTTTAGGAACCCGGAGATAATTTTTAGGAACCGGGAGAGGGAAAAAAATGCTTGGACACCCAGTACAGGTCGTTCTCCTTCAGCCTTTTTATAAGAGGGTCCAGGACCCTCAACAGAAACAACAGCAGGAAACACCACATATGCCATCCTTTTGCACAATCCAGTACAGGTATGGCATTGATTTTAGGAACCCGGAGATAATTTTTAGGAACCGGGAAATGGAAAAAGATGCTTGGACAACCAGTACACTTCGTTCTCCTTCAGCCTTTTTAAACGAGGGTCCATGACCCTCAACAGAAACAACAGCAGGAAACACCACATATGCCATCCTTTTGAACAATCCAGCACAGGTATGGCATCGATTTTAGGAACACGGAGATAATTTTTAGGAACCGGGAGATGGAAAAAGATGCTTGGACACCCAGTACTGGTCGTTCTCCTTCAGCCTTTTTATAAGAGGGTCCCGAACCCTCAACAGAAACAACAGCAGGAAACACCACATATGCCATCCTTTTGAACAATCCAGTACAGGTATGGCATCGATTTTAGGAACCTGGAGATAATTTTTAGGAACCGGGAGATGGAAAAAGATGCTTGGACAACAAGTACACTTCATTCTCTTTCAGCCTTTTTAGACGAGGGTCCAGGACCCTCACCAGAAACAACAGCAGGAAACACCACATATGCCATCCTTTTGAACAATCCAGTACAGGTATTGCATCCATTTTAGGAACCCAGAGATAATTTTTAGGAACCGGGAGATGGAAAAAGATGCTTGGACAACCAGTACACTTCGTTCTCCTTCAGCCTTTTTAGACGAGGGTCCAGGACCCTCAACAGAAACAACAGCATGAAGCACCACATATGCCACCCTTTTGAACAATCCAGTACAGGTATGGCATCCATTTTAGGTACCCGGAGATAATTTTTAGGAACCGGGAGATGGAAAAAGATGCTTGGACAACCAGTACACTTAGTTCTCCTTCAGCCTTTTTAGACGAGGGTCCAGGACCCTCAACAGGCACAACAGCATGAAACACCACATATGCCATCCTTTTGAACAATCCAGTACAGGTATGGCATCCATTTTAGGAACCCAGAGATAATTTTTAGGAACAGGGAGATGGAAAAAGATGCTTTGACAACCAGTACACTTCGTTCTCCTTCAGCCTTTTTAGACGAGGGTCCAGGACCCTCAACAGGCACAACAGCATGAAACACCACATATGCCATCCTTTTGAACAATCCAGTACAGGTCTGGCATCCATTTTAGGAACCCGGAGATAATTTTTAGGAACCGGGAGATGGAAAAGATGCTTGGACAACCAGTACACTTTGTTCTCCTTCAGCCTTTTTAGATGAGGGTCCAGGACCCTCAAAGGCACAACAGCATGAAACACCACATATGCCATCCTTTTGAACAATCCAGTAAAGGTATGGCATCGATTTTAGGAACCCGGAGATAATTTTTAGGAACCGGGAGATGGAAAAAGATGCTTGGACAACCAGTACACTTCGTTCTCCTTCAGCCTTTTTATACGAGGGTCCAAGACCCTCAACAGAAACAACAGCAGGAAACACCACATATGCCATCCTTTTGAGCAATCCAGTACAGGTATGGCATCGATTTTAGGAACCCGGAGATAATTTTTAGGAACCGGGAGATGGAAAAAGATGCTTGGACAACCAGTACACTTTGTTCTCCTTCAGCCTTTTTAGACAGGGGTCCAGGACCCTCAACAGAAACAACAGCATGAAACACTACATATGCCATCCTTTTGAACAATCCAGTACAGGTATGGCATCCATTTTACGAACCCGGAGATAATTTTTAGGAACCGGGAGATGGAAAAATGCTTGGACAACCAGTACACTTCGTTCTCCTTCAGCCTTTTTAGACAAGGGTCCAGGACCCTCAACAGGCACAACAGCATGAAACACCACATATGCCATCCTTTTGAACAATCCAGTACAGGTATGGCATCAATTTTAGGAACCCGGAGATAATTTTTAGGAACCGGGAGATGGAAAAAGATGCTTGGACAACCAGTACACTTCGTTCTCCTTCAGCCTTTTTAGATGAGGGTCCAGGACCCTTAACAGAAACAACAGCATGAAACACCACATATGCCATCCTTTTGAACAATCCAGTACAGGTATGGCATCCATTTTAGGAACCCGGAGATATTTTTTAGGAACCGGGAGATGGAAAAAGATGCTTGGACAACCAGTACACTTCGTTCTCTTTCAACCTTTTTAGACAAGGGTCCAGGACCCTCAACAGGCACAACAGCATGAAACACCACATATGCCATCCTTTTGAACAATCCAGTGCAGGTATGGCATCCATTTTAGGAACCCGGAGATGGAAAAAGATGCTTGGACAAAAAGTACACTTTGTACTACTTCAGCCTTTTTAGACGAGGGTCCAGGACCCTCAACAGGCACAACAGCATGAAACACCACATATGCCATCCTTTTGAACAATCCAGTACAGGTATGGCATCGATTTTAGGAACCCAGAGATAATTTTTAGGAACCGGGAGATGGAAAAAGATGCTTGGACACCCAGTACAGGTCGTTCTCCTTCAGCCTTTTTATACGAGGGTCCAGGACCCTCAACAGAAACAACAGCATGAAACACCACATATGCCATCCTTTTGAACAATAGAGTACAGGTATGGCATCCATTTTAGGAACCCGGAGATAATTTTTAGGAACCGGGAGATGGAAAAAGATGCTTGGACACCCAGTACAGGTCGTTCTCCTTCAGCCTTTTTATACGAGGGTCCAGGACCCTCAACAGAAACAACAGCATGAAGCACCACATATGCCATCCTTTTGCACAATAGATTACAGATATGGCATTGATTTTAGGAACCCGGAGATCATTTTTAGGAACCGGGAAATTGAACAAAGAACATGCTTGGACACCCAGTACAGGTCGTTCTCCTTAAGCCTTTTTATACGATGGCCCACGACCCTCAACAGGCACAACAGCATGAAACACCACATATGCCAACCTTTTGCACATTAGATTACAGATATGACATTGATTTTAGGAACCCGGAGATAATTTTTAGGAACCGGGAGATGGAAAAAGATGCTTAGACAAAAAGTACACTTCCGTACTCCTTCAGCCTTTTTAGACGAAGTTCCAGGACCCTCAACAGGCACAACAGCATGAAACACCAAATATGCCATCCATTTGAACAATCCAGTACAGGTATGGCATCGATTTTAGGAACCCAGAGATAATTTTTAGGAACCCGGGAGTTGGAAAAAGATGCTTGGACACCCAGTACAGGTCGTTCTCCTTCAGCCTTTTTATACGAGGGTCCAGGACACTCAAAAGAAACAACAGCATGAAACACCACATATGCCATCCTTTTTCACAATAGATTACAGATATGGCATTGATATTAGGAACCCAGAGATAATTTTTAGGAACCGGGAAATTGAACAAAAAACATGCTTGGACACCAAGTACAGGTCGTTCTCCTTCAGCCTTTTTATACGATGACCCATGACTATCAACAGGCACAACAGCATGAAACACCACATATGCCAACCTTTTGCACATTAGATTACAGATATGGCATTGCTTTTAGGAACCCGGAGATAATTTTTAGGAACCGGGAAATTGAACAAAAAACATGCTTGGACACCCAGTAATGGTCGTTCTCCTTCAGCCTTTTTATACAATGACCCACGACCGTCAACAGGCACAACAGCATGAAACACCACATATGCCAACCTTTTGCACATTAGATTACAGATATGGCATTGCTTTTAGGAACCCGGAGATAATTTTTAGGAACCGGGAAATTGAACAAAAAACATGCTTGGACACCCAGTACAGGTCGTTCTCCTTCAGCCTTTTTATACGATGGTCCACGACCCCCAACAGGCACAACAGCATGAAACACCACATATGCCATCCTTTTGCACAATAGATTACAGATATGGCATTGATTTTAGGAACCCGGAGATAATTTTTAGGAACCGGGAAATTGAACAAAAAACCATGCTTGGACACCCAGTACAGGTCGTTCTCCTTCAGCCTTTTTATACAATGGTCCACGACCCTCAACAGGCACAACAGCATGAAACACCACATATGCCATCCTTTTGCATAATTGATTACAGATATGGCATTGATTTTAGGAACCCAGAGATAATTTTTAGGAACCGGGAAATTGAACAAAAAACATGCTTGGACACCCAGTACAGGTCATTCTCCTTCAGCCTTTTTATACGATGGCCCACGACCCTCAACAGGCACAACAGCATGAAACACCACATATTCCATCCTTTTGCACAATAGATTACAGATATGGCATTGATTTTAGGAACCCGGAGATAATTTTTAGGAACCGGGAAATTGAACAAAAAACCATGCTTGGACACCCAGTACAGGTCGTTCTCCTTCAGCCTTTTTATACGATGGTCCACAACCCTCAACAGGCACAACAGCATGAAACACCACATATGCCATCCTTTTGCACAATAGATTACAGATATGGCATTGATTTTAGGAACCCGGAGATAATTTTTAGGAACCAGGAAATTGAACAAAAAACCATGCTTGGACACCCAGTACAGGTCGTTCTCCTTCAGCCTTTTTATACGATGGTCCACGACCCTCAACAGGCACAACATCATGAAACACCACATATGCCATCCTTTTGCACAATAGATTACAGATATGGCATTGATTTTAGGAACCCGGAGATAATTTTTAGAAACCGGGAAATTGAACAAAAAACATGCTTGGACACCCAGTACAAGTTGTTCTCTTCAGCCTTTTTATACGATGGCCCACAACCCTCTACAGGCACAACAGCATGAAACACCACATATGCCATCCTTTTGCACAATAGATTACAAATATGGCATTGATTTTAGGAACCCGTAGATAATTTTTAGGAACCGGGAAATTGAACAAAAAACCATGCTTGGACACCCAGTACAGGTCGTTCTCCTTCAGCCTTTTTATACAATGGTCCACGACCCTCAATCGGCACAACAGCATGAAACACCACATATGCCATCCTTTTGCACAATAGATTACAGATATGGCATTGATTTTAGGAACCCGGAGATCATTTTTAGGAACCAGGAAATTGAACAAAAAAACATGCTTGGACACCCAGTAATGGTCGTTCTCCTTCAACCTTTTTATACGATGGTCCACGACCCGCAACAGGCACAACAGCATGAAACACCACATATAACATCCTTTTGCACAATCGAGTACAGGTATGGCATCATTTTTAGGAACCCATAGATAATTTTTTGGAACCGTGAGATGGAAAAAGATGCTTGGTCGGTCCTCCTACTTCAAATTTGGGGCACTGCGCATGCAATCTACTGTGCCACCAGATATGAGTGGTGTGTTAATGACTGAGTACTATTCTTAACAGTTTCATCACTGTTATGTGCCTTTTTTTGGTTTGGGTTTTGTAGCCACAGTGCAGCACCAGAGGCCAGAAAAATTAGGCATGTCCAAATGCCTGAAAAATTAGGGATTGTTGCAGCCGCTGCTGTAGCAGTGGCCAGAAAAATTGATGTTTGTAAAACAGTTAGAAAGTGCCCTAAAACCTTGCGGGTTGAACACTAGTTGTTGGCGGATAAGTCACGCAAGTCATCCGGCATTCTAAGAAAAAATACGCCAGCGTGTGTACCATTTGTAGCCCAAGGCAGCTCATCTCATCATCAGGCCTTTTTTACTCAAATGTATCGCCCAATGTCAGTCCCTTCGGGATCCATCCCTCATTCATTTTAATAAAGGTAAGATAATCAAGAATTTTTTGACCTAGACGACTTCTCTTCTCAGTGACAAAACCTCCTGCTGCACTGAAGGTCCTTTCTGACAGGACACTTGAAGCGGGGCAGGCCAGAAGTTCGATTGCAAATTGGGATAGCTAAGGCCACAGGTCAAGCCTGCACACCCAGTAGTCAAGGAGTCCATCGCTCCTCAGAGTGTCGAGATCCACAGTTAATGCTAGGTAGTCTGCTACCTGTCGGTTGAGTCTTTCTCTGAGGCTGGATCCCGAAAGGCTCTGGCGATGCATAGGAGTTAAAAAGGTCTGCATGTCCTCCATCAACAACACGTCAGGAAAGCGTCCTGTCCTTGCCGCCGTGGTCGTGGGAGGAGGATTACTTTCATCTCTTCCCCTGTAAGATTCCCGTTGTGCTGTGACATCACCCTTATATGCTGTGTAAAGCATAGTTTTTAATTTATTTTGGAACTGCTCCATCCTTTCCGACTTGCGGGAATTTGGTAACATTTCAGTCACTTTATGCTTATACCGGGGGTCTAGTAGCGTGGACACCCAGTACAGGTCGTTCTCCTTCAGCTTTTTTATACGAGGGTCCCTCAACAGGCACGACAGCATGAAAGACCCCATTTGCACAAGGTTGGATGCCGAGCTAGTCATATCCTGTTTCTTGTCCTCAGTGATGTCACTGAAGGTATCTTCTTCCCCCCAGCCACATACAACACCACGGGTACCCGATAGGTGACAACAACGAGCACCCTGGGATGCCTGTTGTGCTTGGTCTTCCTCCTCCTCCTCCTCCTCCTCCTCAAAGCCACATTCCTCCTCTGACTCCTCTTCCTCACAATCCTCTTCCTGCATTGCCGCAGGTCCAGCAAGCGATGCTGATAAGGTTGTTTCTGGTGGTGATGGACACCACAACTCTTCCTCTTCACGCTCATCTACGCCCTGATCCAGCACTCTTCACAGGGCACGCTCCAGGAAGAAAACAAATGGTATGATGTCGCTGATGGTGCCTTCGGTGTGATTGACAAGGTTTGTCACCTCCTCAAAAGGAAGCATGAGCCTAAAGGCAATGCGCATGAGCGTCCAGTAATTTGGCAAAAAAAATCCCCAGCTCCCCAGAGGATTTCCTAGCACCCCGGTCATACAAATACTCGTTAACAGCTTTTTCTTGTTGGAGCAGGCGGTCGAACATTAGGAGTGTTGAATTCCAACGTGTCGGGCTGTCGCAAATCAAGCGCCTCACTGGCAGGTTGTTTTGACGCTGGATATTGGACAAGTGCGCCATGGCCGTGTAGGAACGCCTGAAATGGCCACACACCTTCCTGGCCTGCTTCAGGACGTCCTGTAAGCCTGGGTACTTATGCTCAAAGCATTGTACAATCAGATTACACACATGTGCCATGCACGGCACATGTGTCAACTTGCCCAATTTCAATGCCGCCACCAAATTACTTCCATTGTCAGAAACAACCTTGCCAATCTCCAGTTGGTGCGGAGTCAGCCACTGATCCACCTGTGTATTCAGGGCGGACAGGAGTGCTGGTGCGGTGTGACTCTCGGCTTTCAGGCAAATCAACCCCAAGACTGCGTGACACTGCCTTATCCGAGATGTTGAATAGTACCTGGAGAGCTGGGGGGGTGCCGTTGATGTGGAGCAAGACGCAGCAGCAGAAGAGGACTCAGCCGAGGAAGAGGTTATGGAAGAGGATGGAATAGGAGGAGTAGAGAAGGTAGCAGCAGGCCTGCCTGCAAGTCGTGGCGGTGTCACCAAACCCTCTGCAGAGCCAAGCATTCCATGCTCGTCAGCCGTCAGCAGGTTTACCCAATGCGCAGTGTAGGTGATATACCTGCCCTGACCATGCTTTGCAGACCAGCTATCAGTGGTCAGATGGACCCTTGCCCCAATGCTGTGTGCCAGACATACCATTACTTCCTTTCGCACAATCGAGTACAGGTTTGGGATTGCCTTTTGTAAACAAAAAATTCGGCCAGGTACCTTCCACTGCGGTGTCCCAATAGATACAAATTTTTTGAAAGCCTCAGACTCCACCAGCTTGTATGGTAAAAGCTGGCGGGCTAAGAGTTCAGACAAGCCAGCTGTCAGATGCCGGGCAAGGGGGTGACTTTGAGAAATTGGCTTCTTACGTTCAAACATGTCCTTGACAGACACCTGACTGTGGGCAGATGACCAGGAACTGCTACGTAAGAGAGATTGAGTGGAGGATGGTTGAGAGGTGGCAAGGAGGACAGCAGTGGTTAACATGGCTGAAGATGCTGGACCAGGAGGAGGAGGGCGGCTTTGAGTTTTTGTGCTGCTTCTACTCATGTGTTCTTCCCATCGGCGTTTGTGATGTGAGACCATGTGCCTTCGCAAAGCTGTTGTACCTAGGTGGGTGTTGGACTTCCCACGACTCAGTTTCTTTTGGCACGGGTTGCAAATGGCATTGCTGTTGTCAGAGGCAGACACACACAAAAAATACCACACTGCTGAGCTCTGCGATGACGGCATTCTGGTGGTGTCAACAGCATGCGTTGATTGGCGTCGGCGTGCTGTCTGGCTGACCCCAGGTGCTGATGCATGCTGTCTGACTGTGCCACTAGCTCCTTGCGACAACCTCCCCCTGCTTCCAACTCGTGTCCTCCTCCTCCTCTCTGTCTCCCCATCTGAACTTTCCCCCTCTTCTTCTTCTCTTCTAGCGGGCACGCATGTTACATCCATGGACACATCATCATCAACCGCTTCACTTGTATCTGACACATCAACAAAGGAAGCAGCAGCGGGTACATCATCATCACACCATACGTCCATGTCTGTAATGCTGCCTGACTGAGACATATCACTGTTATCTACATCCTCTGTCAATGATGGTTGCGCATCACTCATTTCTTCCAACTGATGTGTCAATAACTCCTCTGACAGATCAAGTGAAGCGGCTGTGGTGCTAGTGTTGGTGGTGGCGACAGGTGGGCAAGTGGCACTGGTCACTTGAGAGGTGCCCAAAGCACAGGTGGAGGTGGATGGTGCGTCAAGGTTAGGACTAGGAGCGGAAGCTGTAGAAGATTTGGTGTCCTGTGTTAGCCATTCAACTAGGTCTTCCTCAGAACTTTTCGCGTCCCTGGCACCTGGCCTCTGAACACTGTGCATAGTTGTAGGGTCTAAGGGAATCACAGCACCATGACCACGACGGAACCTGCGGGGTGGCCTGCCTCTGCCTGTAATCTTTTTTTAAAAATGTACACTTACAATACTATTAAACAAATTATGAGTGGTGGCACTGGGCAAGTGGGCACAGTATACGCTGTGAGCCTGACACAAAAAAGCAGACTGATGTTTCAAAGTCAAAAATGTTTATTTTTTAAATATTGAAAGTACTGTGACAACAAATATGAGTGGTGCCACTAACTTGGCAAGTGGCCCTGGCACACACGCTGGCAGGCAGGCAGGCAACTTCAATTAGATTACTATAGTAGACTGATGTTTCACAGTCAAAAAAGTTTTTTTATTAAATATTTAAAATACTGTTATAACAAATATGATTGGTGGCACTAGTTGGCAAGTGGGCCTGGCACACACGCTGGCAGGCAGGCAACTGTAATTCAATTGCACTAGCAGACTGATGATTCACAGTCAAAAAAGTTTTTATTTTAAATATTTACACTACTGGTATAACAAATATGATTGGTGGCACTAGTTGGCTAGTGGGCCTGGCACACACGCTGGCAGGCAGGAAACTGCAATTCAATTGCACTAGCAGACTGATGATTCAAAGTCAAAAAAGTTTTTATTTTAAATATTTACACTACTGTTATAACAAATATGAATATTGGCACTAGTTGGCAAGTGGGCCTGGTATACACGCTGGGAGGAAGGCAACTGCAATTAGATTACACTAGCTGACTGATGCTTCACAGTCAAAAAAATTTTTATTTTTAATATTTACAATACTGTTATAACAAATATGATTGGTGGCACTAGTTGGCAAGTGGGCCTGGCATACACGCTGGCAGGCAGGCAACTGCAATTCAATTGCACTAGCAGACTGATGATTCACAGTCAAAAAAGGTTTTATTTTAAATATTTACAATACTGTTATAACAAATATGATTGGTGGCACTAGTTGGCTAGTGGGCCTGGCACACGCTGGCAGGCAGGAAACTGCAATTCAATTGCACTAGCAGACTGATGATTCACAGTCAAAAAAGTTTTTATTTTAAATATTTACACTACTGTAATAACAAATATGATTGGTGGCACTAGTTGGCTAGTGGGCCTGGCACACATGCTGGCAGGAAGGCAACTGCAATTCAATTGCACTAGCAGACTGATGATTCACAGTCAAAAAAGTTTTTATTTTAAATATTTTCAAAACTGTTATAACAAATATGATTGGTGGCAATAGTTGGCAAGTGAGCCTGGTACACACGCTGGCAGGCAGGCAACTTCAATTAGATTACATTAGCAGACTGATGTTTAACAGTCAAAAAATATTTTTTTAAAAAATATTTACACTACTGTTATAATAAATATGATTGGTGGCACTAGTTGGCAAGTGGGCCTGGCACACACGCTGGCAGGCAGGCAACTGCAATTCAATTGCACTAGCAGACTGATGATTCACAGTCAAAAAAGTTTTTATTTTAAATATTTACAATACTGTTATAACAAATATGATTGGTGGCACTAGTTGGCTAGTGGGCCTGGCACACACGCTGTCAGGCAGGAAACTGCATTTCAATTGCACTAGCAGACTGATGATTCACAGTCAAAAAAGTTTTTATTTTAAATATTTACACTACTGTAATAACAAATATGATTTGTGGCACTAGTTGGCAAGTGGGCCTGGCACACACGCTGGCCGGTAGGCAACTGCAATTCAATTGCACTAGCAGACTGATGATTCAAAGTCAAAAAAGGTTATATTTTAAATATTTACAATACTGTTATAACAAATTTGATTGGTGGCATTAGTTGGCTAGTGGGCCTGGCACACGCTGGCAGGCAGGAAACTGCAATTCAATTGCACTAGCAGACTGATGATTCACAGTCAAAAAAGTTTTTATTTTAAATATTTACACTACTGTAATAACAAATATGATTATTGGCACTAGTTGGCAAGTGGGCCTGGCACACATGCTGGGAGGAAGGCAACTGCAATTAGATTACACTAGCTGACTGATGCTTCACAGTCAAAAAATATTTTTTTTAAATATTTACACTACTGTTATAACAAATATGATTGGTGGCACTAGTTGGCAAGTGGGCCTGGCACACACGCTGGCAGGCAGGCAGGCAACTGCAATTCAATTGCACTAGCAGACTGATGATTCACAGTCAAAAAAGTTTTTATTTTAAATATTTACACTACTGTTATAACAAATATGATTGGTGGCACTAGTTGGCAAGTGGGCCTGGCACACACGCTGGGAGGAAGGCAACTGCAATTAGATTACACTAGCTGACTGATGCTTCACAGTCAAAAAATTTTTTTTTTTTAAATATTTACACTACTGTTATAATAAATATGATTGGTGGCACTAGTTGGCAAGTGGGCCTGGCACACACGCTGGGAGGAAGGCAACTGCAATTAGATTACACTAGCTGACTGATGTTTCAAAGTCAAAAAAGTTTTTATTTTAAATATTTACAATACTGTTATAACAAATATGATTGGTGGCACTAGTTGGCAAGTGGGCCTGGCACACACGCTGGCAGGCAGGCAACTGCAATTCAATTGCACTAGCAGACAGATGATTCACAGTCAAAAAAGGTTTTATTTTAAATATTTAGAATACTGTTATAACAAATATGATTTTTGGCACTAGTTGGCTAGTGGGCCTGGCACACACGCTGTCAGGCAGGAAACTGCAATTCAATTGCACTAGCAGACTGATGATTCACAGTCAAAAAAGTTTTTATTTTAAATATTTACACTACTTTAATAACAAATATAATTGGTGGCACTAGTTGGCAAGTGGGCCTGGCACACATGCTGGCCGGTAGGCAACTGCAATTCAATTGCACTAGCAGACTGATGATTCACAGTCAAAAAAGTTTTTATTTTAAATATTTACAATACTGTTATAACAAATTTGATTGGTGGCACTAGTTGGCTAGTGGGTCTGGCACATGCTGGCAGGCAGGAAACTGCAATTCAATTGCACTAGCAGACTGATGATTCACAGTCAAAAAAGTTTTTATTTTAAATATTTAGACTACTGTAATAACAAATATGATTGGTGGCACTAGTTGGCAAGTGGGCCTGGCACACACGCTGGCAGGCAGGCAACTGCAATTCAATTGCATTAGCAGACTGATGATTCACAGTCAAAAAAGTTTTTATTTTAAATATTTTCAATACTGTTATAACAAATATGATTGGTGGCACTAGTTGGCAAGTGGGCCTGGCACACACGCTGGGAGGAAGGCAACTGCAATTAGATTACACTAGCTGACTGATGCTTCACAGTCAAAAAAAATTTGTTTTTTAAATATTTACACTACTGTTATAATAAATATGATTGGTGGCACTAGTTGGCAAGTGGGCCTGGCACACACGCTGGCAGGCAGGCAACTGCAATTCAATTGCACTAGCAGACTGATGATTCACAGTCAAAAAAGTTTTTATTTTAAATATTTACAATACTGTTATAACAAATATGATTGGTGGCACTAGTTGGCAAGTGGGCCTGGCACACACGCTGGCAGGCAGGCAGGCACCTGCAATTCAATTGCACTAGCAGACAGATGATTCACAGTCAAAAAAGTTTTTATTTTAAATATTTAGAATACTGTTATAACAAATATGATTTTTGGCACTAGTTGGCTAGTGGGCCTGGCACACACGCTGTCAGGCAGGAAACTGCAATTCAATTGCACTAGCAGACTGATGATTCACAGTCAAAAAAGTTTTTATTTTAAATATTTACACTACTTTAATAACAAATATGATTGGTGGCACTAGTTGGCAAGTGGGCCTGGCACACATGCTGGCCGGTAGGCAACTGCAATTCAATTGCACTAGCAGACTGATGATTCAAAGTCAAAAAAGGTTTTATTTTAAATATTTACAATACTGTTATAACAAATTTGATTGGTGGCACTAGTTGGCTAGTGGGCCTGGCACACGCTGGCAGGCAGGAAACTGCAATTCAATTGCACTAGCAGACTGATGATTCACAGTCAAAAAAGTTTTTATTTTAAATATTTAGACTACTGTAATAACAAATATGATTGGTGGCACTAGTTGGCAAGTGGGCCTGGCACACACGCTGGCAGGCAGGCAACTGCAATTCAATTGCACTAGCAGACTGATGATTCACAATCAAAAAAGGTTTTATTTTAAATATTTTAAATACTGTTATAACAAATATGATTGGTGGCACTAGTTGACTAGTGGGCCTGGCACACGCTGGCAGGCAGGAAACTGCAATTCAATTGCACTAGCAGACTGATGATTCACAGTCAAAAAAGTTTTTATTTTAAATATTTACACTAATTTAATAACAAATATGATTGGTGGCACTAGTTGGCAAGTGGGCCTGGCACACACGCTGGCAGGCAGGAAACTGAAATTCAATTGCACTAGCAGACTGATGATTCACAGTCAAAAAAGTTTTTATTTTAAATATTTTCAAAACTGTTATAACAAATATGATTGGTGGCAATAGTTGGCAAGTGAGCCTGGCACACAAGCTGGCAGGCAGGCAACTTCAATTAAATTACATTAGCAGACTAATGTTTCACAGTCAAAAAAGGTTTTTTTTTTAATATTTACACTACTGTTATAATAAATATGATTGGTGGCACTAGTTGGCAAGTGGGCCTGGCACACAATCTGGGAGGAAGGCCACTGCAATTAGATTACACTAGCTGACTGATGTTTCACAGTCAAAAAAGTTTTTATTTTAAATATTTAGAATACTGTTATAACAAATTTGATTGGTGGCACTAGTTGGCTAGTGGGCCTGGCACACGCTGGCAGGCAGGAAACTGCAATTCAATTGCACTAGCAGACTGATGATTTACAGTCAAAAAAGTTTTTATTTTAAATATTTACACTACTGTAGTAACAAATATGATTGGTGGCACTAGTTGGCAAGTGGGCCTGGCACACACGCTGGCAGGCAGGCAACTGCAATTCAATTGCACTAGCAGACTGATGATTCACAGTGCAAAAAGTTTTTATTTTAAATATTTTCAAAATGGTTATAACAAATATGATTGGTGGCAATTGTTGGCAAGTGGGCCTGGCACACACGCTGGCAGGCAGGCAACTTCAATTAGATTACATTAGCAGACTGATGTTTCACAGTCAAAATTTTTTTTTTTTTAAATATTTACACTACTGTTATAATAAATATGATTGGTGGCACTAGTTGGCAAGTGGGCCTGGCACACACGCTGGCCGGTAGGCAACTGCAATTCAATTGGGCCTGGCACACATGCTGGGAGGAAGGCAACTGCAATTAGATTACACTAGCTGACTGATGATTCACAGTCAAAAAAGTTTTTATTTTAAATATTTAGAATACTGTTATAAAAAATATGATTGGTGGCACTAGTTGGCTAGTGGGCCTGGCACACACGCTGTCAGGCAGGAAACAGCAATTCAATTGCACTAGCAGACTGATGATTCACAGTCAAACAAGTTTTTATTTTAAATATTTACACTACTGTAATAACAAATATGATTGGTGGCACTAGCTGGCAAGTGGGCCTGGCACACACGCTGGCCGGTAGGCAACTGCAATTCAATTGCACTAGCAGACTGATGATTCAAAGTCAAAAAAGGTTTTATTTTAAATATTTACAATACTGTTATAACAAATTTGATTGGTGGCACTTGTTGGCTAGTGGGCCTGGCACACGCTGGCAGGCAGGAAACTGCAATTCAATTGTACTAGCAGACTGATGATTCACAGTCAAAAAAAATTTTATTTTAAATATTTACACTACTGTAATAACAAATATGATTGGTGGCACTAGTTGGCAAGTGGGCCTGGCACACATGCTGGCAGGCAGGCAACTGCAATTCAATTGCACTAGCAGCCTGATGATTCACAGTCAAAAAGGTTTTTATTTTAAATATTTTCAAAACTGTTATAACAAATATGATTGGTGGCAATAGTTGGCAAGTGGGCCTGGCACACACGCTGGCAGGCAGGCAACTTCAATTAGATTACACTAGCAGACTGATGTTTCACAGTCAAAAAATATTATTTTTAAAATATTTACACTACTGTTATAACAAATATGATTGTTGGCACTAGTTGGCAAGTGGGCCTGGCACACACGCTGGGAGGAAGGCAACTGCAATTAGATTACACTAGCTGACTGATGTTTCACAGTCAAAAAAGTTTTTATTTTAAATATTTACAATACTGTTATAACAAATATGATTGGTGGCACTAGTTCGCAAGTGGGCCTGGCACACATGCTGGCAGGCAGTCAACTGCAATTCAATTGCACTAGCAGACTGATGATTCACAGTCAAAAAGGTTTTTATTTTAAATATTTAGAATACTGTTATAACAAATATGATTGGTGGCACTAGTTGGCTAGTGAGCCTGGCACACACGCTGGCAGACAGGAAACTGCAATTCAATTGCACTAGCAGACTGATGATTCACAGTCAATAAAGTTTTTATTTTAAATGTAGGTAATTATTTTTTCCTCTCCGGCCGGAGATTATTATCACCTGACTTGGGTAGCTGTTTTTTACCAACTTACAATAGCAGGCACCTGGAGAATCGCCAAATAATAGACAAACACAGAGAGAGAGCTACTTGGCAATTCTGTTTATTTTGCGCATACACAATTCAGTTATACAATTCTGAACCCCATAAAAACGGGAAGTCATTTTTACAAATATGGGCACACAACAATTTCTTTATAATGTAGTTATCAGCGATTTATAATGCCCAAACATCCCCCAATATTTTAGAAGCACTGTGGTTTTGTTTAAGAACAAAAATATGTTGCAATTTGCACATAGACAGGAAACCTTGAAGCTCTGATATTGAGAAATTACAGAAAACAAAGGAATATAATGTATTAAATATTTTAACAGAAATATTTAACCCTTTGATTATATGACTATATGATTATGCAGTAATACAGTAATATAACAATGAATGATAAGGCTTTATATAGGGCCTTATTGTATATATAGGTATATATATGTATATATATCTTCATTCCCCTCTTTGATCACAAAGTGATCACAACAACCAGCACTATACATGAGTGTTTATAATGTTGGGGATCTCATATATATCGTCACATACTTCATATGTGGTTGGTATGCCTCTTAACAAATTCTCATATTCATGTTTAGTATGCCTTTCAATAATGGCCTTAATTCTTCTACGAAGAGTGCAAGTGAGGTATAGATTACACATTGTTAACAGTATTAATATACATGCAGTGATTATGAGTGGGTAGAATGACATTTGTAGTATCTGATTACCTGTTGTAAACCAGCCAGTCAGCGAATTATACCAATGATGTGTTAGATCATTTTGTATTTTTGAAGATACAGATATCAACTTGTCTTTAACAAAATGCGTTTGTATTTCCCCATGAGATATAGCCTTTTCATGTTGCTGTAATGTATTGAACAATTCTTTCTGCCCAATCATTCATTGTAGAATCGTGGTGGAGGGTAACTGGTATGAAGAAATAGGTAGGTCGTGTGGCACATAGAATGCATGTTTGTAAATATTCAGTACAGGGTGTAATAAATAGCTTTTACCTCTCCAGGTAAAAATACTAATATTAAATACACATCCAGAGAATGGCAGCTGATTATCAACCATAGGAATGTTGCTGGCAAACTAGTAGACATGCATACTGTTTGAGGCGCAATTTCTATCATTACTGAGAAATTTCCAGGATATACCTGCCATGTGCATGAATTAATCTCAGATGCTAATAAACACGGTTCAAAATTTGGAGAGGCGTGACGACACGCCAATCCATGATCAGTCTGATCACAATGTTCAAGTGAAGATGTGGTGTTGTCGTGAGGAAATATATATTTTCCATGATATGTGGGTTTCCACCATGTCCAATTAGAATGCAACAAATTAAAAACTGGATGTGGTAATGTGAAAAATTTGCAAGCTACTTTAACAATACCAGCTGTGTAGGCAGTGATTGACACTAGGCAAGTGTGTTTAGAAACATTACCATTATGTTCCCATTCTACGCACTTACACTAGTAGTATCAATATGTATCCACACATTTTCATTGTTGTGTCCTATTTTTAACAAGCTGCGTAATTTATCAGTTTTAGGGATCATTAGAATGTTTTCCAAATCTAAACGTTGTTGACTCATATATACATACCGTAAACCACAAAGACTCCAACTACTACTATCTGATACCAGGTTTTCCACAGCCATAGTAAGGTTATTCAAATACCTATACATACTTGACTCAAGCTCTAGGCCTTTTCTTTGTGCCTCATAGACTGTAGGTGCCCATTGTCCTATCAGGTGTAGTGACGAGCCGACGTCTGCACCAGCGCTAGATAATTTGTTATTGATAACCTCATTGTCTATACCATTAAGGACGCCAAGTGTAGCACAGTACCCCCTAGCAAGGTGTCATACCATTCACGTCGCCTGCATGAGCGGCAGCATAAAGAGACATCTGGCGTAGAAATGTTAAGGGATATTTGTACCATTTTTGAAAATGTGGTAGTATTTACACAAGTGTGAGTCAAAGGAACAGTGGTATAGTTATGGGTACTGCTGGGTACAAAAGGCAGGCAATAAGCCAATATCCAATAATATGCATAAGGATATTCCTCCCCCTGCACATTACTGGCCTTATATATGTAAATATGACATAAGTACCTGTATTCCATTCTATGTCCGTATAATTGGGTGCTTGGTTTATTTTAAACGTGTGTGGTAGGAAGTAATTGTTAGAGCGGAGTATATTTTTAATGCTATCATGCGTGTTCTGACTGTCCCTCAAATCCTCCAAACTTTTCATTGCCTCAGGGAGTCTAGAAGGTGTGAATGATAAATGATAAGTGGGTTTGGGGCCTGAGGGATAAGCAGTAACTTGAGTATTACATTTTTTTGAGTCTTTATTGGGCAGAAACAGGAATTGACCTAAAGGCCTGTCATAGCAAATGGGATTAATAGTGGAAGTAAGACTTAAAGTCCTACATGATTTCCAATTAGTACAATTAACCTTTTTATCAGTCTCCATTTCAGCTGACATCAAATATGTATAATTGAAATGAGTACCTGTATGCCAATCGTGTGTACTGCAGCAATCAACAGGAATATAGGGTGTCCTATGAGCATATAATGGTTTTGTATATTCATTACAGAATTGTACAAAAACATTAAGTTCTGTTGTGTCCTTTGGCATATTCATCGTATTCAAAAATACAAGATATGTGTTCTGAGGCCATGTTATCACTGTAGTTTAACTTCCCCCCTCCTGTATAATTGCTACATTAGATGACAGTTCATTTTGTTTAAGGAAAAACTAAAAAGACCGTATTACCTTAAATTCTGTTGTATCGTATGTTTTTGGATTCTTTACTTTAACTATAAAGTCATTTGTCATACCCATAAACCGGAGAGGAAGATGTGACAAAAGATAACTTGTATAATTAGTGAAAGAAGTTACCTGCATGCTACAGTGTTGTGTGTCGTGATGCGGGGTCAATGTTAATACATTTGAAGTTACATTGTGACATAGATTCTTTGACGAAGATTTAAAAATAAATACTTCACATCTTTGCCTTGTCTTACACTTTTTTTGATCCATACCTTCTATGTTTATACTATAATCATGTGTAGTATAACCATTCCAAGCAAACAAATTATAACAATTTACAAGTATACCTGGAGTCCTATACAATGGTGCAGATCTTTTGTGTCTCTCTTGGGAAATAGAGGTATTTGCATATGAGGTAAATGAAGTGTCAGAACCATTTTGAAACTCTGTATTTGTATTTGTGTAATTAATGTTTCTGCTACCGAGCAAAAATTCACACTGTGGATCAAAAGATCCTGTAGCCTCAGGGTATCCATAACAGGAGAATATTATGACTGGTATGTAAGCAACCAAAAGAGGGACAAACACCATCATTATCGTTTTGCATGGTTGGTCCATCATTACAATAGGGGGGCATCCTTAAGACTTAGCTGATACTGACAAGTTCAGAATCCGTACCACTGTTAAAACTGATTGCAATCTAAATAGTAATGTCTGCCAAGGCTATGGGACAGTGTGGTAAGTGATGTGCTATATCTCTTTCTACAATTTCATGTAAGTGTTTCAGAGATGCCACTTGATCACACAACACCTTAATCTCTTGCTTTAAACGCTGCTGTTTTTCCCAGGCTAGTGTAAGCTCAGCTGTCTTTTTTGCTCTGTATTTTCTAGACGCTAATCTATTATACTGACGCTCCCTAATCTGACGCTGACTAACCTTCTGCTGTTTAGTAATTGCAGTAAGGATCTTAGCACACCTATATGGAGTGGGAGGCGGTTCCTGATATCCCTCCAACCCAAAACTTGTCCCTACTGACCCTGTTCAGCCTTAGTAGGTGTAGGTGTATGTAAGAAAAATGGGCCTGCTAAAGAATCTTCCTGTATTGGTTGTGCGGCCCGTTTCCTCTTCTATCAAAGGAGGGAAAAGTGTAAGTAGCTGCTCTCAGCGGAATGTTACTCATTAGATTTTATAAAATCACCCTGATTTTCCTTCAAAGAAATGTATGTATGGTAATACAGCGTTAACCCCTTTCTCTCTCTATGTTTACTCTCTATATTTATCTAGAGATTAACATAACCCAAGGAAATAGGAACAGTAGGATTTTCACTCTCTTCGGGGGTATTATAAACTACCAGGTGCGGATAGCTAGTTGAGCACTGAGCTATAGAACAACGCCAAAAATGCCCCTCGAGTATACTCTGTATAGTTTTAGTATATTCTATGAGTTCCAGCAACTCCCTAACTAGTGCTCTCTTTTGGGCTTTTAAAACTAAACAAGTGTGATGAAATAGTTGGGCCTTTTCCTGTAGTTTATTACGAAATCTTCTCTGATACTGTGTTTTGTTGTGCCTATGTATCTTACGTTTATACTCCTCTTCAGCAGTTTCTGGAGATATAAACCTTTCCCTATTTTTGTTATTTAACAATAAGGAAATTGTGTGAGCAACTGCAGTATTGGGTTCTAGCTTTGCTAAATTATTTTGTAAGAAAGCAACAAAAGGTTCAGAGGTCATTGGGTATAGATGTGGTAGCTATTTGGACAGTATTAATGTCCATATGGCCATGAGATGTAGTATCACTGGAAGTAGTAGGTGTTGGGAGTGGTGCAACCTGTCTATATAAGTCGAGAGCAGTAACCTCTGGACACTGGACTAAAGGACAAATCAAAGAGTGTGCTTGCAAATTTTGTATAAGTACCCTATTAAAGCTCTGTACCTGTCCCAACTCGTGTACAAGCCAATCTTTTTGTCCTTTTAAAATGCTACTATCGTATTGGAGCTGGTTAAAAAGTTCTCTTATTCTAAAACAACCCTCGTGACTGCCAAGACTTAACTTACGTCTAACCTCCTCTATAGCAGAGTCAGATACTCTTTTTCTCCCCTTTTCCCTAACCTTTAGTAAATTTGTAAGTGATGCTGTAGTAGTGGCTAGAATAGTTGTTAAAGACTGTGTTGGAACCTCTAATGGAGGGGTTTTAGGAACTATAGGTACCGGTGGGTTGTTAGTAGAATCTTTCAGACTAGATTCACCAGAGATAATAGGTGATGCAGAGGATGGAAGTTCGTCAGGTGTGGTGGTCAAAGTGGGTTCAGAGTTCATTGAATGAAATATGCAGTGTTGCTATTTCTTTCAATGAATAAGACTTATTAAGTATTATAGAAACGTGTCTATATGGTGTATTTTTTGTGTCTTACCCCTATTTCAATTTATAGCAACCTCCAATCAGCTATTCATACCAATATAACATCATAAAAAAAACAACAGGTATTATAATTGTTTTGAGGACTGCTGGGTAATATAGGAATTGTTCAGAGTAATGTCACTGTTCTTTGTTACACTTAACGTGTTTGAAAGATCTGGCAATGGGATAGATGGATCAGGATGCTGAATGCAGGGGTCTGGAGTACTGTTCACAGCGTCTGCTGTCTGTGTCTTTATGAGGCGAGCCCAGTCCTGGGCATACTCTTCTTCTGTGTCTTTGTGAGAGGTGACCATACCTTGTCACCCGCTTATCCCCTCTTTGGGCAGAGCTTGACACGCGAAGCGTGTATCCAGATATCCCTGTCGTCAATCAGTACTGCAGTCCTTGTCACAGCTATTACGGTCACGGGTTTTGCTGAATGGGAATCCTCCCTTCTTAGATCTATTCAGCTGTCGAATGCAGACCAGGTCTCCAGGTTTGAAAAGATGTGTTGGTTCCTGTGCAGGAAGAGGTAAATGAGAGGACACATCACCATAGATGCCATTCAATTTTTCAATTAATTGCTTTACATATTGTTCCCTTAATACACTCTAAATCACCATTTTTTAATGATAAGCGGACCTTTTATCCATGGAGTTGGGAATGGTCTTCCCATTAGGACCTCAAATGGGGACAACCTGGTTGTCCGATTTGGGGTCATACGAATTTCTGCCAAAATTGCAGGCAAATACTGCTGCCATCTAACCCATGTACCAGCTGTTGCCTTTTTAAAGTTTTTCCTTAATAGTATGATTCATTCTCTCTACCATTCCTGAGCTTTGAGGATGATATGGGATGTGAAAATGCCAATTAATTCATAACCATTGTACTAATTCTTTTGAAACCCTACTAATAAAAGCAGGGCCATTTTCAGAATTAATCTGGAGTGGACAACCCAAATCTGTGTATATCTCAGTGGCTAATATCTTAGCAACCATTTTTGCATCCTTCTCTGTGTAATAAATGCTTCTGGCCACTTAGAGAATTGGTCATTTATGACAAGCAAATAAAACTGTTTACTGCCAGTCTTTGGCATATGTGTAAAATCAATTTGCAAGTGTGTAAAAGGTGCCCGTAGGTGCAGGTAAATGATCATGCTTTGCTTTATTTGGAATAACTGTGTTTTGCCTGCAAACAATATACACATCTGTTATATCATGATTTACAATGTTCATCTATTTTTATTCCATATAAAAAGATTGCTTCAGCAAGTGTAATGTTGGCTTTATTCCTAAATGTCCTACACCATGAGCTTGTGCTATAAAAAGTGAAGCGCTACTTTCCGGTATAGCCACCTTCCCCTTTTTAGAAAACAACCCATTTTCATCTAAAGTTAACCCTTTAGTTTCCCAAAAAGACATGTCACTTACAGTGGCATGTCCCTGGAGTTCATGAAGCATGTGATCTGTGGGACAAGAAGGGGGGGCCAATACAGCATACATTGGAACAGATGTCCATCTGTATGTGCTGCCTAAAGCAGCTTTTTTAGCAATTCTGTCTGCCAGCGCATTACCCATAGAAATAGGAGCAGTCCTATGTGTGTGTGAATGGCAATGAATCATCGCTATATCTTTTGGGAGTTGTATTGCCCTGCAAAAGGTCATTAATGAGATTGGTATGATATATGGTCTTGCCATCTGCTGAAACAAACCCACGTTGTTTCCATATCATACCAAAATCATGCACAACCCCAAAAGCATAGCGAGAGTCAGTGTAAACATTAACAGATTTATCCTTAAACATTTCACATGCTTTTGTGAGTGCTATTAGCTCTGCTGCCTTGCGCTGAAGAATAATTAATAGGTCCTGCATCTAGTACCTATGTCTGGTAACTGTACAACAGCATATCCAGTTTTGTATACCCCATCACTAGGTTTTGAACAGGATCCATCAACAAATACATTTTCTGCAAAGTCAAAAAGGTTTGTCCATTAAGTCAGCTCGTGGTGTTGTTATGTGATGTATTACCTCTAAACAGTCATGGTCAGTTGTCAGATCTGGTGAACCTAAAAGCAGTGCATTAAGAATCTGAGCCGGACCTGAGTTGCTATTACTATATTTAATAGTGAGGTTAGTGTTATTTAATAATATACATTCATAACCAGAGAGCCTCTGGGCAGTCATATGTTGTGTGGTAACTTTTTTACAAGATGTAAAACTTGGTGACTTGTGTGTAGTATCACTGGGTGACCTAACGTGATTGTTTCAACCATCTCCACAGCCATGGCACATGCCACCAATGCTCGGAGACACGACGGCATCCCCTGTACCGGTACTGGAACTACTTTGGAATAATAAGCTAAGGGACGCATATCACATCCGCCATGTTTTTGGGCACAAACAGCAGCCATGGTTTTACAATTGTCCCTAACATACAAATGAAATGGTTTACAATAATCAGGTAGTCCTAAAGCAGGGGCACTAATAATGCAGGTCTTAAGTGCAATGTAGGATTTAGTCATTTCTGTTGTCCATTGTATACATTTTCACTTTTTGTAGCTTGTCTTAGTATGGAATCATGATGGGAACACTCAGGAATCCATTGTCTGCAATAGTTTATCATCTCCTAGAAAAGTAAGCATTTCTTTCCTAGTGTTAGGTTTGGGGACCCTCTGGATTGCTTGTATGCGTTTAGAACTGATAGACCTGTGACCATGTGAAAGTACAAAACCATAATATTCCACTTCTTTCATTCCTAGTTGTAACTTGTGCTTAGCTATTTTATGACCTTCAGCAGCGAGTGTTTAAGCAGGCTGACAGTGTCTGCTGTATTTGCCTCCTGATTTGGACTACACAACAGCAAGTCATCGACATACTGAAGCAGACTGAACCCCAGCTGCATGTCCATGTCTGCAAACTTCACTGCAGCACCAAAGAATACACTGCTGATGATGACACATAGCCTCGAGGAAGGGCGGCACCATGCCATCTGAAATGCCCCATATAATGTACAAGCCATAAGTAGCTGTGTCTCAGGGTCCAATGGGACCGAAAAAAATGCGTTAGCTAAATCAATCACTGTAAATATACGGGCGTCATGTGGAATGGCTGTGAGTAAGGTTGTAACATCAGGGACAATA
The DNA here is from genome assembly GCF_027579735.1 of Bombina bombina. Classification (NCBI taxonomy): domain Eukaryota; kingdom Metazoa; phylum Chordata; class Amphibia; order Anura; family Bombinatoridae; genus Bombina; species Bombina bombina. The sequence goes on from NC_069503.1 coordinate 1,127,833,832, forward strand.
GGGGCAATAGGCACCACTATTTCATTAATGGCCCTTAAATCTTGGACTAGTCTATATTCATTATCTTTCTTTGGGACTGGATTTATTGGGGTACTATAGGGAGAAACCCCGGGACGAAGAAATCCTTTAGCAAGGAATTCTTCTATCATGGGTTTAATACCCTCTATTTTTTCTTTAGATAATGGGTATTGTTTTATTTATACTGGAGTAGCACCAGGTTTTAATCTAGCTTTATATGGGGTACATTTAATCAACCCCACATCTAACTTAAAGGAGGCCCACACTGAAGGTGGGACTTCACTCAGTAAATCATTGTAAAAACTCCAATTAGTGGATCCCATGATTACTTCTAACCCACCCGTTTTAGTGACATTCATTGCACTCCCAGGGAACCCATAAGATCTCGCCCCAAATGGTTTAAGGGACATCCAGTTATTATACGAAAGGGGTGAAATATATATTGGCCAGTAACGGGTACCCTCACTTCTAATAGTGGCGTTATACAAGTTTGAGTCAGCACTCCATTAATCCCTAAAGAAGGATCCGTTTCTCCAGTTGTGCCCCCATACATATCTGAGCATAAAGCAGAGCATGTTGCTCCTGTGTCCTACCAGAAATGGAAGGGCTAAACCCTCTACCTCTAGGACCACATATCGGTTGCTCACGATAAGTTGTGGATACCACTGGAAAATAGGGGTGCTACCCCTCTTTTAGGTACCTCTATGGCCACTGTATGTTATGCCTGGGTGTATTCTGTGGGTGCAGGTAATGGAGCAATGTAAGGCTGTCTGTTCATTGTCGGGGGCTACTAGGAGGCCCTGAATTACTGGGTGGATTTGGACATTCATTTTTCCAGTGGCCCTGTTCCCCACAATTAAACATTGTGTTCTATTTGAAGGATAATTACCCCTACCTTGCCCCTTCCTCTATAACGTCCCCCTGCTCTATCATACATCCTATAACATCCTGTATTATCTCTTTTTCTGGCTTGAAATGGGTCACAGTGCTGGCATTCCCTGTTTCTGATAAAAAAACAACATTTTTTGCTTCCAGTTTCTTTATTTCAAAACAGCCTGCTCCTCCTTCTCATGAATTCTTCTCAAGAACTCACCGGGTTTTAATTCCGGGCCATTCAGAAAACAAGCTGTTTTACCAACAAAGAAAGTTGAGGCTGCATGTTACCTATACATGTATGCACCTTATGAGCCCATTGCATTGTCTGATTCCATTCCAGCCTCTTCCTTCCAGCATTTATAAAAACGCTTAACAAACTCAACCAAAGTCTCCTTTTTGACCCTGCTTGCAACTTCATGCAATAGACATACTCTGTTTATCCTTCCAGACCCTGTGCATTTCGTCTGAAAATTCTTCCCACATAACTGCCTCTTTTCCACTGGTCTATTTAATGCATACACCTACCGTAGAAGTATTGGTGTCAATTTCGCTATAGTTTTTTACATTATTCCAATCTCAACCAGATTCAGCATCATGGTCTAATAGTGCATCTATAATAATATGTATGTCTGTCTGTGTCATATTCTGTCCTTCTAGCCATGCGTTTTAATACTGAATGCATGCAGATGGATGCCTGCCTAGGATTAGGCGCACCTTTAGTAATTTCACGCAACTCACTAGGTGTTAAGGGGTTTAATTATAAGCTGATCACCTACAGTAAGAAAAGGCATTTGCCAATAAATCTTCATCTTCTTCCTCAAACTTCACACATGCTCTCCTTCTGTCTCTTCATATCTCTTAAGCTGTGCAGCTTGCGCTCTAGTTAAAGGCATTACAGGAGGTGATATGACAGAAACATGCAGGAGTAGTAGTGTGTGTATTTTCAGGAAAAGATGATGGTGATTGTATTAAGTTAGGTGAAGAAGTAAGAAGAAATACTTGAATCAGAAGGCAAGGGAGGGGTACAAAATTTGGTGTGAAAGGATTAAAGGGTGACGTTAATGGTGAAATGGTTAATGTGAAACAGGATTATATTACAGAGTATCAGGTGAAGATGCAGAAACTCCTAGAGGGTGTGTAAATTATTTTGCCCCTGACCTGTAGGGTAGCTACTGCAAATAGTTTGTAATTCATCATCTGAAGGGGTCACTAAACTAGGATATAGTGTTTATTATATGATGGTAATGGAGGTTGTGCACAGGGACTCACATACACTATTTGCCTACAATTTTTCTTTTCCTTATTTTTTATTCTTTGACTGGGACTTGCCCATTCTCAACTCATGGACTCATCAACTCTTATCTTATCGTATAGATAACAACAAACCCCCCCCTTATGCAAAAAATACCAAAATACCTTTTACCAAATATCAATACAACATTCTTAAAATAAAACAAGGTTAGTAATCTAATCTATCCTTTTGCAAAAAAACATACTTTATTTAACCCAGCTGCTTAGAGTCCGTGAAGGTCCCCACAATGCTGAAAATTAAATATCGTGCAAAAAGCTTAATTTGTGCAAAAGGGTAAATTTTTATTATAATAGTTAATTTTATCTTCCGTTCACGTAGCCACCATGCTTTAGATACAATCTGTGCGTCTTGAAACATCCACGGAAGATGTCATAACATTTTCTTAAACCACAATAATCAAATTAGTACAAAATCAATCTTATGAAGAATAAAAACAGTACATGCAGCGCTATTTCACATAAAAAAAATGACCACAGCACATTTAACACAATAATAAAAAAAAATTGAAAATTGGCAAACAACAGCAGCCTACCAGTCCATTAATCTATATTTCCATTACGTTTCTTCCTTTTAAAGAACTTATTTAACCTTAAAAAAAACCCCAACAGTCTACCTTAGACTGTTTATATAACAATTTATTTTACACTACCCATTTTATTTTACCTACCTTGATATAATAGAGACAATATATCTATATATCTCCCCCTTTTTTTTTTTTTTTAGTAAAAAATAGGATATTTAGTAGATCCCGAAATAAAGTGAAAGAATCATATGTTTAAAGAAAAACAAACAAAATTTCAACTCACCTCGGGCTCACAGCTGTTATCCCATCCCACCGCTGCCACCACAAATTGAAGGTAATTATTTTTCTCCTCTCCGGCCGGAGGATTATTATCACCTGACTTGGGTAGCTGTTTTTTACCAACTTACAATAGCAAGGCACCTGGAGAATCGACAAAGAATAGACAAACCACAGAGAGAGAGCTACTTGGCAATCTGTTATTTTGCGCATACACAATTCAGTTATACAATTCTGAAACCCCATAAAAACGGGAAGTCATTTTTACAATATGGGCACACAACAATTTCTTTATAATGTAGGTTATAAGCAATTTATAATGCCCAAACATCCCCCAATATTTTAGAAGCACTGTGTTTTGTTTAAGAACAAAAATATGTTGCAATTTGCACATAGACAGGAAACCTTGAAGCTCTGATACTTGAGAAATTACAGAAAAGCTAAGGAATATAATGTATTAAATATTTTAACAGAAATATTAAACCCTTTGAGTATATGACTATATGATGTATACAGTAATTACAGTAATATAACAATGAATGATAAGCTTCTATATAGGGCCCTTATTGGATATAGGTATAATATATAGATCTTCATTAAATATTTTCAAAACTGTTATAACAAATATGATTTGGCTGGCACTAGTTGGCAAGTGGGCCTGGCACACACGCTGGCAGGCAGGCAACTTCAATTAGATTACACTAGCAGACTGATGTTTCACAGTCAAAAAATATTTTTTTTTTAAATATTTAGAATACTGTTATAACAAATATGATAGTTGGCACTAGTTGGCAAGTGGGCCCTGGCAACACACGCTGGGAGGAAGGCAACTGCAATTAGATTACACTAGATGACTGATGTTTCACAGTCAAAAAAGTTTTTATTTTAAATATTTACAATACTGTTATAACAAATATGATTGGTGGCACTAGTTAGCAAGTGGGCCCCTGGCACTACGCTGGCAGGCAGGCAACTGCCAATTCAATTGCAACTAGCAGAATGATGACTCACAGTCAAAAAAGTTTTTATTTAAAATATTTACACTACCTGTTATACAAAATATGATTTGGTGGCACTCAGTTGGGAAAGTGGGCCTGGCACACACCGTGGCAGACAAGCAACTGCAATTAAATAACACTAGTAGACTGATGGTAAAAGTTTTTTTTTTAAAAGTTACACTAATGTTACAACAGATAGAGGTAGGCACTCAGGATCAGAAGAAGGACACAGTATGTGCTGGCAGCCTGACACACAGGCTGGCACTAGTGGCAGGCTGGCCTGGCAACTAAAAATAAATAGCACCTAGAAAGGGACTGATGTAAAAGTATTTTTTTTAAAAAAAATTACACTAATGTTACATGATATAAGTGTGGGAAAACAGAGCTATTAATCACAGTATATGATGTGGGCCTGACACACAGGCCTGATGGAAATGAAATTCGATTACACTAGTAAAATGATGTAAAAGTTTTTTTTTTTTAATTTTACACTAATGTTACACTAGATATCAGTGGTGGCACAGAGCAATAACGACAGTATATGCTGTGTGAGCATGACACACAGGCCTGATGAAAATGAAATTAGATTACACTAGCAAAATGATTTAAAAGGTTTTTTTTTTTAATCTACACTAATGATTGTTAAGAAGATATCAGTGGTGCACAGAGCAATTAACCACAGTATATGCTGTGTGAGCCTGAACACACAGACCTGATAGAAAATTAAATTAGATTACACTAGCAAATGATTTAAAAGTTGTTTTTTTTTTCTCATTTACACTAATGTTACAGCAGATATGAGTGGTGGCTGGCACAGAGCAATTAACCACAGTATATGCTGTGTGAGCCTGACTCACAGGCCTGATAGAAAATGAAATTAGATTACACTAGCAAAATGATTTAAAAAGTTGTTTTTTTTAAATTTACACTAATGTTAAGCAGATATGTAGTGGTGGCTGGCACAGAGCAATTAACCACAGTATATGCGTGTATGAGCCTGACACACAGGCCTGATAGAAAATGAAATTAGATTACACTAGCAAAATTATTTAAAAGATTATTTTAAAAAAATTACACTAATGTTAAGCAGATATCGTGGTGGCACTAATCCACAGTATATGCTGTGAGCTTCACACACAGGCTGACAGCACAGGCAATGCAAATAAAATTACAAATAACTAAAAAAAAAAAACTGACTGAAGTTCCTAGCCCTAAAAAGGGCTTTTTGGGCTGAAGTTATAGCCCTAAAAAGGGCTTTTTGGGGGTGCTGTCCTTACAGCAGAGATTAGATGAGTCCTTCAGGACTGTAGTGGACACTAAATCACTAGCCTAGCTATCTATTTCCCTATAATATCAGAGCACAGCACTAAACCTCCTCTCACTAACAATGCAACATCGTAATGAATCAAAAAAGGGCTGCTGCCCAGGAGCTGGGAGGGTCTGGTGAGGGAGTGTCCTGCTGTTGATTGGCTCAAATGGTCTGCAGGCTGTGAGATACAGGGTCAAAGTTTCCTCAATGATGATGAATAGGGGGCGGATCGAACATCGCAAACAAGCTAAGTTCGCCGGAACTGTTCTCGAGCGAACAGTTCGCAACATCACTAGGTATTTATAAGTCAGCACTGATTGTCTAAAAACAATAATTTATGTAAGAACTTACCTGATAAATTCATTTCTTTTCATATTGGCAAGAGTCCAATCCTACCAGGAGGGGCAAAGTTTCCCAAACCTCAAAATGCCTATAAATACACCCCTCACCACACCCACAATTCAGTTTAACGAATAGCCAAGCAGTGGGGTGATAAAGAAAGGAGTAGAAAGCATCAACAAAGGAATTTGGAAATAATTGTGCTTTATACAAAAAAATCATAACCACCATAAAAAGGGTGGGCCTCATGGACTCTTGCCAATATGAAAGAAATGAATTTATCAGGTAAGTTCTTACATAAATTATGTTTTCTTTCATGTAATTGGCAAGAGTCCATAAGCTAGTGACATATGGGATATCAATACCCAAGATGTGGAGTCTTCCACTCAAGAGTCACTAGAGAGGGAGGGACTAAAACAAAAACAGCCATATTCCGCTGAGAAAATAATCCACAACCCAAAAATAAGTTTATTTTCACTTTTGAAAGAAAAAAACTTAAATCAAAAAGCAGAAGAATCAAACAAACAGCTGCCTGAAGAACTTTTCTACCAAAAACTGATTCCGAAGAAGCAAATACATCTAAATGGTAGAATTTAGTAAATGTATGCAAAGAGGACCAAGTGGCTGCTTTGCAAATCTGATCGACTGAAGCTTCATTTTTAAAAGCCCATGAAGTAGAGAACTGATCTCGAGTAGAATGAGTTGTAATTCTCTGAGGCGGGATTAGACCCGCACTCCAAATAAGCTTGATGAATCAAAAGTTTCAACCAACGAAGCCAAGGAAACAGCAGAAGCTTTCTGACCTTTCTAGGACCGAAAATAAAACAAATAGACTTGAAGTCTTCTGAAATTTTTAGTAGCTTCCACATAATATTTCAAAGCTCTTACCACATGCCAAAGAATGTAGGATCTCTCCAAAGGAATTCTTAGAATTAGTACATAAGAAGGGACAACAATTTCTCTACCTAATGTTGTTAGAATTCCACAACCTTAGGTAAAAAATTGAAAAGAAGTCCGCAAAACTGCCTTACACTGATGAAAAATCAGAAAAGGAGACTCACAAGAAAGAGCAGATAGCTCAGAAACTCTTATAGCAGAATAGATAGCCAAAAGGAACAACACTTTCCAGGAAAGTAGTTTAATGTCCCAAAGAATGCATAGGTTCAAAAGGAGGAGCCTGTAAAGCCCTCAGAACCAAATTAAGACTCCAAGGAGGAGAAATTGACTTAATGACACGGCTTACTCACGAACTAAAGCCGGTACAAAACAGTGTATATCAGGAAGTATAGCAATTTTTTGTGAAATAAAACAGAAAGAGCGGAGATTTGTCCTTTCAAGGAACTTGCAGACAAAACCCCTTATCCAGACCATCCTGAAGAAACTGCAAAATTCTAGGAATTCTAAAAGAATGCCAGGAGAATTTATGAGTAGAACACCATGAAATGTAAGCCTTCCAAACTCTATAATAAATCTTCCTAGAGACAGATTTACGAGCTTGTAAACATAGTATTAATCACTGAATCAGAGAAACCTCTATGACTTAGAACTAAGCGTTCAATTTCCATACCCTTCCAAATTTAATGATTTGAGATCCTGATGGACAAAACGGACCTTGAGATAGTAGGTCCGGCCGTTAACGGAAGTGGCCAGGTGGGCAACTGGACATCCGACCAGATCCGCATACCAAAACCTGTGTGGCCATGCTGCGAGCCACCAGCAACACAAAAGAATGTCCCATGATGATTTTGGAAATCACTCTTGGAAGAAGAACTAGAGGCGGGAAGATGTTAAGCAGGTTGATAACACCTAAGGAAGTGTCAGCGCATCCACTGCTTCCAGCCGCCGCCTGAACATCCCTGGACCTGGACAAGTATCTGGGAAGTTTCTTGTTTAGGATGAGAGGCCATGAGAATCTATCTCTGGAAGCCCCCACATCTGAACAATCTGAGAAAACACATCTGGATGGAGAGACCACTCCCCTGGATGTAAAGTCTGGCGGCTGAGATAATCCGCTTCCCAATTGTCTACACCTGGGATATGCACCGCAGAGATTAGACAGGAGCTGGATCCGCCCAAGCAAGTATCCGAGATACTTCTTTCCATAGCTTGGGGGACTGTGAGTCCCACCCTGATGATAGACATAAGCCACAGTTGTGATATTGTCTGTCTGAAAACAAATGAATGGTTCTCGCTCTTTAGCAGAGGCCAGAACTGAAGAAGCCCTGAGAATTGCACGGAGTTCTAAAATATTTATTGGTAATCTCGCCTCTTGAGATTTCCAAACCCCTTGTGCTGTCAGAGACCCCCAAACGCTCCCCAACCCTGAAAGACTCACATCTGTTGTGATCACAGTCCAGGTTGGGCGAACACAAAGAAGCCCCTTGAACCAAAACGATGGTGATCTATCCACCATGTCAGAGAGAGTGTCGTTACATTGGGATTTAAGGATATTAATTGTGATATCTTTGTATAATCCCTGCACCATTGATTCAGCATACAAAGCTGTAGAGGTCCTCATGTGAAAATGAGCAAAGGGGATTGCGTCCGATGCTGCAGGTCATGAGACCTAAAACTTCCCTATGCACAATAGCCACTGAAGGAAATGACTGAGACTGAAGGCGCCGGCAGGCTGCAACCAATTTTAAACGTCTCCTGTCTGTTAGAGACAGAGTCATGGACACTGAATCTATCTGGAAACCTAAAAAGGTGACCCTTGTCTGAGAAATCAAGAAACTTTTTGGTAAATTGATCCTCCACCATGTTTCCGAAGAAACAACACATAGTTGATTCGTGTGAGATTCTGCAGTATGGTAAAGACTGAGCTAGTACAAAGATATCGTCCAAATAAGAAACACCGTAACTACCCTGTTCTCTGATTACAGATAGTAGGGCACCCAGACACTTTGAAAAGATTCTTGGAGCTGTTGCTAGGCCCAAATGGAAGAGCAACAAATTGGTAATGCTTGTCTATAAAAGAGAATCTCAGAAACTGATAGTGTTCTGGATGAATCGGAATATGATGGTATGCATCCTGCAAGTCTATTGTGGACATATAATGTCCTTGCTGAACAAAGGCAGAATAGTCCACCATCTTGAAAGTTGGTACTCTTACATAACCGATTTCAAAATTTTCAGATCCAGAACTGGTCTGAACAAATTTTCTTTCTTTGGTACAATGAATAGGTTTGAATAAAACCCCCAAACCTTGTTCCTGAAGAGGAACTGGCATGATTACCCCTGAAGACTCCCAGGTCTGAAACACACTTCAGAAAAGCCTGAGCTTTTACTGGATTTACAGGAAAGTGTGAGAGAAAAAATCTTCTCTCACAGGAGGTCTTACTTTGAATCCATATTCGATACCCTTGAGAGACAAAGCTCTGAATCCAATGATTTTGGACAATTCTTATCCAAAATCCTTGAAAAAAAACCTTCATCTGCCCCCTACCAGCTGAGCCTGGAATGAGGGCCGCACTCTTCATGCGGACTTAGGGGCAGACTTTGGTTTCCTAAATGGCTTGGATTTTATTCCAATTTGAGGAAGGCTTCCAAACTGAAGCAGATTCCCTTGGGAGGAGGATTGAGTTTTTGTTCCTTATTCTGACGAAGGAACGAAAATGGTTAGAAGCCTTAGATTGCCCTTAGGTTTTTTATCCTGAGGCAAAAAACTCCTTTTCCCTCCAGTGATAGTTGAACATAATAGAATCCAACTGAGAACCAAATAAATTATTACCTTGGAAAGAAAGAGATAGTAATCTAGATTTAGATGTCATATCCGCATTCCAAGATTTAAGCCACAAAGCTCTTCTAGCTAATACAGCTAAAGACATGGATCTAACATCAATTTTGATAATATCAAAAATTGGCATCACAAATAAAATGATTAGCATGTTGCAGTAAGCGAACAATGCTGGATACGTCAGAATCCAATTCATGTTGCGCTAGTTTTTCCAACCAGAAAGTTGATGCACAGCCGCAACATCACCCAAAGAAATAGCAGGGTCTGAGAAGATGACCCTGAATAAAAATAGGCCTTCCTTAGATAAGATTCAAGCTTCCTATCTAAAGGATCCTTAAAGGAAGTGCTATCTTCCATAGGAATAGTGGTACGTTTAGCAAGAGTAGAAATAGCCCCATCAACTTTGGGGATCATTTCCCAAAACTCTATAGATTTTGCTGGTAAAGGATACAATCTTTTAAACCTTGAAGAAGGAACAAAGGAAGTACCTGGCTTATTCCATTCCCTAGAAATCATATCAGCAATAGCCCTCAGGAATGGGAAAAACACCTGGGGAAACACAGGAGGTTTAAAAACAGCATTTAAACGTTATTGGTGTATAGTATCTCATACGGGGATACAAAGGTGCGCTGTTATAGGCATAAAAGACAATACCACCCAATAAAAAAGGAAAATAATTCTAGACATAATATATTTTGCAAATAGTTTTATTAGACCTGAACGTCAATAGGACTGGTTAACTCAATATCCAAAGTAATTAACACTTCTTTTAATAAAGAAACGCATATACTCTATTTTAAATAAATAAGTAGTCAGTGTCAATATCTGAGGAAGATCTTCTGTTTCAGATTAGATCCTCAGCAGAAGAGGATTGAATTATTATGTTGTTGGTCATTTGAAATTTCATCAGCTAAATGAGAAGTTTTAAAAGACCTTTTACGTTTATTAGAAGTGGAAATGCAGACAAAGCCCTTCTAATAGATTCAGAAACAAATTCTTTAAAATTTACCAGGTATATCATGCACATTAGAAGTTGAAGGAACTGCAACTGGGCAATGTACTATTACTGATAGAAACACTATCTGCATGTAAAAGTTTATCATGACAACTATTACAAATGACATTCAGTGGAATAATTTCCTACAATTTTGCAACAAATGCACTTAGCTATGGTTAGAACCGATGTCAGGCAGCATGTTCCAGCAGAACTTCAGAGACAAGGATCGGATTGGGACACCTTGCTCAAACTGTAAAAGAAAAACAAACATATAAAGCAAAATTATCTATTCCTTAAATGACAGTTTCAGGAATGGGAAAAAATGCAAAAGCATAGGCCCTCTTGAGTAGAGTAGAAAGCAGGAGGCAAACATGAATGGGGTATTGAAATAATGAAAAAAATTTTGGCGCCAAGTATGACGCACAACGTAAAGTAAACTTTTTTGGCGCAAAAATGACCGGAAATGACACACTTGCGTCACTAATGACGCCGCCGTGTGAAAGGTCTCCAACGTCACGTATGAACGCCGGAAATGACGAAGTTGCGTACAAAAAACGTAATTTCTGCGCCAAAAAAAAGTTCGCGCCAAAAAATGACGCAATAAAGTCTAACATTTGACGCACCCGCGGCCTAATACCCGCAAAATGCAAAGTAGTCAAAATTGAAAAAGACTAAACCCCAGGTAAGAACACAAATTTTCTAAAGTATTTATATCCCCAAATATGAAACTGACAGTCTGCAGAAGGAAATACATGAACCTGACTCATGGCAAATATAAGTACATAGACATATATTTAGAACTTTATATAATTTGCATAAGTGCCAAACCATAGCTGAGAGTGTCTTAAGTAATAAAAACCATTACATACCAAAAAGACACCCATGCACAATAGCAGATAGCCAAACCAGTACTAAAACAGTTCTTTAGTAGAGGTAATGGTAAATTTGAGAGTATAATCGTCGATCTGACAAAGGGAGGTAGGAGATGAATCTCTACGACCGATAACACGAGAACCCATAAAAAAGACCCCCCATTAGGGAAATCATCGTATTCAATAGGTGATACTCCCCTTCCACGTCCCTCTGACATTCGCTGTACCTCTGAGAGGAATTGGGCTTCAACAATGCTGAGAAGCGCATATCAATTTAGAAATCTTAGCACAAACTTACTTCAACCACCTCCATAGGCAGGCAAAGTTTGTAAAAACTGAATTGTGGGTGTGGTGAGGGGTGTATTTATAGGCATTTTGAGGTTTGGGAAAACTTTGCCCCTCCTGGTAGGATCTGTATATCCCATATTTCACTAGCTCATTGACTCTTGCCAATTACATGAAAGCAAATGCCAAATTCAAAGAGTATTCCAGCCACCAAGTTTTCTTAAAAGACCCTTTATTTCACATGGGGTCCCAAACAAAACAGTTACAATGTTTCAAGCCACACCAGGCTCTTAATCATGTATAATTAGATACACAGGTGTATGTATGCCTTATATACCCTTACCTATTATTCACATCCTGTGTTAGATCTAATTCAATGCAACTCCAAATTCAACACAGGAGGTGAATATACACATAGATAAATCACTTAAAAAAGACATATACAACCAAGTACAAATTTAAAAGAGGAACAATGCATAGCAAAATTATTTCAAAACAGCTGATGTTTATTTATGTTGTCAATAGAGAAAAAGAATTTTATCTTAATACATTATCACCCGATTTTATCAGAGAAAAAGACTCCAGTCAAATCTTTGTTCATACCCCTTTGGCTTCCATGCACTCTAGTTTATATACCCAGAACATCTCTCTCATTTTAATAGTCGTTCCCCTATCTCCCACCCCCTTCTAGGCCAATCTACCTTGTTCAATATTTGAAACCTAAGTTTGACTGATATTATGACCCATAGAGAGGAAGTGAGAGGAAACTGGCCGCTTCTTTATTCTTTCATCTGATATTAGATTTGTGTTCAAGTTATCCTCTCCCTTACCTCTCTACAGGTCTCGCCAATATAAATTTGGCCACATGGACATTTAATAAGATAGATACAGTATGTAGCCCTGCATGTGAGATACTTATTTATTTTATATTTATTCCCAGTAATGGGATGATAAAAAATTTCCCCTTTGATCATAGAGCTACAGTGGGAACAATTCAGACATGGGTAGCAGCCATATCTCTTAGGCCCAATAGTTTTCTAACTCTCTTGTTTACAGCTACCAATATCTGAATGTACCAACTCATCTTGATACTTCTGTTTTTCTTATAAGCCACCATTAAATTTTCTTTAATTCCAAAACTTCTGGATGGCAGTCTTTTATTATATGCCAATATTTCTTCAAGATACCAGTAATTTTATTACTTAACCTATTAAATTGTGTGACAAAAATCATATGGGTTTGACTTCGTTTTTTGTTTATTTATCTTATCTGAATTGTTCTCATTCATGATCGCATCTAATTGTTTAGAGATCAAGATGGAGGATAGTTTTCTATTTATAAATTTGTTCACCATTTGTTCCAATCTATATTTACATTGTTCTTGATCCGATACTATTCTTTTCACACGAGTAAACTGACTTTTAGGGATTGCCTGAAAGACATTTCTGGATGGTAGCCTCCATACTTTCAACAAGTTGTTCCTGTCAGTACTCTTTGTGTAAAGATCAGTATATAGAAATCCCTCCTTATTATAGACAATAGTTTCAAGATACTCAATCCTCACCTCATTCATGTTCAGTATAAACTTTAAAACCTTTAACTGAATTATTAAGATCCTGTACAAATGACAGAGGCTACCAACGTCGCCCACCCCCCCCCCCACACGATCTCTAAACACATCATCGATATATCTCCACCAGGAGGCACCATAACGTTGAAAAGATAGATGAAAATATACAAAATATTCTTCAAAATTATTCATGAAAATGTTGGTGTATGTGTATGTATAATGTTGGCGTATGTGTATGTATAACCTTAATGGCACAAAATTGGTTAAATGTACTAATGGTATAGAGTCTAATAAGACTGGGAGCTGTAATGAATCTTTACTAGACAGTAATCTTTTTGATAAAAATACTACCCAGAGTGTGAATAATGATATGACAGACATGCTTACTATTGAATCTCTCTCTCCTGGAAAAAACATAATTTATGTAAGAACTTACCTGATAAATTCATTTCTTTAATATTAGCAAGAGTCCATGAGCTAGTGACGTATGGGATATACATTCCTACCAGGAGGGGCAAAGTTTCCCAAACCTGAAAATGTCTATAAATACACCCTCACCACACCCACAAATCAGTTTAACGCATAGCCAAGAGTGGGGTGATAAGACAAAAGTGTGAAAGCATAAAAAATAAGGAATTGGAATAATTGTGCTTTATACAAAAAAATCATAACCACCTCAAAAAAGGGTGGGCCTCATGGACTCTGCTAATATGAAAGAAATGGATTTATCAGGTAAGTTCTTACATAAATTATGTTTTCTTTCATGTAATTAGCAAGAGTCCATGAGCTAGTGACGTATGGGATAATGAATACCCAAGATGTGGATCTTCCACGCAAGAGTCACTAGAGAGGGAGGGATAAAATAAAGACAGCCAATTCCGCTGAAAATAATCCACACCCAAAATAAAGTTTAAATCTTATAATGAAAAAAAATGAAATTATAAGCAGAAGAATCATACTGAAAAAGCTGCCTGAAGTACTTTTCTACCAAAAACTGCTTCAGAAGAAAAAACACATAAAAATGGTAGAATTTAGTAAAAGTATGCAAAGAAGACCAAGTTGCTGCTTGAAATCTGATCAACCGAAGCTTCATTCCTAAATGCCCAGGAAGTAGAAACTGACCTAGTAGAATGAGCTGTAATCCTTTGAGGCGGAGTTTTACCGACTCGACATAAGCATGATGAATCAAAGACTTTAACCAAGACGCCAAAGAAATGGCAGAGGCCTTCTGACCTTTCCTAGAACCGGAAAAGCTAACAAATAGACTAGAAGTCTTTCGGAAATTTTTAGTAGCTTCAACATAATATTTCAAAGCTCTAACTACATCCAAAGAATGCAACGATCTTTCCTTAGAATTCTTAGGATTAGGACACAATGAAGGAACCACAATTTCTCTACTAATGTTGTTAGAATACACAACCTTAGGTAAAAATTGAAAAGAAGTTCGCAACACCGCCTTATCCTGATGAAAAATCAGAAAAGGAGACTCACAAGAAAGAGCAGATAAATCAGAAACTCTTCTAGCAGAAGAGATGGCCAAAAGAAACAAAACTTTCCAAGAAAGTAATTTAATGTCCAGCGAATGCATAGGTTCAAACGGAGGAGCTTGAAGAGCCCCCAGAACCAAATTCAAACTCCAAGGAGGAGAAATTGACTTAATAACAGGTTTTATACGAACCAAAGCTTGTACAAAACAATGAATAACAGGAAGACTAGTAATCTTTCTGTGAAAAAGAACAGAAAGAGCAGAGATTTGTCCTTCAAGGAACTTGCAGACAAACCTTTATCCAAACCATCCTGAAGAAACTGTAAAATTCTAGGAATACTAAAAGAATGCCAAGAAAAATGATGAGAAAAACACCAAGAAATGTAAACCTTCCAGACTCGATAATATATCTTCCTAGATACAGATTTACGAGCCTGTAACATAGTATTAATCAGAGAGTCAGAGAAACCTCTATGACTGAGAATCAAGCGTTCAATCTCCATAGCTTCAAATTTAAGGATTTGAGATCCTGATGGAAAAAAGGACCTTGTGATAGAAGGTCTGGTCTTAACGGAAGAGTCCACGGTTGGCAAGTGGCCATACGGACAAGATCCGCATACCAAAACCTGTGAGGCCATGCTGGAGCCACCAGCAGAACAGACGAGCACCCCTTAGAATCTTGGAAATTACTCTTGGAAGAAGAACTAGAGGTGGAAAGATATAGGCAGGATGATACTTCCAAGGAAGTGACAATGCATCCACTGCCTCCGTCTGAGGATCCCTGGATCTGGACAGATACCTGGGAAGCTTCTTGTTTAGATGAGAAGCCATCAGATCTATTTCTGGAAGTCCCCAAATTTGAACAATCTGAAGAAATACCTCTGGGTGAAGAGACCATTCGCCCGGATGTAACGTTTGGCGACTGAGATAATCCGCTTCCCAATTGTCTATACCTGGGATATGAACCGCAGAAATTAGACAGGAGCTGGATTCCGCCCAAACCAGAATTCGAGATACTTCTTTCATAGCCAGCGGACTGTGAGTCCCTCCTTGATGATTGACATATGCCACAGTTGTGACATTGTCCGTCTGAAAACAAATGAACAACTCTCTCTTTAGAAGAGGCCATGACTGAAGAGCTCTGAAAATTGCACGGAGTTCCAAAATATTGATTGGTAATCTCACCTCCTGAGATTCCCAAACCCCTTGTGCTGTCAGAGACCCCCAAACAACTCCCCAACCTGTCAGACTTGCATCTGTTGAAATCTTAGTCCAGGTTGGAAGAACAAAAGAAGCCCCCTGAATTAAACGATGGTGGTCTGTCCACCACGTCAGAAAGTGTTGAACAATTGGTTTTAAAGATATTAATTGAGATATCTTTGCATAATCCCTGCACCACTGGTTCAGCAAACAGATCTGAAGAGGTCGCATGTGAAAATGAGCAAAGGGAACCGCGTCCAATGCAGCAGTCATAAGACCTAGAATTTCCATGCATAAGGCTACCGAAGGGAAAGATTTAGACTGAAGGTTTCGACAAGCTGAAACCAATTTCAGACGTCTCTTGTCCGTCAGAGACAGAGTCAAGAATACTGAATCTATCAGGAAACCTAAAAAGGTTACCCTTGTCTGAGGAATCAACAAACTTTTTGGTAAATTGATCCTCCAACCATATTCTAGAAGAAACAACACTCATAAAAGACTGGAAAGGTTCTTTCTAGTGAAAATGAGCAAAGGGAATTGAATCCAATGCTGTGGCCATAAGACCTAAAAAACTTCTATGCATATATAGCAACTGAAGGAAATAATAGAGACTAAAGGTACCGACAGACGGAACCCAATAGAATTATTCCTTGTCTGATAGAGACAAAGACAGTGACACAAACTTTCTGGAAACCTAAAAAAGGTGACCCTTGTGTGAGGAATCAAGAGCTTTCGAAAAAAAGATCCTCTAACTATGTCCTGAAGAGCAAGTGAATCATATGAGATTCCGCATTCTCAGAAAATAATCTGAATGAAAACAGAAAAATGAAAATATGCATTTATTGTATCTAATGAAAACAAATAATGCTATCAATGACCATAAAAAGGCAAAATAGTTTGAATAAAACTCCAAACCCGGTTCCTAAAAAAGGAACTGGAAGAAATACCCCAGAAGATTCCAGGTCTGAGCAGCGCTTGAACCCCATGGGTGCCCAGCCATGCTTCAACAGTACCCAAAATATATAGGACAGAAACACACTTAAAGAAAGTGTTAGCCTTACTGGAATAAAATCAAAGAAATTTGGACAAAATAGAACCAAATAAATTTCAAAGAAGTCTTAACCTGCCCCTTACCAGCCAATCTGGAATACGGCACGTACATCGCAATATTAGGGAGCTGATTTCGATCCCCATTTATAAACATGTTACTTCGGAAAGAACTCAGGAATTCGTTCCTTAATAAGAACAACTAAACTAGTATAAGCTTAAAGTTTTAGTCTTAGAACTCAATCTTGAAGCCCAGAGTAACAGTTAAGAATTGAAGACATAGATAAACCCTCATTTGCGAAAATATTCAATAAAATGAAGACACAAATGAAATTATTAGCATGATAGTCCAGTTTAAAGGACCAGTCAATACAGTGGACTTGCATAATCAATAAATGCAAAACAACAAGACAAATGCAACAGCACCTAGTCTAGTAAATGTTGTCCCTTAACAATGCTAAAATAAATCATAATCTGATACTTGATCTTAAAGTAAACAGAAAAAATGAAGCAATTGCAATATCCAAATAAATCACAGGACCAAGAAAAGTACCTGAAACTAAATAATTTTCCATAAATAAGATACAACTATCTAAAGGAAAATAAATACTATTTTGCTATAGAAACAATAGCATAATTAGTAGAAGTAGATATAGCCCCAATAAATTGGAGAACCCTCCAAATTGAATTTAACTGCTGGCAAAGAATATAGTTTAAAACCTTTGAAAAAGGAATAAAAGAAAATTCTCAGCCTATTCCATTCCCTAGAATGGGGAATTGGAAAGAAAACCTCTGAAAACACAGAAGAAATAAATAGGCAGAAATAGTGTCAGCTAGTCTTAAAGAACTAGTTACCTTAATATCCAAAATAACCAACACCTTTTCAACAAAGAACAAATGTACTTTTAATAATGGAAAAATAATAAAAAAGTAGATTTGTTAGTGTCAATATCTGATGAAGAAAATTTCTGAAAGAGAAAAAACATCATCAGAGAAGGATAAATCAGTATGTTGTTGGTCATTTGAAACTTCAATAATTAAAAAAGAAGTGAAAAAGACCTAAACATGTTATTAGAAGGCACAAAGTCAGACAAAGCCTTTAAAATAGAATCAGAAAATATTTCTTATAAATCTTCTAAATATTTCTTGTACATAAAATGTAAGAATGGAAATATATAAAGCATAAACACTAATGGATTCTGCATGTAAAAGTATATCATAATACCTTATTACAAACCATAGCTAAAGATAAACATTTATAACATTTAAAATAAATGAACTTAGCTTTGGTAGAACTGAAACTCAGTTAAGCGTTTTTCCAGAAGTGGCTTCTGATTCAGGGTCAATCTGAGACATCTTGCAATATGTAATAGAAAAAACAACATATAAAGCAAAAAAGATCAAATTCCTTAAATGACAGTTTCAGGAATGGGAAAAAAAATGACAATGAACAAACTTCTAGCAACCAGAAGCAATAAATAATGAGACTTAAATATTGTGGAGACAACAATGACGCTCAAATTTTTTTAGCGCCAAAAAGGCCGCCCACATTATTTGGCGCCTAAATGCTTTTGACGCCAAAAATGGCGCCACATCCGGTAACGCCGACATTTTTTGGCGCAAAAACGTCAAAAAAATGACGCAACTTCTGGCGACACGTATGACGCCGGAAATGACAAGAAAATTTTTGCGCCAAGAAAGTCCGCGCCAAGAATGACGCAATAAAATGAAGCATTTTCAGCCCCCGCGAGCCTAACAGCCCACAGGAAAAAAGTCAAATTTTTAAGGTAAGAAAAAAATGATTTATTCATATGCATTATCCCAAATATGAAACTGACTGTCTGAAATAAGGAACGTTGAACATCCTAAATCAAGGCAAATAAATGTTTAAACACATATATTTAGAACTTTATATAAAAGTGCCCAACCATAGCTTAGAGTGTCACAGAAAATAAGACTTACTTACCCCAGGACACTCATCTACATGTAGTAGAAAGCCAAACCAGTACTGAAACGAGAATCAGTAGAGGTAATGGTATATATAAGAGTATATCGTCGATCTGAAAAGGGAGGTAAGAGATGAATCTCTACGACCGATAACAGAGAACCTATGAAATAGACCCCGTAGAAGGAGATCATTGAATTCAAATAGGCAATACTCTCTTCACATCCCTCTGACATTCACTGCACGCTGAGAGGAAAACCGGGCTCCAACCTGCTGCGGAGCGCATATCAACGAAGAATCTAGCACAAACTTACTTCACCACCTCCACAGGAGGCAAAGTTTGTAAAACTGATTTGTGGGTGTGGTGAGGGGTGTATTTATAGGCATTTTGAGGTTTGGGAAACTTTGCCCCTCCTGGTAGGAATGTATATCCCATACGTCACTAGCTCATGGACACTTGCTAATTACATGAAAGAAATGGATGTATGTACTTTAATTGTGGATGATGACACTGAATTAAGTAAAGCATTTAGTCACAATGAGCACAGTGTGAATGATAGGATGTGTGATTCTAGTGTGAATGATTTGACACTATGTAAAGAAAACTTGGTTTATAATCTATCCTCTTACATTCTTAGTGAAGAGGAGGAAATTGCACTAAACAAAGGATTATCATATTGTCTGGATAATCACTGTAATGAGTTTTTGGTACAACAAGATTTGCAGAAATTTTATAGAAAATTAAAATTAAGAATTTACTTTGCTATGCAGAGGGATTATGCACAGACACCAAGCACTGATAACACTAATGTTACTAGATTTAAGAATGTTAAAGATTATGGTATTTCCAAAAAGAGCACTTTTACACCTACAGCTACACATAGCTTAGCCACATATATGAGTTTGGTACAAAAAGAAATTGATATTCTTTTTAAGAGAGAGAGAAAAAAGAAATTGGTACAAAAGAACAAAAAAGACAAACTTGCTATTGAGAAATTAAAAACCAACAAAGAGATAATCATTAAGGAAGCCGATAAGGGCGGAGCCATTGTCCTTTTGGATAGAATAGATTATGTGGCAGAAATTAATATCTATCTATCAACTATCTGACAATCAAGTATATCAAATACTAAATAGAGATCCAACCATTGATATTAACAAAGAAATTAAAAACATCTTAGACCTTGCAGTCAAGAGGGAAGTTATCACAGAGTAATTTAGAGAAGCTTTATATATTGATAATCCGATTAGACCGGTTATATATGTTTTGCCCAAGATACATAAGGCTAAAGAGAAACCCCCTGGTAGGCCAATTGTGGCAGGAATGGGTTCTGTTTTTTCATCTATCTCTGTTTTCTTAGACAAAATATTACAGCCATTTGTAAAACAAGCAAATTCCTATATTAGAGATACTAATGACTTCTTAAACAAAATTAAGGATCTTGGATATGTTGGAGATAAATGTATTTTATTTACTTTAGATGTTTCTAGTCTATATACCTCAATAAAACATACTAGTGGGGTTGAAGCTGTTGAGAATACATTGAGATCTAATAGTGACTATACTGAGAGAGAAATTGGGTTCCTTGTTGAATTGTTGTCTATCATATTATATCAGAATTATTTTTTGTTTGGAGATACATATTATTTACAAAGACAGGGAACGGCAATGGGCTCCAACGTCGCCCTCACATACGCCAACATTTTCATGAATAATTTTGAAGAATATTTTGTATATTCTCATCTATCTTTTCAACGTTATGGTGCCTCCTGGTGGAGATATATCGATGATGTGTTTGGCGTGTGGGGGGGCGACGTTGGTAGCCTCCTGTCATTTGTACAGGATCTTAATAATTCAGTTACAGGTTTAAAATTTATACTGAACATGAATGAGGTGAGGATTGAGAATCTTGATACTATTGTCTATAATAAGGAGGGATTTCTATATACTGATCTTTACACAAAGAGTACTGACAGGAACAACTTGTTGAAATATGGGAGCTACCATCCAGAAAATGTCTTTCAGGCAATCCCTAAAAGTCAGTTTACTCGTGTGAAAAGAATAGTATCGGATCAAGAACAATGTAAATATAGATTGGAACAAATGGCGAACAAATTTATCAATAGAAACTATCCTCCATCTTTAATCTCTAAACAATTAGATGGGATCATGAATGAGAACAATTCAGATAAGATAAATAAACAAAAAACGAAGTCAAACCGTATGATTTTTGTCACACAATTTAATAGGTTAAGTAATAAAATTACTGGTATCTTGAAGAAAAATTGGCATATAATAAAAGACTGCCATCCAGAAGATTTGGAATTTAAAGAAAATTTAATGGTGGCTTATAAGAAAAACAGAAGTATCAAAGATGATTTGGTACATTCAGATATTGGTAGCTGTAAACAAGAGAGTCAGAAAACTATTGGGCCTAAGAGATATGGCTGCTACCCATGTCTGAATTGTTCCCACTGTAGCTCTATGATCAAAGGGGAAATTTTTTATCATCCCATTACTGGGAATAAATATAAAATAAATAAGTATCTCACATGCAGGGCTACATACTGTATCTATCTTATTAAATGTCCGAGTGGCCAAATTTATATTGGCGAGACCTGTAGAGAGGTAAGGGAGAGGATAACTGAACACAAATCTAATATCAGATGTAAGAATAAAGAAGCGCCAATTTCCTCTCACTTCCTCTCTATGGGTCATAATATCAGTCAACTTAGGTTTCAAATTATTGAACAAGTAGATAGGCCTAGAAGGGGTGGAGATAGGGAATGACTATTAAAAATGAGAGAGATGTTCTGGGTATATAAACGAGAGTGCATGAAGCCAAAGGGTATGAACAAAGATTTTGACTGGAGTCTTTTTATCTGATAAAATCTGTGATAATGTATTAAGATAAAAAAAAAATTCTCTATTGACAACATAAATAACATCAGCTGTTTGAAATAATTTTGCTATGCATTGTTCCTCTTTTTAAATTTGTACTTGGTTGTATATGTCTTTTTAAGTGATTTTATCTATGTGTTTATTCACCTCCTGTGTTGAATTTGGAGTTGCATTGAATTATTGCATCCACAAGATGGCACTGTTGTGCAGTTGGATTCTAACACAGGATGTAGAATAATAGGTAAGGGTATATAAGGCATACACCTGTGTATCTAATTATACATGATTAAGAGCCGGGTGTGGCTTGAAACGTTGTAACTGTTTGTTTGGGACCCTATGTGAAATAAAGGTCTTTTAAGAAAACTTGGTGGCTGGAATACTCTTTGAATCTGGATTGACTGGGACCTGGCAAGTCCTTTTTTGTTCCGTGCCCCACTGAAAAAGTAAAGGTGTGCTGTTTCTTCAAAATCATTTGTGTCTAAAATGCAAGTCTGTCAAAAGAACTGAGATAAGGGGCAGTTTGCAGAGGCTTAAATACAAGGTAATCACAGAGGTATAAAGTAAATTGATATAAGCGTGTTGGTTATGCAAAACTGGGGAATGGGTAATAAAGGGATTATCTATCTTTTTAAACAATAAACATTATGGAGTAGACTGTCCCTTTAATTACCCTGATTGTAAATACCTAGATGGAACAGGATGACTGTATGGGGATGCTAATTTATATTTAGAATATGTTGGTGTCTTATAATAATAATGTACAAAAACCACTTATTTTTTTTACCAACACTTCTTTATTATCTATTTGCAGCATATTCCTTATCATGTTACACGTGCACCAACGAGGGCAGCAACAGTAACTGTATGACAGCCGTTAACTGTACTGCTGGAACTGACTCCTACTGCAAGATGTCTGTTCTGAGTGTTGTGATTGGTAAGAACCTTATTTTTACTAGTGAGACCTGGTTACTAGCAAGACATGGTATAGGGTATTATGATTGTTATTAGTCGTGTGCTATGGGGGAGACAAAAAAATAAACAATAATAAAGGTAAACATTAGTAAATGAAGACATTTATGTTGTATTTGTTTAAAATAACACCAGCCAAGTCTAAACATTTTTAAAACAAATTAACATTCTGTTAGCTGCAATTGTTTTACAAAAATCCCAACTCCAGCCACTCTTTGTCTTATTTGCAGGAGGCAATCGGGGCTTGAGTTTGCAGACTGCAAGGCTAGCCATGGTCATAGTGTTAGTACAAAAAGCATGGTTTTGCAGTTATCTGCAGCACGCATTTCCAGCTCATAGCTAAATTACATGGAAAAGGGGCAAAATAAATGAATGTATATTGCAAAGTTGTTTTACTACATATAACTAAACATTTTATATATTAATCTCTAGTGGTTTACTATCCCATTAGACAATATGTGTTCAGACAATGGCCTCTATTTAACAAAGTCTGGCGGACCTGATCCGACAGTGCGGATCAGGTCCGCCAGACCTCGCTGAATACGGAGAGCAATACGCTCTCCGTATTCAGCATTGCACCAGCAGCTCACAAGAGCTGCTGGTGCAAAGCCGCCCCACTGCAGACTCGCGGCCAATCGGCTGCCAGCAGGGAGGTGTCAATCAACCTGATCATACTCGATCGGGTTGATTTCCGGCGATGTCTGTCCGCCTGCTCAGAGCAGGCGGACAGGGTTGTGGAGCAGCGGTCTCTGTGACCGCTGCTTCATAACTGCTGTTTCTTGGGAGCCTGCAGGCTCGCCAGAAACACGGGGCCTCAAGCTCCATTCAGAACTTGATAGATATGCCCCAATATGTGTGTAGTGATGTCCCGAACTGTTCGCCCGCGAACGGTTCACGGCGAACATAGTTTGTTCACGTTCGCGGCTGTGGGCGAACA
This sequence comes from Bombina bombina, assembly GCF_027579735.1. Classification (NCBI taxonomy): domain Eukaryota; kingdom Metazoa; phylum Chordata; class Amphibia; order Anura; family Bombinatoridae; genus Bombina; species Bombina bombina. The sequence goes on from NC_069503.1 coordinate 1,127,857,429, forward strand.
CATGCAATGTTCGATCCGCCCCCTATGTGTCATCATTGAGGAAACTTTGACCCTGTATGTCACAGCCTTCTGACACATTAGAGCCAATCAGCATCAGACACTTCCTCACAGACCCTCCCAGCTTCTTGGCAGCAGCCATTTTAGACTCATAACGACCTTGCTTTCTTAGTGAGGGGACGTGTTGTTTTTGTGCTGCTGACATTATAGGGAAATAGATAGCTAGGCTAGTTTAGTGTATTTAGTGTCCACTACAGTCCAGAAGGACTCCACTCATCTCTGCTGCAAGGACAGCACCCCAAAAAGCCCTTTTTAGGGCTATAATTTGAGCCGTTTTTTTTTTTTCCGTATTTTTATTAGCATTTGCCTGGCTTTCAGCCTGTGTGTAAGGCTCACAGCATATGCTGTGATTACTGCCACCACTGATATCTGCCTAACAACATTAGTTTAAATTTAACCAACAAAAATTTGAAATTATTTTGCTAGTGTAATTTATTTTCATTTTCTATCAGGCTTGTGTCACACAGCATATACTCTGGTTCATTGCTCTGTGCCAGCCACCAGTGGTCATATCCGCTTATAACATTATTTTAAATTTAAAAAAAAAATTTTAAATCATTTTGCTAGTGTAATCTAATTACATTTTCTATCAGGCCTGTGTCTGTCAGGCTCACACAGCATATACTTCATTTTTTTATTCAGTCTTTTGGTTAATTGCTCTGTGCCAGGCAGCCACCACTCATATCTGCTTCACCTTATTTTAAATTAAAAAGAAAAAACTTTTAAATTTTTTTGTTAGTGTGATCTAATATAATTTTTTATCAGGCATGTGTGTTTTGCTGACTTACAGAGCATACTGTGTTTAATTGCTGCCCTCCCTAGTCTATGAGCCATGACTCATATGTGTTTAACCTTTTTTTAAATTCCCCCCCCCCAAAAAAAAACTTTAAATCATTTTTCTAGTGTAATCTAATTGTATTTTCTATCAGGCGTGTGTGTATCTGACTTACAGAGCCTACTGTTTTTAATAGCTGCCCTTCCAAGGCTATCAGCCACGACTCATATGTATGTGCTTAACCTTTTTCTTTAAATTCCCCCAAAAAATATTAAATCATTATGCTAGTGTAATCTAATTTTATTTTCTATCAGGCCTGTGTCTAACTATCTATCTGACTTACAGAGCATACTGTTGTTAATTGCTGCCCTACGTAGCAGCTAGCCAGTGCGACCACTCATATGTGCACTGCTTAACATTATTTTAATATTAAAATATAAAATTTTAAATTATTTTGCTAGTGTAATCTAACAATTTTCTATCAGGCCTGTGTTTTTCTCACTTACACAGCATACTGTGTTAAATTGCTGCCCTACCTACCAGCCACGACTCATATCTGCCAGCCTGTGTGCCAGGCCCAACTAGCCAATTAGTGCCACCAATCATATTTCTTTTAACAGTATTGAAAAAATTGTAAATCATCACTGTTTTGACTGTGAATCTGCAGTCTACTAGTGCCCTGGGCCTTGAATTACATTTTCCTCCTGCCTGCCAGCCTGTGTGCCAGGCCGACTTGCCAACTATTTACACCAATCATATTTGTTGTCACAGTATTGTTAATAATTAAAATTTAATTTTTTTTTATTATTATTCTGAATCCTCAGTTTGCTCGTGCCATTGAATTGCACTTTCCTCCTGCCTGCCAGCCTGTGTGCCAGGCCCAACTAGCCAATTAGTGCCAGCAATCATATTTCTTTTAACAGTATTGAAAAAATTGTCAATCATCACTGTTTTGACTGTGAATCTGCAGTCTACTAGTGCCCATGAATTGCATTTTTCTCCTGCCTGCCAGCCTGTGTGCCAGGCCGACTTGCCAACTAGTTACACCAATCTTATTTGTTGTCACAGTATTGTTAATAATTAAAATTAAAAACATTTCGATTGTTATTCTGAATCCACAGTTTGCTCGTGCCATTGAATTGCACTTTCCTCCTGCCTGCCAGCCTGTGTGCCAGGCCCAACTAGCCAATTAGTGCCACCAATCATAGTTGTTGTAACAGTATTGTTAATCTTTAAAATTACAAATTTTTCGATTGTGATTCATCAGTTTGCTCGTGCCATTGAATTGCACTTTCCTCCTGCCTGCCAGCCTGTGTGCCAGGCCCAACTAGCCAATTAGTGCCACCAATCATATTTCTTGTAACAGTATATAAAAAAATTTAAATCCTAATTTTTTTGACTGCAAATCTTCAGTCTCCTAGTGCCATTGAATTGCAGTTTCCTCCTGCCTACCAGCCTGTGTGCCAGGCCCAACTAGCCAATTAGTGCCACCAATCATAGTTGTTGTAACAGTATTGTTAATATTTAAAATTAAACATTGTTCGATTGTGAATCATCATTTTGCTTCTGCCATTGAATTGCACTTTCCTCCTGCCTGCCAGCCTGTGTGCCAGGCCCAACTAGGCAATTAGTGCCACCAATCATAGTTGTTTTAACAGTATTGAAAAAATTATAAATTATCACTTTTTTGACTGTGAATCTGCAGTATAGTAGTGCCATTGAATTGCATTTCCCTCCTGCCTGCCAGCCTGTGGGGCAGGCCCAACTAGCCAATTAGTGCCACCAATCATAGTTGTTATAGCAGTATAGAAAAAATTGTAAATCATCACTTTTTTGACTGTGAATATGCAGTCTAGTCTAGTAGTGCCATTGAATTGCAGTTCCCTCCTGCCTGCCAGCCTGTGTGCCAGGCCGACTTGCCAACTAGTTACACCAATCATAGTTGTTGTAACAGTATTGTTAATCTTTAAAAGTAATAAATTGTTTGCTTGTGAATCATCAGTTTGCTCGTGCCATTGAATTGCACTTTCCTCCTGCCTGCCAGCCTGTGTGCCAGGCCCAACTAGCCAATTACTGCCAGCAATCATATTTATTTTAACAGTATAGAAAAAATTTAAAATCATAAGTTTTTTTTACTGCAAATCTTCAGTCTCCTAGTGCCATTGAATTGTAGTTTCCTCCTGCCTGGCAGCCTGTGTGCCAGTCCCAACTAGCCAATTAGTGCCACCAATCATAGTTGTTTAAACAGTATTGAAAAAATTGTAAATCATCACTTTTTTGACTGTGAATCTGTAGTCTAGTAGTGCCATTGAATTGCAGTTCCCTCCTGCCTGCAAGCCTGTGTGCCAGGCCGACTTGCCAACTAGTTACACCAATCATATTTGTTGTCACAGTATTGTTATTATTTAAAATAAAAAAAAATTGATTGTTATTCTGAAACCTCAGTTTGCTTGTGCCACTGAATTGCACTTTCCTCCTGCCTGCCAGCCTGTGTGCCAGGCCCAACTAGCCAATTAGTGCCAGCAATCATATTTCTTTTAACAGTATTGAAAAAATTGCCAATCATCACTGTTTTGACTGTGAATCTGCAGTCTACTAGTGTCCTTGAATTGCATTTTCCTCCTGCCTGCCAGCCTGTGTGCCAGGCCGACTTGCCAACTATTTACACCAATCATATTTGTTGTCACAGTATTGTTAATAATTAAAATTAAAAAATTTTTGATTGTTATTCTGAATCCTCAGTTTGCTCGTGCCATTGAATTGCACTTTCCTCCTGCCTGCCAAGCTGCCAGCCTGTGTGCCAGGCCCAACTAGCCAATTAGTGCCAGCAATCATATTTCTTTTAACAGTATTGAAATATTTGTCAATCATCACTGTTTCGATTGTGAATCTGCAGTCTACTAGTGCCCTTGAATTGCATTTTCCTCCTGCCTGCCAGCCTGTGTGCCAGGCCGACTTGCCAACTAGTTACACCAATCATATTTGTTGTCACAGTATTGTTAATAATTAAAATTAAAAAAAAAATTATTGTTATTCTGAAACCTCAGTTTGCTAGTGCCATTGAATTGCACTTTCCTCCAGCCTGTGTGCCAGGCCCAACTAGCCAATTAGTGCCAGCAATAATATTTCTTTTAACAGTATTGAAAAAATTGTCAATCATCACTGTTTTAACTGTGAATCTGCAGTCTACTAGTGTCCTTGAACTGCATTTTCCTCCTGCCTGCCAGACTGTGTGCCAGGCCGACTTGCCAACTAGTTACACCAATCTTATTTGTTGTCACAGTATTGTTAATAATTCAAATAAAAACATTTCGATTGTTATTCTGAATCCTCAGTTTGCTCGTGCCATTGAATTGCACTTTCCTCCTGCCTGCCAGCCTATGTGCCAGGCCCAACTAGCCAATTAGTGCCACCAATCATAGTTGTTGTAACAGTATTGTTAATCTTTAAAATTACAAATTGTTCGATTGTGATTCATCAGTTTGCTCGTGCCATTGAATTGCACTTTCCTCCTGCCTGCCAGCCTGTGTGCCAGGCCCAACTAGCCAATTAGTGCCACCAATCATATTTCTTGTAACAGTATATAAAAAAATTTAAATCCTATTTTTTTTTACTGCAAATCTTCAGTCTCCTAGTGCCATTGAATTGCAGTTTCCTCCTGCCTGCTAGCCTGTGTGCCAGGCCCAACTAGCCAATTAGTGCCACCAATCATAGTTGTTGTAACAGTATTGTTAATATTTAAAATTAAACATTGTTCGATTGTGAATCATCATTTTGCTTCTGCCATTGATTTGCACTTTCCTCCTGCCTGCCAGCCTGTGTGCCAGGCCCAACTAGCCAATTAGTGCCACCAATCATATTTCTTGTAACAGTATATAAAAAAATTTAAATCCTTATTTTTTTTACTGCAAATCTTCAGTCTCCTAGTGCCATTGAATTGCAGTTTCCTCCTGCCTGCCAGCCTGTGGGGCAGGCCCAACTAGCCAATTAGTGCCACCAATCATAGTTGTTGTAACAGTATTGTTAATATTTAAAATTAAACATTGTTCGATTGTGAATCATCAGTTTGCTTGTGCCATTGAATTGCACTTTCCTCCTGCCTGCCAGCCTGTGTGCCAGGCCCAACTAGGCAATTAGTGCCACCAATCATAGTTGTTTTAACAGTATTGAAAAAATTATAAATCATCACTTTTTTGACTGTGAATCTGCAGTATAGTAGTGCCATTGAATTGCATTTCCCTCCTGCCTGCCAGCCTGTGGGGCAGGCCCAACTAGCCAATTAGTGCCACCAATCATAGTTGTTATAACAGTATAGAAAAAATTGTAAATCATCACTTTTTTTACTGTGAATCTGCAGTCTAGTCTAGTAGTGCCATTGAATTGCAGTTCCCTCCTGCCTGCCAGCCTGTGTGCCAGGCCGACTTGCCAACTAGTTACACCAATTATAGTTGTTGTAACAGTATTGTTAATCTTTAAAAGTAATAAATTGTTCGCTTGTGAATCATCAGTTTGCTCGTGCCATTGAATTGCACTTTCCTCCTGCCTGCCAGCCTGTGTGCCAGGCCCAACTAGCCAATTAGTGCCAGCAATCATATTTCTTTTAACAGTATTGAAAAAATTGTAAATCATCACTGTTTTGACTGTGAATCTGCAGTCTACTAGTGCCCTGGGCCTTGAATTACATTTTCCTCCTGCCTGCCAGCCTGTGTGCCAGGCCGACTTGCCAACTATTTACACCAATCATATTTGTTGTCACAGTATTGTTAATAATTAAAATTTAATTTTTTTTTATTATTATTCTGAATCCTCAGTTTGCTCGTGCCATTGAATTGCACTTTCCTCCTGCCTGCCAGCCTGTGTGCCAGGCCCAACTAGCCAATTAGTGCCAGCAATCATATTTCTTTTAACAGTATTGAAAAAATTGTCAATCATCACTGTTTTGACTGTGAATCTGCAGTCTACTAGTGCCCATGAATTGCATTTTTCTCCTGCCTGCCAGCCTGTGTGCCAGGCCGACTTGCCAACTAGTTACACCAATCTTATTTGTTGTCACAGTATTGTTAATAATTAAAATTAAAAACATTTCGATTGTTATTCTGAATCCACAGTTTGCTCGTGCCATTGAATTGCACTTTCCTCCTGCCTGCCAGCCTGTGTGCCAGGCCCAACTAGCCAATTAGTGCCACCAATCATAGTTGTTGTAACAGTATTGTTAATCTTTAAAATTACAAATTTTTCGATTGTGATTCATCAGTTTGCTCGTGCCATTGAATTGCACTTTCCTCCTGCCTGCCAGCCTGTGTGCCAGGCCCAACTAGCCAATTAGTGCCACCAATCATATTTCTTGTAACAGTATATAAAAAAATTTAAATCCTAATTTTTTTGACTGCAAATCTTCAGTCTCCTAGTGCCATTGAATTGCAGTTTCCTCCTGCCTGCCAGCCTGTGTGCCAGGCCCAACTAGCCAATTAGTGCCACCAATCATAGTTGTTGTAACAGTATTGTTAATATTTAAAATTAAACATTGTTCGATTGTGAATCATCATTTTGCTTCTGCCATTGAATTGCACTTTCCTCCTGCCTGCCAGCCTGTGTGCCAGGCCCAACTAGGCAATTAGTGCCACCAATCATAGTTGTTTTAACAGTATTGAAAAAATTATAAATCATCACTTTTTTGACTGTGAATCTGCAGTATAGTAGTGCCATTGAATTGCATTTCCCTCCTGCCTGCCAGCCTGTGGGGCAGGCCCAACTAGCCAATTAGTGCCACCAATCATAGTTGTTATAGCAGTATAGAAAAAATTGTAAATCATCACTTTTTTGACTGTGAATATGCAGTCTAGTCTAGTAGTGCCATTGAATTGCAGTTCCCTCCTGCCTGCCAGCCTGTGTGCCAGGCCGACTTGCCAACTAGTTACACCAATCATAGTTGTTGTAACAGTATTGTTAATCTTTAAAAGTAATAAATTGTTTGCTTGTGAATCATCAGTTTGCTCGTGCCATTGAATTGCACTTTCCTCCTGCCTGCCAGCCTGTGTGCCAGGCCCAACTAGCCAATTACTGCCAGCAATCATATTTATTTTAACAGTATAGAAAAAATTTAAAATCATAAGTTTTTTTTACTGCAAATCTTCAGTCTCCTAGTGCCATTGAATTGTAGTTTCCTCCTGCCTGGCAGCCTGTGTGCCAGTCCCAACTAGCCAATTAGTGCCACCAATCATAGTTGTTTAAACAGTATTGAAAAAATTGTAAATCATCACTTTTTTGACTGTGAATCTGTAGTCTAGTAGTGCCATTGAATTGCAGTTCCCTCCTGCCTGCAAGCCTGTGTGCCAGGCCGACTTGCCAACTAGTTACACCAATCATATTTGTTGTCACAGTATTGTTATTATTTAAAATAAAAAAAAATTGATTGTTATTCTGAAACCTCAGTTTGCTTGTGCCACTGAATTGCACTTTCCTCCTGCCTGCCAGCCTGTGTGCCAGGCCCAACTAGCCAATTAGTGCCAGCAATCATATTTCTTTTAACAGTATTGAAAAAATTGCCAATCATCACTGTTTTGACTGTGAATCTGCAGTCTACTAGTGTCCTTGAATTGCATTTTCCTCCTGCCTGCCAGCCTGTGTGCCAGGCCGACTTGCCAACTATTTACACCAATCATATTTGTTGTCACAGTATTGTTAATAATTAAAATTAAAAAATTTTTGATTGTTATTCTGAATCCTCAGTTTGCTCGTGCCATTGAATTGCACTTTCCTCCTGCCTGCCAAGCTGCCAGCCTGTGTGCCAGGCCCAACTAGCCAATTAGTGCCAGCAATCATATTTCTTTTAACAGTATTGAAATATTTGTCAATCATCACTGTTTCGATTGTGAATCTGCAGTCTACTAGTGCCCTTGAATTGCATTTTCCTCCTGCCTGCCAGCCTGTGTGCCAGGCCGACTTGCCAACTAGTTACACCAATCATATTTGTTGTCACAGTATTGTTAATAATTAAAATTAAAAAAAAAATTATTGTTATTCTGAAACCTCAGTTTGCTAGTGCCATTGAATTGCACTTTCCTCCAGCCTGTGTGCCAGGCCCAACTAGCCAATTAGTGCCAGCAATAATATTTCTTTTAACAGTATTGAAAAAATTGTCAATCATCACTGTTTTAACTGTGAATCTGCAGTCTACTAGTGTCCTTGAACTGCATTTTCCTCCTGCCTGCCAGACTGTGTGCCAGGCCGACTTGCCAACTAGTTACACCAATCTTATTTGTTGTCACAGTATTGTTAATAATTCAAATAAAAACATTTTGATTGTTATTCTGAATCCTCAGTTTGCTCGTGCCATTGAATTGCACTTTCCTCCTGCCTGCCAGCCTATGTGCCAGGCCCAACTAGCCAATTAGTGCCACCAATCATAGTTGTTGTAACAGTATTGTTAATCTTTAAAATTACAAATTGTTCGATTGTGATTCATCAGTTTGCTCGTGCCATTGAATTGCACTTTCCTCCTGCCTGCCAGCCTGTGTGCCAGGCCCAACTAGCCTATTAGTGCCACCAATCATATTTCTTGTAACAGTATATAAAAAAAATTAAATCCTATTTTTTTTTACTGCAAATCTTCAGTCTCCTAGTGCCATTGAATTGCAGTTTCCTCCTGCCTGCTAGCCTGTGTGCCAGGCCCAACTAGCCAATTAGTGCCACCAATCATAGTTGTTGTAACAGTATTGTTAATATTTAAAATTAAACATTGTTCGATTGTGAATCATCATTTTGCTTCTGCCATTGATTTGCACTTTCCTCCTGCCTGCCAGCCTGTGTGCCAGGCCCAACTAGCCAATTAGTGCCACCAATCATATTTCTTGTAACAGTATATAAAAAAATTTAAATCCTTATTTTTTTTACTGCAAATCTTCAGTCTCCTAGTGCCATTGAATTGCAGTTTCCTCCTGCCTGCCAGCCTGTGGGGCAGGCCCAACTAGCCAATTAGTGCCACCAATCATAGTTGTTATAACAGTATAGAAAAAAATTGTAAATCATCACTTTTTTGACTGTGAATCTGCAGTCTCCTAGTGCATTGAATTGCAGTTTCCTCCTGCCTGGCAGCCTGTGTGCCAGTCCCCACTAGCCAATTAGTGCCACCAATCATACAGAGAGTGCAAAAATTATTAGGCAAGTTGTATTTTTGAGGATTAATTTTATTATTGAACAACAACCATGTACTCAATGAACCCAAAAAACTCATTAATATCAAAGCTGAATATTTTTGGAAGTAGTTTTTAGTTTGTTTTTAGTTTTAGCTATTTTAGGGGGATATCTGTGTGTGCAGGTGACTATTACTGTGCATAATTATTAGGCAACTTAACAAAAAACAAATATATACCCATTTCAATTATTTATTTTTACCAGTGAAACCAATATAACATCTCAACATTCACAAATATACATTTCTGACATTCAAAAACAAAACAAAAACAAATCAGTGACCAATATAGCCACCTTTCTTTGCAAGGACACTCAAAAGCCTGTCATCCATGGATTCTGTCAGTGTTTTGATCTGTTCACCATCAACATTGTGTGCAGCAGCAACCACAGCCTCCCAGACACTGTTCAGAGAGGTGTACTGTTTTCCCTCCTTGTAAATCTCACATTTGATGATGGACCACAGGTTCTCAATGGGGTTCAGATCAGGTGAACAAGGAGGCCATGTCATTAGATTTTCTTCTTTTATACCCTTTCTTGCCAGCCACGCTGTGGAGTACTTGGACGCGTGTGATGGAGCATTGTCCTGCATGAAAATCATGTTTTTCTTGAAGGATGCAGACTTCTTCCTGTACCACTGCTTGAAGAAGGTGTCTTCCAGAAACTGGCAGTAGGACTGGGAGTTGAGCTTGACTCCATCCTCAACCCGAAAAGGCCCCACAAGCTCATCTTTGATGATACCAGCCCAAACCAGTACTCCACCTCCACCTTGCTGGCATCTGAGTCGGACTGGAGCTCTCTGCCCTTTACCAATCCAGCCACGGGCCCATCCATCTGGCCCATCAAGACTCACTCTCATTTCATCAGTCCATAAAACCTTAGAAAAATCAGTCTTGAGATATTTCTTGGCCCAGTCTTGACGTTTCAGCTTGTGTGTCTTGTTCAGTGGTGGTCGTCTTTCAGCCTTTCTTACCTTGGCCATGTCTCTGAGTATTGCACACCTTGTGCTTTTGGGCACTCCAGTGATGTTGCAGCTCTGAAATATGGCCAAACTGGTGGCAAGTGGCATCTTGGCAGCTGCACGCTTGACTTTTCTCAGTTCATGGGCAGTTATTTTGCGCCTTGGTTTTTCCACACGCTTCTTGCGACCCTGTTGACTATTTTGAATGAAACGCTTGATTGTTCGATGATCACGCTTCAGAAACTTTGCAATTTTAAGAGTGCTGCATCCCTCTGCAAGATATCTCACTATTTTTTACTTTTCTGAGCCTGTCAAGTCCTTCTTTTGACCCATTTTGCCAAAGGAAAGGAAGTTGCCTAATAATTATGCACACCTGATATAGGGTGTTGATGTCATTAGACCACACCCCTTCTCATTACAGAGATGCACATCACCTAATATGCTTAATTGGTAGTAGGCTTTCGAGCCTATACAGCTTGGAGTAAGACAACATGCATAAAGAGGATGATGTGGTCAAAATACTCATTTGCCTAATAATTCTGCACTCCCTGTAGTTGTTTAAACAGTATTGAAAAAATTGTAAATCATCACTTTTTTGACTGTGAATCTGTAGTCTAGTAGTGCCATTGAATTGCAGTTCCCTCCTGCCTGCAAGCCTGTGTGCCAGGCCGACTTGCCAACTAGTTACACCAATCATATTTGTTGTCACAGTATAGTTATTATTTAAAATAAAAAAAAAATTGATTGTTATTCTGAAACCTCAGTTTGCTTGTGCCACTGAATTGCACTTTCCTCCTGCCTGCCAGCCTGTGTGCCAGGCCCAACTAGCCAATTAGTGCCAGCAATCATATTTCTTTTAACAGTATTGAAAAAATTGCCAATCATCACTGTTTCGATTGTGAATCTGCAGTCTACTAGTGCCCTTGAATTGCATTTTCCTCCTGCGTGCCAGCCTGTGTGCCAGGCCGACTTGCCAACTAGTTACACCAATCTTATTTGTTGTCACAGTATTGTTAATAATTAAAATTAAAACATTTTCGATTGCTATTCTGAATCCTCAGTTTGCTCGTGCCATTGAATTGCACTTTCCTCCTGCCTGCCAGCCTGTGTGCCAGACCAAACAAGCCAATTAGTGCCAGCAATCATATTTCTTTTAACAGTATTGAAAAAATTGTAAATCATCACTGTTTTGACTGTGAATCTGCAGTCTACTAGTGCCCTGGGCCTTGAATTGCATTTTCCTCCTGCCTGCCAGCCTGTGTGCCAGGCCGACTTGCCAACTATTTACACCAATCATATTTGTTGTCACAGTATTGTTAATAATTAAAATTAAAAAAAATGTGATTTTTATTCTGAATCATCAGTTTGCTCGTGCCATTGAATTGCACTTTCCTCCTGCCTGCCAGCCTGCGTGCCAGGCCCAACTAGCCAATTAGTGCCAGCAATCATATTTCTTTTAACAGTATTGAAAAAATTGTCAATCATCACTGTTTTGATTGTGAATCTGCAGTTTACTAGTGTCCTTGAATTGCATTTTCCTCCTGCCTGCCAGCCTGTGTGCCAGGCCGACTTGCCAGCTAGTTACACCAATCATATTTGTTGTCACAGTATAGTTAATAATTAAAATTAAAAAATGTTTGATTGTTATTCTGAATCCTCAGTTTGCTCGTGCCATTGAATTGCACTTTCCTCCTGCCTGCCAGCCTGTGTGCCAGGCCCAACTAGCCAATCAGTGCCAGCAATCATATTTCTTTTAACAGTATTGAAAAAATTGTCAATCATCACTGTTTTGACTGTGAATCTGCAGTCTACTAGTGCCCTTGAATTGCATTTTCCTCCTGCCTGCCTGCCTGTGTGCCAGGCCCAACTAGCCAATTAGTGCCACCAATCATATTTCTTGTAACAGTATTGAATTTTTTTTAATCATAACTGTTTTGACTGTGAATCTTCAGTCTCCTAGTGCCATTGAATTGCAGTTGCCTTTCTCCCAGTGTGTGTGCCAGACAGGCCCATTTGCCAACTATTGCCAACAATCATATTTGTTGTCACAGTACTTCTAATATTTAAAAAAATTAACAATTTGTGACTTTTAAAACATCTGTCTTTTTTTTGTTGTCAGTCAGTCCACTTGCCCAGTGCCACCACTCATAATTTGTGTAATAGTATTGTCAGTGTCCATTTTAAAAAAAATGACAGGCAGAGGCAAGCCACCCCGCAGGTTCCGTGGTCATGGTCCTGTGATTCCTTTAGACCCTACAAATATGCACATTGTTCAGACGCCGGGTGCCAGGGGGGACGCGAAAAGTTCTGAGCAGGACCTAGTTGAATGGCTAACACAGGACACCCAATCTTCTACAGCTTCCGCTCCTAGTCCTCCTAACCTTGACGCACCATCTACGTCCAGCTGTGCTTTGGGCACGTCTCAAGTGACCAGTGCCACTCGCCCACCTGTCGCCACCACCAACACTAGCACCACAGCTGCTTCACTTGATCTGTCACAGGAGTTATTGACACATCAGTTGGAAGAAATGAGTGATGCGCAACCATCATTGACAGAGTATGTAGATAACAGTGATATGTCTCAGTCAGGCAGCATTACCGACATGGAGGTACGGTGTGATGATGATGATGTTGTACCCGCTGCTGCTTCCTTTCTTGATGTGTCAGATACAAGTGAAGCGGTTGATGATGATGTGTCGGTGGATGTCACGTGGGTGCCTGTAGAAGAAAAGAAGAAGCAAGGGAAAGTTCAGATGGGAGACAGAGAGGAGGAGGAGGAGACGAGTTGGAAGCATGGGGAGGTCGTCTCAAGGAGCTAGTGACACAGTCAGACAGCATGCATCGGCACCCGGGGTCAGCCAGACAGCACGCCGATGCCCATCAACGCATGCTGTTGCCACCACCAGAATGCCGTCATCGCAGAGCTCAGCAGTGTGGCATTTTTTTTGTGTGTCTGCCTCTGACAACAGCGATGCCATTTGCAACCTGTGCCAAAAGAAACTGAGTCGTGGGAAGTCCAACACCCACCTAGGTACAACTGCTTTGCAAAGGCACATGGTCTCCCATCACAAACGCCGATGGGTAGAACACATGAGTAGAAGCAGCACACAAACTGGAGCCGCCCTCCTCCTCCTGCTCCAGCATCTTCAGCCACGTCAACCACTGCTGTCCTCCTTGCCCCCTCTCAACCATCCTCCACTGAGTCTCTCTTACGTAGCAGTTCCTGGTCATCTGCCCACAGTCAGCTGTCTGTCAGGGACATGTTTGAGCGTAAGAAGCCAATTTCTCAAAGTCACCCCCATTCCCAGCGTCTGACAGCTGGCTTGTCTGAACTCTTAGCCTGCCAGCTTTTACCATACAAGCTGGTGGAGTCTGATGCTTTCAAAAAAATTTTATCTATTGGGACACCGCAGTGGAAGGTACCTGGCAGAAATTTCTTTTCACAAAAGGCAATCCCAAACCTGTACTCTGTTGTTCGAAAGGAAGTTATGGCATGTCTGGCACACAGCGTTGGGGCAAGGGTCCATATGACCACGGATAGCTGGTCTGCAAAGCATGGTCAGGGCAGGTATCACCTGCGCATTGGGTAAACCTGCTGACGTCTGAGAAGCATGGAATGCGTGGCTCTGCAGAAGAGTTGGTGACACCACCACGACTTGCAGGCAGGCCTGCTGCTACCTCCTCTACTCCTCCTACTCCATCCTCCTCCATAACCTCTTCCTTGGCTGAGTCCTCTTCTGCTTCTGCGTCTTGCTCCACATCAATGGCACCCCCCCAGCTCCCCAGGTACTATTCCACATCCCGGGTACGGCAGTGTCACGCCATCTTGGGATTGACTTGCCTGAAAGCGGAGAGTCACACCGCACCAGCACTCCTGACTGCCCTGAACGCACAGGTGGATAAGTGGCTGACTCCGTACCAACTGGAGATTGGCAAGGTTGTTTCTGACAATGGAAGTAATTTGGTGGCGGCATTGAAATTGGGCAAGTTGACACATGTGCCGTGCATGGCACATGTGTGTAATCTAATTGTACAACGATTTGTCCATAAGTACCCAGGCTTACAGGACGTCCTGAAGCAGGCCAGGAAGGTGTGTGGCCATTTCAGGCATTCCTACATGGCCATGGCACACTTGTCCGATATCCAGCGTCGAAACAACCTACCAGTGAGGCGCTTGATTTGCGACACCCTGACACGGTGTTGTCACCTCTCTGGTACCCGTGGTGTTGTACGTGGCTGGGGGGAAGAAGATAACCTCAGTGAGATCAGTGAGGAGGAGGAACGGGACATGATTAGCTCGGCATCCAACCTTGTTCAAATGGGTTCTTTCATGCTGTCGTGCCTGTTGAGGGACCCTCGTATAAAAAAGCTGAAGGAGAACGACCTGTACTGGGTGTCCACGCTCCTCGACCCCCGGTATAAGCATAAAGTGCCTGAAATGTTACCAAATTCCCGCAAGTCGGAAAGGATGGAGCATTTTAAAAATAAATTTAAAAATATGCTTTACACAGCGTATAAGGGTGATGTGACAGCACAACGGGAATGTAACAGGGGAAGAGATGAAAGTTATCCTCCTCCTCCCACGACCACGGCGGCAAGGACAGGATGCTTTCCTGACGTCTTGTTGATGGAGGACATGCGTACCTTTTTAACTCCCATGCATCCCCAGAGCCTATCGGGATCCAGCCTCAGAGAAAGACTCAACCGACAGGTAGCAGACTACCTAGCTTTAACTGCGGATCTCGACACTCTCAGGAGCGATGGACCCCTTGACTACTGGGTGTGCAGGCTTGACTTGTGGCCTGAGCTATCCCAATTTGCAATGGAACTTCTGGCCTGCCCCGCTTCAAGTGTCCTGTCCGAAAGGACCTTCAGTGCAGCAGGAGGTTTTGTCACTGAGAAGAGAAGTCGCCTAGGTCAAAAAAGCCTTGACTATCTCACTTTTATAAAAATGAATGAGGGATGGATCCCGAAGGGACTGACATTGGGCGATACATTTGATTAAAAAAGGCCTGATGATGAGATGAGCTGGCTTGGGCTACAACTGGTACACACGCTGTTTTTTTTTTTCTTATAAAGCCGGATGACTTGCTTGACTTATCCGCCAACAACTAGTGTTCAAGCCACAAGCTTTAAGGGCACTTTCTAAATGTTTTACAAACATCAATTTTTCTGGCCACTGCTACAGCAGTGGCTACAACAATACCCACATTTTTCAGTCATTTGTACATTCCTAATTTTTCTGGCCTCTGCTGCTGCTCTGTGGGTACAAAACTCAAATAAAAAAATAAGGCACATAACAGTGATTAAACTGTTAAGAATAGTACAACTTAACACACCAGTCATATCTGGTGGACCATTAAATTGCACGCACAGTGCCCCAAATGTGAAGGAGGAGTACCGACCAAGCATCTTTATCCATCTCTTGGTTGCTCTAAATTATCTCCGGGTTCCATCTATGCCATACCTGTACTCTATTGTGCAAAAGGGTGGCATATGTGGTGTTTCATGCTGTTGTGCCTGTTGCGGGTCGTGGCCCATGGTATAAAAAGGCTGAAGGAGAACGACCTGTAATGGGTGTCCAAGCACATTTTTTGAAAAATGTTCCGGGTTCCTCTCAATGATCTCCGGGTTTCTAAAATGGATGCCATACCTCTACTCGATTGTGCAAAAGGATGGCATATGTGGTGTTTCCTGCAGTTGTTTCTGTTGAGGGTGCTGGACCCTCTTATAAAAATGCTGAAGGAGAACGACCTGTACTGGGTGTCCAAGCATGTTTTTTTTGGCAATTTCACGTTTCCAAAAAATTATCTCTGGGTTTCTAAAATCAATGCCGTACCTGTACTCTATTGTTCAAAAGGATGCCATATGTCGTCTTTACTGCTGTTGTTTCATATGAGGGTCCTGGACCCTCTTATAAAAAGGCTGAAGTAGAAAGAAGTGTCCTGGGTGTCCAATCATTTTTTTGGTTCAATTTCCCGGTTGCAACAAATTATCTCCGGGTTTCTAAAATCAATGCTTTACCTGTACTGTATTGTTCAAAAGGATGCCATATGTCTTCTTTCCTGCTGTTGTTACTGTTGAGGGTCCTGGACCCTCTTATAAAAAGGCTGAAGGAGAAAGAAGTGTACTGGGTGTCCATCCAATCATTTTTTTTATTCAAATTCCCTGTTGCAACAAATTATCTCCGGGTTTCTAAAATCAATGCTGTACCTGTACTCTATTGTTCAAAAGGATGCCATATGTTCTCTTTCCTGCTGTTGTTTCTGTTGAGGATCCTGGACCCTCTTATAAAAAAGGCTGAAGGAGAAAGAAGTGTACTGGGTGTCCATCCAATTTTTTTTTTTATTCTAATTCCCGGTTGCAACAAATTATCTCCGGGTTTCTAAAATCAATGCTGTACCTGTACTCTATTGTTCACAAGGATGCCATATGTCCTCTTTCCTGCAGTTGTTTCATATGAGGGTCCTGGAGCCTCTTATAAAAAGGCAGAAGGAGAAAGAAGTGTACTGGGTGTCCTGTCCAATCAATGTTTTTTTCTATTTCCCGTTTCCTAATAATTATCTCCGGGTTTCTAAAATCAATGCTTTACCTGTACTCTATTGTTCCAAAGAATGGCATATGTCCTCTTTCCTGCTGTTGTTTCTGTTGAGGGTCCTGGACCCTCTTATAAAAAGGCTGAAGTAGAAAGAAGTGTACTGGGTCACCCAATAATTTTTTGGGTTCAAATTCGCGGTTCCTACAAATTATCTCTGGGTTTCTAAAATCAATGCTGTACCTGTAATCTATTGTTCAAAAGGATGCCATATGTCCTCTTTCCTGCTGTTGTTTTTTTTTTAGGGTCCTGGACCCTCTTATAAAAAAGGCCTAAGGATAAAGAAGTGTACTGGGTGTCCAATCAATGTTTTTTTCTATTTCCCAGTTGCCAAAAATTATCTCTGGGTTTGTAAAATCAATGCCTTACCTGTAATCTATTGTTCAAAAGGATGCCATATGTCCTCTTTCCTGCTGGTGTTTTGTTTGAGGGTCCTGGACCCTCTTATAAAAAGGCCTAAGGAGAAAGAAGTGTACTGGGTGTCCAATCAATGTTTTTTTCTATTTCCCAGTTGTCAAAAATTATCTCTGGGTTCCTAAAATCAATGCCTTGCCTGTAATCTATTGTTCAAAAGGATGCCATATGTCCTCTTTCCTGCTGGTGTTTTGTTTGAGGGTCCTGGACCCTTTTATAAAAAGGCCTAAGGAGAAAGAAGTGTATTGGGTGTCCAATCAATGTTTTTTTCTATTTCCCAGTTGCCAAAAATTATCTCTGGGTTTCTAAAATCAATGCTGTACCTGTACTCTATTGTTCAAAAGGATGCCATATGTCCTCTTTCCTGCTGGTGTTTTGTTTGAGTGTCCTGGACCCTCTTCTAAAAAGGCCTAAGGAGAAAGAAGTGTACTGGGTTTCCAATCAATGTTTTTTTATATTTCCCAGTTGCCAAAAATTATCTCTGGGTTTCTAAAATCAATGCTGTACCTGTACTCTATTGTTCAAAAGGATGCCATATGTCCTCTTTCCTGCTGGTGTTTTTTTTTTTTAGGGTCCTGGACCCTCTTCTAAAAAGGCCTAAGGATAAAGAAGTGTACTGGGTATCCAATCAATGTTTTTTTCTAATTCCCAGTTGGCAAAAATTATCTATGGGTTTCTAAAATCAATGCCTTGCCTGTAATCTATTGTTCAAAAGGATGCCATGTCCTCTTTCCTGCTGGTGTTTTGTTTGAGGGTCCTGGACCCTCTTATAAAAAGGCTTAAGGAGAAAGAAGTGTACTGGGTGTCCAATCAATGTTTTTTTCTATTTCCCAATTGCAAAAAATTATATCTGGGTTTTTAAATTCAATGCCTTACCTGTAATCTATTGTTCAAAAGGATGCCATATGTCCTCTTTCCTGCTGCTGTTGTTTCATATGAGGGTCCTGGAGCCTCTAATAAAAAGGCCTAAGGATAAAGAAGTGTCCTGGGTGTCCTGTCCAATCAATATTTTTCTCTATTTCCCGGTTGCAACAAATTATCTCTGGGTTTTGAAAATCAATGCCTTGCCTGTAATCTATTGTTCAAAAGGATGCCATGTCCTCTTTCCTGCTGTTGTTTTGTTTGAGGGTCCTGGACCCTCTTCTAAGAAGGCCGAAGGATAAAGAAGTGTACTGGGTGTTCAATCAATGTTTTTTTTCTATTTCCCAGTTGCAAAAATTATATCTGGGTTTTTAAAATCTATGCCTTACCTGTAATCTATTGTTCAAAAGGATGCCATCTGTCCTCTTTCCTGCTGCTGTTTCTGTTGAGTGTCCTGGAGCCTCTTATAAAAAGGCCGAAGGATAAATAAGTGTACTGGGTGTCCAGTCCAATCAATGTTTTTTTCTATTTCCCATTAACTAAAAATTATCTACGGGTTTGTACAATCAATGCCTTACCTGTAATCTATTGCTCAAAAGGATGCCATCTGTCCTCTTTCCTGCTGTTGTTTCTGTTGAGGGTCCTGGACCCTTTTATAAAAAGGCCTAAGGAGAAAGAAGTGTACTGGGTGTCCTGTCCAATCAATGTTTTTTTCTATTTCACGTTTCCTACAAATTATCTCTGGGTTTCTAAAATCAATGCTGTACCTGTACTCTATTGTTCAAAAGGATGCCATATGTCCTCTTTCCTGCTGTTGTTTTTGTTGAGGGTCCAGGACCCTCTTCTAAAAAGGCCGAAGGAGAACAAACTGTACTGTACTTGGTGTCCAAGCATGTTTTTTTTTTCAATTTCACGGTTCCTAAAAAATATCTCTGTGTAACTAAAATCAATGCCATACCTGTACTCTATTGTTCAAAAGGATGGCATATGTAGTGTTTCATTCTGTTGTGGCTGTTGAGGGTCATGGGCCATCGTATAAAACGGCTAAAGGAGAACAACCTGTACTGCCATGATGCTCCTTTTAGGCAGGCCAGCGCTTTGCATACATGCCCACAGACCTGCCTGCAACTGTTATACGCAATTTTGTGAAAGGAAGTAACCTTACCATGGTTCCCTGACAGCACGTCTTGTTGTTATATTTTGGTGAGGGTAATCATGATGGCCATGTAGACCACCCCCGAGAGGCCTGGAAGTAACAGGGATGAAAGTGCTAAGAATAGTACAACTTGAAACAACCGAGTTAGCCATGGGTGTTAGTCCAAGACCGCTTGGCTTTTTTTTTGGTTTGGGTGTGGCTAATCATGCAGGCCATATAGACCTGCCACCATTCGGTGTTGTATCAGGTATTAAACTAATAAGAACAGAACTACCAAAATACAGCCAATTAAGGGCCTATCAAGACTGAACCAAGGTTGGATTGTAGTATTTTGGTAGGCTAATCATGATGGCCATGTAGACCACGCCTAAGAGACGCCTGGAAGTAACAGGGATGAGATGAAAGTGCTAAGAATAGTACAACTTGAAACAACCGAGTTAGCCAATGGGTGTTAGTCCAAGACCGCTTGGCTTTTTTTTGGTTTGGGTGCGGCTAATCATGCAGGCCATATAGACCTGCCACCATTCGGTGTTGTATCAGGTATTAAACTAATAAGAACAGAACTACCAAAATACAGCCAATTAAGGGCCTATCAAGACTGAGCCAAGGTTGGATTGTAGTATTTTGGTAGGCTAATCATGATGGCCATGTCGACCACCCCTAAGAGACGCCTGGAAGTAACAGGGATGAGATGAAAGTGCTAAGAATAGTACAACTTGAAACAACCAAGTTAGCCATGGGTGTTAGTCCAAGACCGCTTGGCTTTTTTTTTGTTTGGGTGCGGCTAATCATGCAGGCCATATAGACCTGCCACAATTCGGTGTTGAATCAGGTATTAAACTAATAAGAACAGAACTACCAAAATACAGCCAATTAAGGGCCTATCAAGACTAAGCCAAGGTTGGATTGTAGTATTTTGGTAGGCTAATCATGATGGCCATGTAGACCACCCCCGAGAGGCCTGGAAGTAACAGGGATGAAAGTGCTAAGAATAGTACAACTTGAAACAACCGAGTTAGCCATGGGTTTTAGTCCAAGATCGCTTGTCTTTTTTTTGGTTTGGGTGCGGCTAATCATGCAGGCCATATAGACCTGCCACCATTCGGTGTTGTATCAGGTATTAAACTAATAAGAACAGAACTACCAGAGGCGGGGCGTAACCATGCAGGCACATGGTTGCACAGTGAAAAAGCTCCGTGGCCATTCCCTACCTAATGGTATAATAAATGCCCTATTTAGACTTTAAAAAGTTATAGGCACCTTTATTAAGAACTCCGCATTTGCCGCATGTAAGTTAGAAACTATTTTGAAAAAATCTGGGACATTGATAGCCGCTTATGTGAAGCGCTCCTAAAGAAAATAACGGGCGCCATCTTGTCTGCCTACCAGAGACATCGAAACCGCAGCTATATGAAGATCGGCCCTTAGAATATATTTGGGCAAAACTACCAACCGGACAGGGGGAAAAAAAAAAGAAAAGAAAAATTGCAGTACTCGGCGATAGCGGTAAGGATAAATCGACTACTGAATAACAGCTCACTCCAGACATAACCCAGGCGCATTTGACAGAGAACACACGTTCTACATTCTTCTGACGTGGCGCAGCAAAGAAAATAGAAAGTAAATCACAATATACAGTAAGCTTCATGGATTTTATTATGGGACAAGTTATATAAAAGTAACGCCAAATCACTCACTCTCTGGTGGCGGCGAGTCAGCATTAGGCAGCCTTTTTGGGGCACTTACATCTTGCGATGATATAATTCTAAATATTAGAAACCGGTGCAGTAAACATACTAGAGCCAACATATGAAAGGAGCCACAAGAAGCACACATACAATACTGGCTTTTACAATCATTGTCTAGGGCTATTTGTTAAAATTATAATACTGTGTATTTACTCACGATCCCTAGAGATCTCCATTAAACACATAGGCACTGAGCTATTATAGACCTGTCCCACAGGCGCTGTGGATAGTCATATGGCAGCAAGAAAATCAGCAAGAGCCAGTAAATCTTCAACTATCACTTCTACTACTCCAGTCAGCTCATTTTTTAAACCCAAAGGAAAAGATATTGTTCATAACTTAAAAAAGCTGTACAAATGTCAACAATGGAGCCCGCAACCTCAGAAGTAGATACCCCACTGCCACAAGCTACACTGACACAGATACAGCAAAATATAGCACTACTTCCATCAAAGAACGACATTGCCGACTTGAAATCCTTTATAAAAGGTGAGATCTCATCCCTCAGAAAGGATATGAACGACTTGAATTCTAAAATTGAATATATAGAAGAGGGTCAGGAGCAATTGGAAACCTTAATCAGTGAAAATACACAACACTTGAATTGTCAGACCTCACTAGTCCATTCCTTACAACTGAAAGTGGAAGATTTAGACAACCGTGGCCGTCGCAGCAATCTGAGGATTAGGGGTATACCTGAGATGATTAACCAGGACACTCTCACAGATTATCTTCTTAGGCTCTTTAAACATCTAGAGCCTAACTTAGACCTCTCTGAAGCATCAATTGAGAGAGCCCATCGGGCTTTAAGACCAAAGCCTACCCCACCAAATCCTCCTAGGGACGTTATTTTGAAATTTGTCATCTTTCAACAAAAGGAGGCGATTTGGAAGCAAGCAAGAACCCACAGATCAATAACTTTCCAAGGACACAGTTTACAAATCTATCAGGACTTATGCCCAGCAACTATTGAAAGGAGAAGATCACTACGATTCATTACAACTACCCTACAAGAACATAATATAAAATATAGATGGGGTTTCCCATTTAGCCTATTGGTACATAAAGATGGGAAGACCTACATATATAAAGACATGGAGGACTTGGACACTCTAGCTAAGGGCCTCAATCTCACCTTTGAGACCCCTCTGAACCAGGAAATGACAAGCCCGGGATTATCTCCAACTCACTTGCCCAAACCTCGCAGGTCGTTGTGGAACAGAGTGTCCAGAACTCGCACTCAGGATAATACAAATAAGTGAACTTTGTTCATGTTCTGGGAAGGAGTGCTCTCCTTTTCGATGTAGAAGATGTCTAAAAGCCCTGCTACCTAATATTACAGGTCGTATATGTTGGTTTTATTTTAAATTATATTGTTGTATACCTATACCTGCAAAGACCATATATTGTAAAGGGCAAAATATCTGTAATTCTATACCAATGTGTACGTATTATTATATGAACACATTCATAGAAGTGAAATATAATGTTATCACAGTTGAGTTATAATACTGTATGAAGAAAAGTTAATAGAGTTTAATCGTTGATAAATAGTTTCAAATTCTAGGCCCCTCTGGGCAGAAAAACATTGAAATATATATTCTCAGATAGAATCATATATAAGTGTTTAGGCTTACTGGCAATTGCGGTCTTTTATGTTATTTATTTCTATGCCGTTGAAAAAGACCGTTGGGAGGGAATAGCTTCCTCACCAAAATATCATATTGTTTTTGAACGTGTTTATGTTTAAAATGTTTAATGTGTTTAAAATGTTCTTTTTCTTTCTTACTTCTCTTCTTTCCATGCTGCAATGCTCGTATCAGGTAAAAACTAGAAATTATTCCTACTCCTGCCCAGTCATTGGCTCACATAAAAGCCCTAGGAATCACATGTTGATTTTTCATGTCTGAATATTCTCCCAAAAAACCATCCTCAAATACACTAAAAATACAATCTATTAATGCACAGGGACTAAATATACCAAATAAAAGATCACAAGCCCTTAGAGACTTTCATAGAAATAAATCAGATTTAATATTCATACAAGAGACCCATTTCCGTAGAGGAAAAGAACCCAATACATTCAAGCAAAGGTTTGGAATTAGCTACTATGCATCCCATATAAAATCTAAAAAGCAAGGAGTGGGCATTCTAATTAAAAAAAATATCCCATTTCGGGACATTGAAGTCTTGAGAGACAAACAAGGTAGATACCTTATAGTGGTAGGACTCTTATACGGCAGACCGATCACTTTGGTCTCTTTCTATACCCCAAATATCAAACAATATACTTTTATTAAACAACTAGCTAACCTTATACTCGAACACCAAAAGGGAATTTTGATAATGTGTGGTGACCTAAATATGCCATTAAACCCGCTAAAAGATTGCTCAGCAACGCGCTCGTCGGTTCCCCAATCACAAATAACACAGACTCTAAATACTTTTAAAAAACTAACAGTAAAACACCTATGGAGATTGCACCATCCAAATTGGGAGGATTACACTTTTTTCTCATTCCCATATAAACAATACTTGCGTATCGACTACATATTCACTGATGTTACTGGCCTTTCCCTATTCAGGTCTACCCATATAACACCTATAACTTGGTCAGATCATGCATCAGTAATGGGAGAATTATGCTGGCCTTCCAAACCTATCCATGATTACGTTTGGAGATTAGATACCCAGATGTTATCAGACCCAGGTATAACGCAACAAATCTCCTCTGCCATTACGGATTATTTTTCAAATAATAATATTACCGGGGTTTCTCCATCATCTGTATGGGAGGCCCATAAATGTGTGATACGGGGGGAACTGATGTCTATCAAGGCATCCATTAATAAAAAAAGACGCGAATATACAGTAAATATCATTTCCTCAATAGAATCCCTGGAAAACCAGCACAAAATACACCCCACCAACCACGATTTACTATTAATCATTAAAAAAGAAAAAGATAAATTAGCCTCCCTTATAAATAAAGAACATAAAAAGCAAGCTCTACGTCTCCAGCAATGGAATTATGAAGGTCAGAATAAATCAGGTAGATCCCTGGCGAGATATTTGAGGATAAAACAACAGAAAAATTATATTCTAAGTATAAGGGATAAAAACAATATAACGCACCAATCTACACAAGCCATAACCAAGGTATTTCACAAATACTTTGAAGAACTTTATAACCTAAATAACGATAGGGTTCACAACATTTCATATCAGGAAGATAAATTAAAAGACATAAACTCTTATCTAGCATCACTTAATCTCCCTAGCCTAACGGAGGACCAACAGTCCCAACTAGAAGAACCCATATCTTTGGAAGAAATTAAAAAGGCGGTTAAGGATCTCCCATCAAATAAGGCACCTGGCCCTGATGGCTTTTGTAACCAATATTATAAAACGTTTAAGGAAGAACTACTTCCACACATCTCCACGTATTTTAATCATATTGACGAAACTAAACAATTTTCTCCCAGATCATTGGAAGCCCACATTACTCTTCTCCCCAAGCCTAGAAAATTGTTAGACTCCCCTGCCCACTACAGACCTATTTCCTTAATAAACACAGATGCTAAAATATATGCGAAGATTCTGGCTATCAGACTAAATTCAATATTACCAATCTTAATACATCGGGACCAGGTGGGATTTGTTCCTAAGAGGGAGGCAAAGGACAACACAATCAGGGCCTTAAATTTAATCCAACATATGCAGGATGAAAATTTTCCGGGAATATTGTTGTCCATAGACGCAGAAAAGGCCTTTGACCGTGTTGGCTGGGATTTCTTGAGGGCTACCCTGGGGTTTATGGGACTAGGTCCTAAAATAACGGATAGAATATTTGCACTTTACACTAAACCCACTGCCAAATTGATAATTAATGGAACATTATCCCCCCCTTTTGAAATTAAAAATGGAACTCGCCAGGGTTGCCCCCTCTCCCACTTTTATTTGCTTTCTTTATTGAAACCCTAGCCACTAAAATTAGACAGAATTCATTGATCAAAGGAGTCCAGGTAAATTCGGAAATGTACACCATATCATTATTCGCAGATGATATTCTTTTCACGATATCTGACCCGGTTAAGTCGATTCCCCCTCTACTGGGTGAATTTGATAGATTTAGGTCCCTATCAAATTTTGCAATTAACAAAACAAAATCCGAGGTTTTGAATGTAAATTTAGACGAACAGACATTAACAACCACTAAAAATCTTATGCCCTTTACAATGTGCCCCTCTGCCTTGCACTATTTGGGTATTAATCTGACTAATCAAATTGAAAGTACATTCCAACTTAACTATATCCCAATTCAAAAAACTATAATAAGAGACCTATAATCATGGCTTTCAAAGAAGCTATCTTGGATGGGGAGAATAAATGTTATAAAAATGAACATCTTTCCCAGGTTGTTATACGTAATGCAAGCTCTCCCGATTCCAATTCCTAAGAATTATACTATCGCCATGCAGAAAGCTTTTAGCGACTATGTATGGCGTAGAAGACCCCCACGGATAAATTCTAAGATCATGCAAACCCCAAGCCTTCAAGGAGGATTGGGTATACCGAATATAGAGAAATATCGCCAAGCCATATTCCTTCAAAGGGTTGTGGATTGGTGCATACATTACGACCATAAAAGATGGGTCCAACTTGAACATGGTTTGTCGGGAAGGTCACATCTGGGGAGATTGTGCTGGGATCCCACTTTTACACCCAACAAACATAATCTGGGCTCTCACTTGATATCAGAAACATACAAAATCTGGGATGCCACGATAATATCTAACCCATATATGTCATCAAAACCCTCTCCATTAACTTCTATCATAAAATCTGAACAATTTAAATTAGACATAAGCAATCCAGATGTACTCCCACTTTCACACTACAGAGATATCCCAATTCATTACATCTCATCAAACGAAAAGCTCTAGTCGAGAGAGGACCTCATTGATAAGGGATATAGCTTATTCTGCAATTGGTACCAATATACCAGAATTCACTACCATATATCACAACATAAACAAAAAGGGAATTTGCTTAGACCACTTACCAATTTTGAGCAATTATGCGCTGCAATCCCTCCTTTAACTCACACCTTATCGCTAATTTATAAAATATTGACTCAGGTTCCACCGGGTCACACCCACCCATTCATGGAAAAGTGGGAGGATGAACTAGGTGTAATAATACTCCCTCAGACGAGCTCCATAATATACCAAAACGTTCCTAAAACCTCTATATCTCTATCTCTGCAGGAAATCAATATAAAGCTTTTACATAGATGGTATTTCTCTCCGATGAAACTAAATAAACTATATAAAAACAAATCTAAGCGGTGCTGGAGGTGTGGACATGCGCACGTGTAACATATCTCAGCCTAATGTCACTATCCCTTTAAGAAATCCTTTTCTGACTGCTGCATTTGGGCAGTATTCACATTCAGCCTGCCTGCCTGATTAATCATTCATGCACCTGATTACCTCAGCCTCTTTTTAAGCCTTCTCAGGTCTAATGTGCCTTGCATTAACATTGAAGTTGTGATCCTGAACAGAGGTCTGTGACTGTTTCCTGCATGAACTTAGCAACTATTCCAAGATACAGCATTTCCTATTACCTATGCAAAATATCATCAAACCGCAAGTATCAAAAATATCTCCATTCTGTTTCCTGGACACAGCTACTTAACAATCTCTGAACTTTATTATAATTCAACTATGCTTTTGCTTACCATCACTCTCTAATTACAACAGCATCTTACTCAGAACTTTATAACTATTTCTCTGCTACAAGTTGTCATTGCTGAAATATCCTGCTGCAAATATGTTAACATATTCTGAACTCTGCATCTATGTGTTCAATTAAAAGCTTTCCTGTGATTCTCCAATATATGTTCAAACAGTAATTAATGCCTTAAACTTAACTTTCACCTGTGCTGCTCTGCTAATTACTGACATACAGCTCATTATAATAATATGTACTGTGAACCTGCAATAAACCAAGTTTGCATCTAAATGCACAAACAG
Organism: Bombina bombina; assembly: GCF_027579735.1. NCBI lineage: Eukaryota > Metazoa > Chordata > Amphibia > Anura > Bombinatoridae > Bombina > Bombina bombina. Next base: position 1,127,884,224 of record NC_069503.1, read on the forward strand.
TAATTAATGCCTAAACTTGCAGCTTGTCTAAGTACCTGTGCAGCTGTGCTTTAACTCTGACATACAGCTTTATATAATATTATGTACTGTGAACCTGCAACAATCCTTAGTTTGCATCTAAGTGTCAATCTTTTACCAGATTACTCTGAAGCCTGAACATTCCACTTTGCTATATTTTTCTCTCATTGAATCCTGCAGTTACTTCTATTAACTAACTATAAGTCACAGTGAACTCAGAATATATTGTATACAAATGTTGCACTCTCCATTTATTCTACAATAACTTCTAGCAACTATGAATCACAGAATATCATCTATCCACGTCCAGGATACTCTTCCCCGGGTCAGGGGTCGGTGTCTTCAAATCCCTACCACTGCCCCGAGGGTCTGTGTCCTGAGCGCATGTACACCGGATCATGACAGAATGTTAATGCCCAAAAAAGGGATCCGCAGTGGTAGTGGATGCACCGACCCTCAAAGGAAAATAAAAAATTACAACATAACTCAGACCCAAGCAATCCCTAAAGGAAAAACAGAAGATTTTCAAACTTTAAAAAATTTAAAGACACAGTACTCCCATTCTAGACAATCCTCTACTCATGTTCGTGGTTACCATTTTGGTGAAACTGATCCTGAATCTGACTATGAAAATGAAGAGGATTTAACCATAGCTTCAGCAGAAAAAAATCAGATCTTTAAAGATTTAAAGAGACAGAACCACTTTTCTAGAATTTCATCTGTTCCTCATGTTTGTGATTCCTATCCTGATGATACTGATTCTGAGTCTGTATATGTCAACAAGGAGGATGACTTCACAGATCCAGCTGAATTGGCATTAGACTGGTATGAGCGCAACTTTAATTCGCCACAAACTCAGACAAGACCTCAACCTATTTGCTATAATGACATCCTTGGTTGTTATATTTACAACATGGATGATACAGACAGCTCCCATCATGAAACCTCTCATGGAAATACTGATATTACCATGGATTCGTTAGATTGGACAGATTCAGAGCTGGAAGAAAGGACATCTGGTTTACAGACTGCTGTTAGGAGTAAAGGTCCGCTCAACTACTATGCTGATTTATCACATCAGAATTATGCATCCAGTGATGAAGAGGATTTCTGTTCTCAACCTTACTACAAGCCACAATGGCAGCAACTTAAGAAGCCTCATACTGGGAAGAAATCTAAGCTCTCTAAGAAAAAGAAGAAGAAGAAGAAAATCCTTCTGCCCACAGAAAATCAGAAGTGCAAAGAGGAAACTCAGCCTGATTCCCCTGTTTTAGATTCTGTTGTACCAGACCCTCTCTTTCCTCCTGACACTGTCAACACCGAGCTGGATGATGTCTATAGTCACTAGCAGTCTCTTCTTAAAGCATCTAATGGTATCTCTTCTCAGACTCTACAACAACTACAAAAACTGTTTCCAACTATTGATTTCTTGCATCCCTCTCATGCTGCCTCAATACCTGTAAACCCTGTGCTAGAAGCAAAAGATAATTCTGTTCCAGATATACAACCTTTCAGTTTACCAGAGATAATCCCTGGAGAATTTAGCTCTGATATTCAAACTCAAATAAGCATGCCTGCTGAACTCCAGATAACTTCTCAGTCAGAATCTTGTGTCACAATTCCTCCGCATCTACCTGAGTGTGGCATATTGCAGTACACTTCACCTTCTCAAAATTCTTCTGTTATTGCATCTAAGAAATTGTTTCCCTTGGGAGATACTTTGCATCAACCTACATTTTCTACTACATCAGTTTCCTGTACAGGAATTCCTGATACTCAATCCTGTGAGGACAACTTTGAACCAAGTTTGCAAGTGGACATTCTTGAACCTGAAACTTGTACAAAAGTTCTTCAAGAAGATTCCCCTGTGCCCATTCCTGTTCCTGTTTTCCATGATTATACTACTAAACCTGACATCAAGGTGGACTCTCTTGTTTTTGACCCTGGTATGGGTATTCCTTTGTTTAACCCAGAAATGGGTGTAATAATACTTGATCCTGAAGATAGCCATGCCCTCTACTCAGAAGCGAGTATGGTTCTTGGCTCTAAAGTGGGTCTTGTTAATTCTTCGTTTATGAACCCTGAAGAAAGCCTTGCCCTCTGCTCAGAAGAGAGTATGGTTCCTGGCTCTAAAGTGGGTTCTTTTTCTTTCTCTATAGTTGAACCTTGCCCTGGCATGGGCATACCTTCACCTGATCCTACTGAGGATATTCCTGAACCTTGCCCAGATGTGGGTACTTCTGAACATTGCCCTGGCATGGGCATTCCTTCACCTGATCCTACTGAGGATAGTCCTGAACCTTGCCCAGATGTGGGTACTTCTGAACATTGCCCTGGCATGGGCATTCCTTCACCTGATCCTACTGAGGATATGACTGAACCTTGCCCAGATGTGGGTATTCCTGAACCTTACCCTGGTGTGGACATTCATATACCTATTCTTAGTGAGAACACTTTTGATTCTGAATCCAGTAAGGAGACATTTCATTTTGAATTAGAAGATGGCAAGAACTGGACAAATCTTGCACTCTACACTCCTATCTCCTATTTTGAAGAAAGCCCTGCTATTGCGTTAGAAGTGGCTATAGCTTTTTCTTTTGGAGTATATCTAATCCTCAGCCAAGAGGTTAATTCTGAGGATACTCAAATCTCTGACCCAAAGGTGGTTAATCTGGTTATCAATCCAGAATGCTGCATCTCTATTTCTGAAGCTGAGGAAAGCCTTTTCATATCTCTAGGACTGGCTGCCTTTTCATTGGCTATATACATGGTCATCTATCATGAAGAACATCCACCTGTCTACCCTCAGAATGATTCTGTGGTAGGAAGCTCATTGTATGTTACGTTCATGCATTCTCACGATGACTACAAAAAAGTTGACTTCAAGTTTTGCTCTCATCATTGTCAAGATCTTTTGATACCTGAATTACATGGCCTTTACTTCGTCATTCAACTTTTTCAAGAGATCTCCAACCCTCCTTTCTTGATTTCCGATTGGACTCACTACCTCCATACACCTACTACCGATTCTCCATATCAATTTTGTTCTCTCTCCTTTTGGATTGTATTGGGCGCCCGGAGGTCGCCTTTAAGGAGGGGAATCTGTAACATATCTCAGCCTAATGTCACTATCCCTTTAAGAAATCCTTTTCTGACTGCTGCATTTGGGCAGTATTCACATTCAGCCTGCCTGCCTGATTAATCATTCATGCACCTGATTACCTCAGCCTCTTTTTAAGCCTTCTCAGGTCTAATGTGCCTTGCATTAACATTGAAGTTGTGATCCTGAACAGAGGTCTGTGACTGTTTCCTGCATGAACTTAGCAACTATTCCAAGATACAGCATTTCCTATTACCTATGCAAAATATCATCAAACCGCAAGTATCAAAAATATCTCCATTCTGTTTCCTGGACACAGCTACTTAACAATCTCTGAACTTTATTATAATTCAACTATGCTTTTGCTTACCATCACTCTCTAATTACAACAGCATCTTACTCAGAACTTTATAACTATTTCTCTGCTACAAGTTGTCATTGCTGAAATATCCTGCTGCAAATATGTTAACATATTCTGAACTCTGCATCTATGTGTTCAATTAAAAGCTTTCCTGTGATTCTCCAATATATGTTCAAACAGTAATTAATGCCTTAAACTTAACTTTCACCTGTGCTGCTCTGCTAATTACTGACATACAGCTCATTATAATAATATGTACTGTGAACCTGCAATAAACCAAGTTTGCATCTAAATGCACAAACAGTAATTAATGCCTAAACTTGCAGCTTGTCTAAGTACCTGTGCAGCTGTGCTTTAACTCTGACATACAGCTTTATATAATATTATGTACTGTGAACCTGCAACAATCCTTAGTTTGCATCTAAGTGTCAATCTTTTACCAGATTACTCTGAAGCCTGAACATTCCACTTTGCTATATTTTTCTCTCATTGAATCCTGCAGTTACTTCTATTAACTAACTATAAGTCACAGTGAACTCAGAATATATTGTATACAAATGTTGCACTCTCCATTTATTCTACAATAACTTCTAGCAACTATGAATCACAGAATATCATCTATCCACGTCCAGGATACTCTTCCCCGGGTCAGGGGTCGGTGTCTTCAAATCCCTACCACTGCCCCGAGGGTCTGTGTCCTGAGCGCATGTACACCGGATCATGACAGCACGGTAACCTTGCCCATATGTGGTGGTGGTGCAAATTAATCCAGACTTTCTGGAGAAATATAGTTGAGGAAGTAGAAGGCATACTGGAGATCCAGCTACCACTAGACCCCACAATTTGGCTATTGAATAAACCACCTAAATTTAAATTGAAATACCAAATGAAACTATTCTATATATTGACAAATGGTGCAAGGTATCTTTTGGCCAGGAATTGGAAAGCAAGAGAGGCCCCTTCTGTAATTATGTGGAAGCATAAAGTATCAGAAATACTCAATAATGAAGAGTACTACTATATTAAAAACGCTAAAATGGATATATTTGCTGAGATGTTGGATACGTGGGAGAGGTATATGAAAAAGTAACAACAGACAAAACCTGCTGATGGCATGGGTAGAGATTTTTATTAAATACTAAACAAAATGTCAAAAGTATTAATTGTATAATATAAGCATTGCTTTTCCTTTCACTTTTCTTGTCTTTTGTCTTCAAATGCTACATTCTTGTTCCTTTATTTTTGTCTACCTCTTCTTTTTTCTTCCTTTTTCTTTTTTCTCACAAGAATAATCCTTACCAGTTTCCCCAGGAGGTAGTCCAGCCTCCTCTCGAAAATAGATTTATTCAAATTATTCTTGTTGCTTTGTATTCTTAAATTATACCGATTGTTTCTGCAAGAAGCTGCGACTTCTACTATGTAAAATTTATTATTGATAATAAAACCGGTATTTAAAAAAAGAAAAAAAAATAAGAACAGAACTACCAAAATACAGCCAATTAAGGGCCTATCAAGACTGAGCCAAGGTTGGATTGTAGTATTTTGGTAGGCTAATCATGATGGCCATGTAGACCACGCCTAAGAGATGCCTGGAAGTAACAGGGATGAGATGAAAGTGCAAAGAACAGTACTACTTGAAACAACCAAGTTAGCCAATGGGTGTTAGTCCAAGACCGCTTGGCTTTTTTTTTGTTTGGGTGTGGCTAATCATGCAGGCCATATAGACCTGCCACCATTCGGTGTTGTATCAAATATTAAACTAATAAGAACACAACTAAAAAAAATCCAGCCAATTAAGGGCCTATCAAGACTGAGCCAAGGTTGGATTGTAGTATTTTGGTAGGCTAATCATGATGGCCATGTAGACCACCCCCGAGAGGCCTGGAAGTAACAGGGATGAAAGTGCTAAGAATAGTACTACTTGAAACAACCAAGTTAGCCATGGGTGTTAGTCCAAGACCACTTGGCTTTTTTTTGGTTTGGGTGCGGCTAATCATGCAGGCCATATAGACCTGCCACCATTCGGTGTTGTATCACGTATTAAACTAATAAGAACAGAACTACCAAAATACAGCCAATTAAGGGCCTTTCAAGACTGAGCCAAGGTTGGATTGTATTATTTTGGTAGGCTAATCATGATGGCCATGTAGACCACCGCTAAGAGACGCCTGGAAGTAACAGGGATGAGATGAAAGTGCTAAGAACAGTACTACTTGAAACAACCGAGTTAGCCAATGGGTGTTAGTCTAAGACCGCTTGGCTTTTTTTTGGTTTGGGTGCGGCTAATAATGCAGGCCATATAGACCTGCCACCATTCGGTATTGTATCAGGTATTAAACTAATAAGAACAGAACTACCAAAATACAGCCAATTAAGGGCCTATCAAGACTGAGCCAAGGTTGGATTGTATTATTTTGGTAGGCTAATCATGATGGCCATGTAGACCACCGCTAAGAGACACCTGGAAGTAACAGGGATGAGATGAAAGTGCTAAGAACAGTACTACTTGAAACAACCGAGTTAGCCATGGGTATTAGTTCAAGACCGCTTGGCTTTTTTTTGGTTTGGGTGCGGCTAATCATGCAGGCCATATAGCCCTGCCACCATTTGGTGTTGTATCAGGTATTAAACTAATAAGAACAGAACTACCAAAATACAGCCAATTAAGGGCCTATCAAGACTGAGCCAAGGTTGGATTGTAGTATTTTGGTAGGCTAATCATGATGGCCATGTAGACCACCCCCGAGAGGCCTGGAAGTAACAGGGATGAAAGTGCTAAGAATAGTACTACTTGAAACAACCGAGTTAGCCATGGGTGTTAGTCCAAGACCGCTTGGCTTTTTTTTTTGTTTGGGTGCGGCTAATCATGCAGGCCATATAGACCTGCCACCATTCGATGTTGTATCAGGTATTAAACTAATAAGAACAGAACTACCAAAATACAGCCAATTAAGGGCCTATCAAGACTGAGCAAAGGTTGGATTGTAGTATTTTGGTAGGCTAATCATGATGGCCATGTAGACCATGCCTAAGAGACGCCTGGAAGTAACAGGGATGAGATGAAAGTGCTAAGAACAGTACTACTTGAAACAACAGAGTTAGCCAATGGGTGTTAGTCCAAGACCGCTTGGCTTTTTTTTGGTTTGGGTGCGGCTAATCATGCAGGCCATATAGACCTGCCACCATTCGGTGTTGTATCAGGTATTAAACTAATAAGAACAGAACTACCAAAATACAGCCAATTAAGGGCCTATAAAGACTGAGCCAAGGTTGGATTGTAGTATTTTGGTAGACTAATCATGATGGACATGTAGACCACCCCCGAGAGGCCTGGTAGTAACAGGGATGAAAGTGCTAAGAATAGTACTACTTGAAACAACCGAGTTAGCCACGGGTGTTAGTCCAAGACCGCTTGGCTTTTTTTTGGTTTGGGTGCGGCTAATCATGCAGGCCATATAGACCTGCCACCATTCGTTGTTGTATCAGGTATTAAACTAATAAGAACAGAACTACCAAAAAACAGCCAATTAAGGGCCTATCAAGACTAAGCCAAGGTTGGATTGTAGTATTTTGGTAGGCTAATCATGATGGCCATGTAGACCACGCCTAAGAGACGCCTGGAAGTAACAGGGATGATATGAAAGTGCTAAGAACAGTACTACTTGAAACAACCTAGTTAGCCAATGGGTGTTAGTCCAAGACCGCTTGGCTTTTTTTTGGTTTGGGTGCAGCTAATCATGCAGGCCATATAGACCTGCCACCATTCGGTGCTGTATCAGGTATTAAACTAATAAGAACAGAACTACCAAAATACAGCCAATTAAGGGCCTATCAAGACTGAGCCAAGGTTGGATTGTATTATTTTGGTAGGCTAATCATGATGGCCATGTAGACCACCGCTAAGAGACGCCTGGAAGTAACAGGGATGAGATGAAAGTGCTAAGAACAGTACTACTTGAAACAACCGAGTTAGCCATGGGTATTAGTCCAAGACCGCTTGGCTTTTTTTTGGTTTGGGTGCGGCTAATCATGCAGGCCATATAGACCTGCCACCATTTGGTGTTGTATCAGGTATTAAACTAATAAGAACAGAACTACCAAAATACAGCCAATTAAGGGCCTATCAAGACTGAGCCAAGGTTGGATTGTAGTATTTTGGTAGGCTAATCATGATGGCCATGTAGACCACCCCCGAGAGGCCTGGAAGTAACAGGGATGAAAGTGCTAAGAATAGTACTACTTGAAACAACCGAGTTAGCCATGGGTGTTAGTCCAAGACCGCTTGGCTTTTTTTTTTTTTTGGGTGCGCCTAATCATGCAGGCCATATAGACCTGCCACCATTCGATGTTGTATCAGGTATTAAACTAATAAGAACAGAACTACCAAAATACAGCCAATTAAGGGCCTATCAAGACTGAGCAAAGGTTGGATTGTAGTATTTTGGTAGGCTAATCATGATGGCCATGTAGACCATGCCTAAGAGACGCCTGGAAGTAACAGGGATGAGATGAAAGTGCTAAGAACAGTACTACTTGAAATAACAGAGTTAGCCAATGGGTGTTAGTCCAAGACCGCTTGGCTTTTTTTTGGTTTGGGTGCGGCTAATCATGCAGGCCATATAGACCTGCCACCATTCGGTGTTGTATCAGGTATTAAACTAATAAGAACAGAACTACCAAAATACAGCCAATTAAGGGCCTATCAAGACTGAGCCAAGGTTGGATTGTAGTATTTTGGTAGACTAATCATGATGGACATGTAGACCACCCCCGAGAGGCCTGGTAGTAACAGGGATGAAAGTGCTAAGAATAGTACTACTTGAAACAACCGAGTTAGCCACGGGTGTTAGTCCAAGACCGCTTGGCTTTTTTTTGGTTTGGGTGCGGCTAATCATGCAGGCCATATAGACCTGCCACCATTCGTTGTTGTATCAGGTATTAAACTAATAAGAACAGAACTACCAAAAAACAGCCAATTAAGGGCCTATCAAGACTAAGCCAAGGTTGGATTGTAGTATTTTGGTAGGCTAATCATGATGGCCATGTAGACCACTCCTAAGAGACATCTGGAAGTAACAGGGATGAGATGAAAGTGCTAAGAATAGTACTACTTGAAACAACCGAGTTAGCCAATGGGTGTTAGTCCAAGACCGCTTGGCTTTTTTTTTGTTTAGGTGTGGCTAATCATGCAGGCCATATAGACCTGCCACCATTCGGTGTTGTATCAGGTATTAAACTAATAAGAACCGAACTACCAAAATACAGCCAATTAAGGGCCTATCAAGACTGAGCCAAGGTTGGATTGTAGTATTTTGGTAGACTAATCATTATGGCCATGTAGACCACGCCTAAGAGATGCCTGGAAGTAACAGGGATGAGCTGAAAGTGCTAAGAATAGTACAACTTGAAACAACCGAGTTAGCCATGGGTGTTAGTCCAAGACTGCTTGGCTTTTTTTTTGGTTTGGGTGCGGCTAATCATGCAGGCCATATAGACCTGCCACCATTCAGTGTTGTATCAGGTATTAAACTAATAAGAACAGAACTACCAAAAAACAGCCAATTAAGGGCCTATCAAGACTGAGCCAAGGTTGGATTGTAGTATTTTGGTAGGCTAATCATGATGGCCATGTAGGCCACCCCCGAGAGGCCTAGAAGTAACAGGGATGAAAGTGCTAAGAATAGTACTACTTGAAACAACCGAGTTAGCCAATGGGTGTTAGTCCAAGACTGCATGGCTTTTTTCTGGTTTGGGTGCGGCTAATCATGCAGGCCATATAGGCCTGCCACCATTCGGTGTTGTATCAGGTATTAAACTAATAAGAACAGAACTACCAAAATGCAGACAATTAAGGGCCTATCAAGACTGAGCCAAGGTTGGATTGTAGTATTTTGGTAGGCTAATCATGATGGCCATTGTAGACCACGCCTAAGAGACGCCTGGAAGTAACAGGGATGAAAGTGCTAAGAATAGTACAACTTGAAACAATCGAGTTAGCCATGTGTGTTAGTCCAAGACCGCTTGGCTTTTTTTTGGTTTGGGTGCGGCTAATCATGCAGGCCATATAGACCTGCCACCATTCGGTGTTGTATCAGGTATTAAACTAATAAGAACAGAACTACCAAAACACAGCCAATTAAGGGCCTATCAAGACTGAGCCAAGGTTGGATTGTAGTATTTTGGTAGGCTAATCATGATGGCCATGTAGACAACCCCAGAGAGGCCTGGAAGTAACAGGGATAAAAGTGCTAAGAAAAGTACTACTTGAAACAACCGAGTTAGCCATGGGTATTAGTCCAAGACCGCTTGGCTTTTTTTTGGTTTGGGTGCGCCTAATCATGCAGGCCATATAGACCTGCCACCATTCGGTGTTGTATCAGGTATTAAACTAATAAGAACAGAACTACCAAAATACAGCCAATTAAGGGCCTATCAAGACTGAGCCAAGGTTGGATTGTAGTATTTTGGTAGGCTAATCATGATGGCCATGTCGACCACCCCTAAGAGACGCCTGGAAGTAACAGGGATGAGATGAAAGTGCTAAGAATAGTACAACTTGAAACAACCGAGTTAGCCATGGGTGTTAGTCTAAGACCGCTTGGCTTTTTTTTGGTTTGGGTGCGGCTAATCATGCAGGCCATATAGACCTGCCACCATTCGGTGTTGTATCAGGTATTAAACTAATAAGAACAGAACTACCAAAATACAGCCAATTAAGGGCCTATCAAGACTGAGCCAAGGTTGGATTGTAGTATTTTGGTAGGCTAATCATGATGGCCATGTCGACCACCCCTAAGAGACGCCTGGAAGTAACAGGGATGAGATGAAAGTGCTAAGAATAGTACAACTTGAAACAACCGAGTTAGCCATGGGTGTTAGTCTAAGACCGCTTGGCTTTTTTTTGGTTTGGGTGCGGCTAATCATGCAGGCCATATAGACCTGCCACCATTCGGTGTTGTATCAGGTATTAAACTAATAAGAACAGAACTACCAAAATACAGCCAATTAAGGGCCTATCAAAGACTAAGCCAAGGATGGATTGTAGTATTTTGGTAGGCTAATCATGATGGCCATGTAGACCACCCCAGAGAGGCCTGGAAGTAACAGGGATGAAAGTGCTAAGAATAGTACAACTTGAAACAACCGAGTTAGCCATGGGTTTTTGTCCAAGACCGCTTGTCTTTTTTTTGGTTTGGGTGCGGCTAATCATGCAGGCCATATAGACCTGCCACCATTCGGTGTTGTATCAGGTATTAAACTAATAAGAACAGAACTACCAAAATACAGCCAATTAAGGGCCTATCAAGACTGAGCCAAGGTTGGATTGTAGTATTTTGGTAGGCTAATCATGATGGCCATGTAGACCACCCCCGAGAGGCCTGGAAGTAATAGGGATGAAAGTGCTAAGAATAGTACAACTTGAAACAACTGAGTTAGCCATGTGTGTTAGTCCAAGACCGCTTGGCTTTTTTTTGGTTTGGGTGCGGCTAATCATGCAGGCCATATAGACCTGCCACCTTTCGGTGTTGTATCAGGTATTAAACTAATAAGAACAGAACTACCAAAATACAGCCAATTAAGGGCCTATCAAGACTGAGCCAAGGTTGGATTGTAGTATTTTGGTAGGCTAATCATGATGGCCATGTAGACCATGCCTAAGAGACACCTGGAAGTAACAGGGATGAGATGAAAGTGCTAAGAACAGTACTACTTGAAACCACCAAGTTAGCCAATGGGTGTTAGTCCAAGACCGCTTGGCTTTTTTTTGGTTTGGGTGCGGCTAATCATGCAGGCCATATAGACCTGCCACCATTCGGTGTTGTATCAGGTATTAAACTAATAAGAACAGAACTACCAAAATACAGCCAATTAAGGGCCTATAAAGACTGAGCCAAGGTTGGATTGTAGTATTTTGGTAGACTAATCATGATGGACATGTAGACCACCCCCGAGAGGCCTGGTAGTAACAGGGATGAAAGTGCTAAGAATAGTACTACTTGAAACAACCGAGTTAGCCATGGGTGTTACTCCAAGACCGCTTGGCTTTTTTTTGGTTTGGGTGCGGCTAATCATGCAGGCCATATAGACCTGCCACCATTCGTTGTTGTATCAGGTATTAAACTAATAAGAACAGAACTACCAAAAAACAGCCAATTAAGGGCCTATCAAGACTGAGCCAAGGTTGGATTGTATTATTTTGGTAGGCTAATCATGATGGCCATGTAGACCACCGCTAAGAGACGCCTGGAAGTAACAGGGATGAGATGAAAGTGCTAAGAACAGTACTACTTGAAACAACCGAGTTAGCCATGGGTATTAGTCCAAGACCGCTTGGCTTTTTTTTGGTTTGGGTGCGGCTAATCATGCAGGCCATATAGACCTGCCACCATTTGGTGTTGTATCAGGTATTAAACTAATAAGAACAGAACTACCAAAATACAGCCAATTAAGGGCCTATCAAGACTGAGCCAAGGTTGGATTGTAGTATTTTGGTAGGCTAATCATGATGGCCATGTAGACCACCCCCGAGAGGCCTGGAAGTAACAGGGATGAAAGTGCTAAGAATAGTACTACTTGAAACAACCGAGTTAGCCATGGGTGTTAGTCCAAGACCGCTTGGCTTTTTTTTTTTTTTGGGTGCGCCTAATCATGCAGGCCATATAGACCTGCCACCATTCGATGTTGTATCAGGTATTAAACTAATAAGAACAGAACTACCAAAATACAGCCAATTAAGGGCCTATCAAGACTGAGCAAAGGTTGGATTGTAGTATTTTGGTAGGCTAATCATGATGGCCATGTAGACCATGCCTAAGAGATGCCTGGAAGTAACAGGGATGAGATGAAAGTGCTAAGAACAGTACTACTTGAAACAACAGAGTTAGCCAATGGGTGTTAGTCCAAGACCGCTTGGCTTTTTTTTGGTTTGGGTGCGGCTAATCATGCAGGCCATATAGACCTGCCACCATTCGGTGTTGTATCAGGTATTAAACTAATAAGAACAGAACTACCAAAATACAGCCAATTAAGGGCCTATCAAGACTGAGCCAAGGTTGGATTGTAGTATTTTGGTAGACTAATCATGATGGACATGTAGACCACCCCCGAGAGGCCTGGTAGTAACAGGGATGAAAGTGCTAAGAATAGTACTACTTGAAACAACCGAGTTAGCCACGGGTGTTAGTCCAAGACCGCTTGGCTTTTTTTTGGTTTGGGTGCGGCTAATCATGCAGGCCATATAGACCTGCCACCATTCGTTGTTGTATCAGGTATTAAACTAATAAGAACAGAACTACCAAAAAACAGCCAATTAAGGGCCTATCAAGACTAAGCCAAGGTTGGATTGTAGTATTTTGGTAGGCTAATCATGATGGCCATGTAGACCACGCCTAAGAGACGCCTGGAAGTAACAGGGATGAAATGAAAGTGCTAAGAACAGTATTACTTGAAACAACCTAGTTAGCCAATGGGTGTTAGTCCAAGACCGCTTGGCTTTTTTTTGGTTTGGGTGCGGCTAATCATGCAGGCCATATACACCTGCCACCATTCGGTGTTGTATCAGGTATTAAACTAATAAGAACAGAACTACCAAAATACAGCCAATTAAGGGCCTATCAAGACTGAGCCAGGGTTGGATTGTAGTATTTTGGTAGGCTAATCATGATGGACATGTAGACCACTCCTAAGAGACATCTGGAAGTAACAGGGATGAGATGAAAGTGCTAAGAATAGTACTACTTGAAACAACCGAGTTAGCCAATGGGTGTTAGTCCAAGACCGCTTGGCTTTTTTTTGGTTTAGGTGTGGCTAATCATGCAGGCCATATAGACCTGCCACCATTCGGTGTTGTATCAGGTATTAAACTAATAAGAACAGAACTACCAAAATACAGCCAATTAAGGGCCTATCAAGACTGAGCCAAGGTTGGATTGTAGTATTTTGGTAGACTAATCATTATGGCCATGTAGACCACGCCTAAGAGATGCCTGGAAGTAACAGGGATGAGCTGAAAGTGCTATGAATAGTACAACTTGAAACAACCGAGTTAGCCATGGGTGTTAGTCCAAGACTGCTTGGCTTTTTTTTTGGTTTGGGTGCGGCTAATCATGCAGGCCATATAGACCTGCCACCATTCAGTGTTGTATCAGGTATTAAACTAATAAGAACAGAACTACCAAAAAACAGCCAATTAAGGGCCTATCAAGACTGAGCCAAGGTTGGATTGTAGTATTTTGGTAGGCTAATCATGATGGCCATGTAGGCCACCCCCGAGAGGCCTAGAAGTAACAGGGATGAAAGTGCTAAGAATAGTACTACTTGAAACAACCGAGTTAGCCAATGCGTGTTAGTCCAAGACTGCATGGCTTTTTTCTGGTTTGGGTGCGGCTAATCATGCAGGCCATATAGGCCTGCCACCATTCGGTGTTGTATCAGGTATTAAACTAATAAGAACAGAACTACCAAAATGCAGACAATTAAGGGCCTATCAAGACTGAGCCAAGGTTGGATTGTAGTATTTTGGTAGGCTAATCATGATGGCCATGTAGACCACGCCTAAGAGACGCCTGGAAGTAATAGGGATGAAAGTGCTAAGAATAGTACAACTTGAAACAATCGAGTTAGCCATGTGTGTTAGTCCAAGACCGCTTGGCTTTTTTTTGGTTTGGGTGCGGCTAATCATGCAGGCCATATAGACCTGCCACCTTTCGGTGTTGTATCAGGTATTAAACTAATAAGAACAGAACTACCAAAATACAGCCAATTAAGGGCCTATCAAGACTGAGCCAAGGTTGGATTGTAGTATTTTGGTAGGCTAATCATGATGGCCATGTAGACCATGCCTAAGAGACGCCTGGAAGTAACAGGGATGAGATGAAAGTGCTAAGAACAGTACTACTTGAAACCACCAAGTTAGCCAATGGGTGTTAGTCCAAGACCGCTTGGCTTTTTTTTGGTTTGGGTGCGGCTAATCATGCAGGCCATATAGACCTGCCACCATTCGGTGTTGTATCAGGTATTAAACTAATAAGAACAGAACTACCAAAACACAGCCAATTAAGGGCCTATCAAGACTGAGCCAAGGTTGGATTGTAGTATTTTGGTAGGCTAATCATGATGGCCATGTAGACAACCCCCGAGAGGCCTGGAAGTAACAGGGATGAAAGTGCTAAGAATAGTACAACTTGAAACAACCGAGTTAGCCATGGGTTTTAGTCCAAGACCGCTTGTCTTTTTTTTGGTTTGGGTGCGGCTAATCATGCAGGCCATATAGACCTGCCACCATTCGGTGTTGTATCAGGTATTAAACTAATAAGAACAGAACTACCAAAATATAGCCAATAAAAGGCCTATCAAGACTGAGCCAAGGTTGGATTGTAATATTTTGGTAGGCTAATCATGATGGCCATGTAGACCACCCCCGAGAGGCCTGGAAGTAACAGGGATGAAAGTGCTAAGAATAATACAACTTGAAACAACTGAGTTAGCCATGTGTGTTAGTCCAAGACCGATTGGCTTTTTTTTGGTTTGGGTGCGGCTAATCATGCAGGCCATATAGACCTGCCACCTTTCGGTGTTGTATCAGGTATTAAACTAATAAGAACAGAACTACCAAAATACAGCCAATTAAGGGCCTATCAAGACTGAGCCAAGGTTGGATTGTAGTATTTTGGTAGGCTAATCATGATGGCCATGTAGACCATGCCTAAGAGACGCCTGGAAGTAACAGGGATGAGATGAAAGTGCTAAGAACAAAACTACTTGAAACAACCGAGTTAGCCAATGGGTGTTAGTCCAAGACCGCTTGGCTTTTTTTTGGTTTGGGTGCGGCTAATCATGCAGGCCATATAGACCTGCCACCATTCGGTGTTGTATCAGGTATTAAACTAATAAGAACAGAACTACCAAAACACAGCCAATTAAGGGCCTATCAAGACTGAGCCAAGGTTGGATTGTAGTATTTTGGTAGGCTAATCATGATGACCATGTAGACAACCCCCGAGAGGCCTGGAAGTAACAGGGATAAAAGTGCTAAGAATAGTACTACTTGAAACAACCGAGTTAGCCATGGGTGTTAGTCCAAGACCGCTTGGCTTTTTTTTGGTTTGGGTGCGCCTAATCATGCAGGCCATATAGAACTGCCACCATTCGGTGTTGTATCAGGTATTAAACTAATAAGAACAGAACTACCAAAATACAGCCAATTAAGGGCCTATCAAGACTGAGCCAAGGTTGGATTGTAGTATTTTGGTAGGCTAATCATGATGGCCATGTAGACCACCCCTAAGAGACGCCTGGAAGTAACAGGGATGAGATGAAAGTGCTAAGAATAGTACAACTTGAAATAACCGAGTTAGCCATGGGTGTTAGTCCAAGACCGCTTGGCTTTTTTTTGGTTTGGGTGCGGCTAATCATGCAGGCCATATAGACCTGCCACCATTCGGTGTTGTATCAGGTATTAAACTAATAAGAACAGAACTACCAAAATACAGCCAATTAAGGGCCTATCAAGACTAAGCCAAGGATGGATTGTAGTATTTTGGTAGGCTAATCATGATGGCCATGTAGACCACCCCCGAGAGGCCTGGAAGTAACAGGGATGAAAGTGCTAAGAATAGTACAACTTGAAACAACTGAGTTAGCCATGTGTGTTAGTCCAAGACCGCTTGGCTTTTTTTTGGTTTGGGTGCGGCTAATCATGCAGGCCATATAGACCTGCCACCATTCGGTGTTGTATCAGGTATTAAACTAATAAGAACAGAACTACCAAAATACAGCCAATTAAGGGCCTATCAAGACTGAGCCAAGGTTGGATTGTAGTATTTTGGTAGGCTAATCATGATGGCCATGTAGACCACCCCCGAGAGGCCTGGAAGTAACAGGGATGAAAGTGCTAAGAATAGTACTACTTGAAACAACCGAGTTAGCCATGGGTGTTAGTCCAAGACCGCTTGTCTTTTTTTTTTTTTGGGTGCGGCTAATCATGCAGGCCATATAGACCTGCCACCATTCAGTGTTGTATCAGGTATTAAACTAATAAGAACAGAACTACCAAAATACAGCCAATTAAGGGCCTATCAAGACTGAGCCAAGGTTAGATTTTAGTATTTTGGTAGGCTAATCATGATGGCCATGTAGACCACGCCTAAGAGATGCCTGGTTGTAACAGGGATGAGATGAAAGTGCTAAGAACAGTACTACTTGAAACAACCGAGTTAGCCAATCGGTGTTAGTCCAAGACTGCTTGGCTTTTGTTTTTGTTTAGGTGCGGCTAATCATGCAGGCCATATAGACCTGCCACCATTCGGTGTTGTATCAGGTATTAAACTAATAAGAACAGAACTACCAAAATACAGCCAATTAAGGGCCTATCAAGACTGAGCCAAGGTTGGATTGTAGTATTTTGGTAGGCTAATCATGATGGCCATGTAGACCACCCCCGAGAGGCCTGGAAGTAACAGGGATGAAAGTGCTAAGAATAGTACTACTTGAAACAACCGAGTTAGCCATGGATGTTAGTCCAAGACCGCTTGGCTTTTTTTTGGTTTGGGTGCGGCTAATCATGCAGGCCATATAGACCTGCCACCATTCGGTGTTGTATCAGGTATTAAACTAATAAGAACAGAACTACCAAAATGCAGCCAATTAAGGGCCTATCAAGACTGAGCCAAGGTTGGATTGTAGTATTTTGGTAGGCTAATCATGATGGCCATGTAGACCACGCCTAAGAGATGCCTGGAAGTAACAGGGATGAGATGAAAGTGCTAAGAACAGTACTACTTGAAACAACCGAGTTAGCCAATGGGTGTTAGTCCAAGACCGCTTGGCTTTATTTTGGTTTGGGTGCGGCTAATCATGCAGGCCTTATAGACCTGCCACCATTCGGTGTTGTATCAGGTATTAAACTAATAAGAACAGAACTACCAAAATACAGCCAATTAAGGGCCTATCAAGACTGAGCCAAGGTTAGATTGTAGTATTTTGGTAGGCTAATCATGATGGCCATGTAGACCACGCCTAAGAGACGCCTGGAAGTAACAGGGATGAGATGAAAGTGCTAGGAATAGTACTACTTGAAACAACCGAGTTAGCCAATGGGTGTTAGTCCAAGACCGCTTGGCTTTTTTTTGGTTTGGGTGCGGCTAATCATGCAGGCCATATAGACCTGCCACCATTCGGTGTTGTATCAGGTATTAAACTAATAAGAACAGAACTACCAAAATACAGCCAATTAAGGGCCTATCAAGACTGAGCCAAGGTTGGATTGTAGTATTTTGGTAGGCTAATCATGATGGCCATGTAGACCACCCCTAAGAGACGCCTGGAAGTAACAGGGATGAGATGAAAGTGCTAAGAACAGTACTACTTGAAACAACCGAGTTAGCCAATGGGTGTTAGTCCAAGACCGCTTGGCTTTTTTTTGGTTTGGGTGCGGCTAATCATGCAGGCCATATAGACCTGCCACCATTCGGTGTTGTATCAGGTATTAAACTAATAAGAACAGAACTACTAAAACACAGCCAATTAAGGGCCTATCAAGACTGAGCCAAGGTTGGATTGTAGTATTTTGGTAGGCTAATCATGATGACCATGTAGACAACCCCCAAGAGGCCTGGAAGTAACAGGGATAAAAGTGCTAAGAATAGTACTACTTGAAACAACCGAGTTAGCCATGGGTGTTAGTCCAAGACCGCTTGGCTTTTTTTTGGTTTGGGTGCGCCTAATCATGCAGGCCATATAGACCTGCCACCATTCGGTGTTGTATCAGGTATTAAACTAATAAGAACAGAACTACCAAAATACAGCCAATTAAGGGCCTATCAAGACTGAGCCAAGGTTGGATTGTAGTATTTTGGTAGGCTAATCATGATGGCCATGTAGACCACCCCTAAGAGACGCCTGGAAGTAACAGGGATGAGATGAAAGTGCTAAGAATAGTACAACTTGAAATAACCGAGTTAGCCATGGGTTTTAGTCCAAGACCGCTTGTCTTTTTTTTGGTTTGGGTGCGGCTAATCATGCACGCCATATAGACCTGCCACCATTCGGTGTTGTATCAGGTATTAAACTAATAAGAACAGAACTACCAAAATACAGCCAATTAAGGGCCTATCAAGACTGATCCAAGGTTGGATTGTAGTATTTTGGTAGGCTAATCATGATGGCCATGTAGACCACCCCCGAGAGGCCTGGAAGTAACAGCGATGAAAGTGCTAAGAATAGTACAACTTGAAACAACTGAGTTAGCCATGTGTGTTAGTCCAAGACCGCTTGGCTTTTTTTTTGTTTGGGTGCGGCTAATCATGCAGGCCATATAGACCTGCAACCTTTCGTTGTTGTATCAGGTATTAAACTAATAAGAACAGAACTACCAAAATACAGCCAATTAAGGGCCTATCAAGACTGAGCCAAGGTTGGATTGTAGTATTTTGGTAGGCTAATCATGATGGCCATGTAGACCATGCCTAAGAGACGCCTGGAAGTAACAGGGATGAGATGAAAGTGCTAAGAACAGTACTACTTGAAACAACCGAGTTAGCCAATGGGTGTTAGTCCAAGACCGCTTGGCTTTTTTTTGGTTTGGGTGCGGCTAATCATTCAGGCCATATAGACCTGCCACCATTCGGTGTTGTATCAGGTATTAAACTAATAAGAACAGAACTACCAAAACACAGCCAATTAAGGGCCTATCAAGACTGAGCCAAGGTTGGATTGTAGTATTTTGGTAGGCTAATCATGATGACCATGTAGACAACCCCCGAGAGGCCTGGAAGTAACAGGGATAAAAGTGCTAAGAATAGTACTACTTGAAACAACCGAGTTAGCCATGGGTGTTAGTCCAAGACCGCTTGGCTTTTTTTTGGTTTGGGTGCGCCTAATCATGCAGGCCATATAGACCTGCCACCATTCGGTGTTGTATCAGGTATTAAACTAATAAGAACAGAACTACCAAAATACAGCCAATTAAGGGCCTATCAAGACTGAGCCAAGGTTGGATTGTAGTATTTTGGTAGGCTAATCATGATGGCCATGTAGACCACCCCTAAGAGACGCCTGGAAGTAACAGGGATGAGATGAAAGTGCTAAGAATAGTACAACTTGAAATAACCGAGTTAGCCATGGGTGTTAGTCCAAGACCGCTTGGCTTTTTTTTGGTTTGGGTGCGGCTAATCATGCAGGCCATATAGACCTGCCACCATTCGGTGTTGTATCAGGTATTAAACTAATAAGAACAGAACTACCAAAATACAGCCAATTAAGGGCCTATCAAGACTAAGCCAAGGATGGATTGTAGTATTTTGGTAGGCTAATCATGATGGCCATGTAGACCACCCCCGAGAGGCCTGGAAGTAACAGGGATGAAAGTGCTAAGAATAGTACAACTTGAAACAACTGAGTTAGCCATGTGTGTTAGTCCAAGACCGCTTGGCTTTTTTTTGGTTTGGGTGCGGCTAATCATGCAGGCCATATAGACCTGCCACCATTCGGTGTTGTATCAGGTATTAAACTAATAAGAACAGAACTACCAAAATACAGCCAATTAAGGGCCTATCAAGACTGAGCCAAGGTTGGATTGTAGTATTTTGGTAGGCTAATCATGATGGCCATGTAGACCACCCCCGAGAGGCCTGGAAGTAACAGGGATGAAAGTGCTAAGAATAGTACTACTTGAAACAACCGAGTTAGCCATGGGTGTTAGTCCAAGACCGCTTGGCTTTTTTTTGGTTTGGGTGCGGCTAATCATGCAGGCCATATAGACCTGCCACCATTCGGTGTTGTATCAGGTATTAAACTAATAAGAACAGAACTACCAAAATGCAGCCAATTAAGGGCCTATCAAGACTGAGCCAAGGTTGGATTGTAGTATTTTGGTAGGCTAATCATGATGGCCATGTAGACTACGCCTAAGAGATGCCTGGAAGTAACAGGGATGAGATGAAAGTGCTAAGAACAGTACTACTTGAAACAACCGAGTTAGCCAATGGGTGTTAGTCCAAGACCGCTTGGCTTTATTTTGGTTTGGGTGCGGCTAATCATGCAGGCCTTATAGACCTGCCACCATTCGGTGTTGTATCAGGTATTAAACTAATAAGAACAGAACTACCAAAATACAGCCAATTAAGGGCCTATCAAGACTGAGCCAAGGTTAGATTGTAGTATTTTGGTAGGCTAATCATGATGGCCATGTAGACCACGCCTAAGAGACGCCTGGAAGTAACAGGGATGAGATGAAAGTGCTAGGAATAGTACTACTTGAAACAACCGAGTTAGCCAATGGGTGTTAGTCCAAGACCGCTTGGCTTTTTTTTGGTTTGGGTGCGGCTAATCATGCAGGCCATATAGACCTGCCACCATTCGGTGTTGTATCAGGTATTAAACTAATAAGAACAGAACTACCAAAATACAGCCAATTAAGGGCCTATCAAGACTGAGCCAAGGTTGGATTGTAGTATTTTGGTAGGCTAATCATGATGGCCATGTAGACCACCCCTAAGAGATGCCTGGAAGTAACAGGGATGAGATGAAAGTGCTAAGAATAGTACAACTTGAAACAACCGAGTTAGCCATGGGTGTTAGTCCAAGACCGCTTGGCTTTTTTTTGGTTTGGGTGCGGCTAATCATGCAGGCCATATAGACCTGCCACCATTCGGTGTTGTATCAGGTATTAAACTAATAAGAACAGAACTACCAAAATACAGCCAATTAAGGGCCTATCAAGACTAAGCCAAGGATGGATTGTAGTATTTTGGTAGGCTAATCATGATGGCCATGTAGACCACCCCAGAGAGGCCTGGAAGTAACAGGGATGAAAGTGCTAAGAATAGTACAACTTGAAACAACCGAGTTAGCCATGGGTTTTAGTCCAAGACCGCTTGTCTTTTTTTTGGTTTGGGTGCGGCTAATCATGCAGGCCATATAGACCTGCCACCATTCGGTGTTGTATCAGGTATTAAACTAATAAGAACCGAACTACCAAAATAAAGCCAATTAAGGGCCTATCAAGACTGAGCCAAGGTTGGATTGTAGTATTTTGGTAGGCTAATCATGATGGCCATGTAGACCACCCCCGAGAGGCCTGGAAGTAACAGGGATGAAAGTGCTAAGAATAGTACTACTTGAAACAACCGAGTTAGCCAATGGGTGTTAGTCCAAGACCGCATGTCTTTTTTTTGGTTTGGGTGCAGCTAATCATGCAGGCCATATCGACCTGCCACCATTCGGTGTTGTATCAGGTATTAAACTAATAAGAACAGAACTACCAAAACACAGCCAATTAAGAGCCTATCAAGACTGAGCCAAGGTTGGATTGTAGTATTTTGGTAGGCTAATCATGATGGACATGTAGACCACCCCAAAGAGACGCCTGGAAGTAACAGGGATGAAAGTGCTAAGAATAGTACAACTTGAAACAACCGAGTTAGCCATGGGTGTTAGTCCAAGACTGCTTGGCTTTTTTTTGGTTTGGGTGCAGCTAATCATGCAGGCCATATAGACCTGCCACCATTCGGTGTTGTATCAGGTATTAAACTAATAAGAACAGAACTACCAAAATACAGCCAATTAAGGGCCTATCAAGACTTAACCAAGGTTGGATTATAGTATTTTGGTAGGCTAATCATGATGGCCATGTAGACCACCCCCAAGAGGCCTGGAAGTAACAGGGATGAAAGTGCTAAGAATAGTACAATTTGAAAAAACAGAGTTAGCCATGGTTGTTAGTCCAAGACCGCTTGTCTTTTTTTTTGGTTTGGGTGCGGCTAATCATGCAGGCCATATAGACCTGCCACCATTCGGTGTTGTATCAGGTATTAAACTAATAAGAACAGAACTACCAAAATACAGCCAATTAAGGGCCTATCAAGACTGAGCCAAGGTTGGATTGTAGTATTTTGGTAGGCTAATCATGATGGCCATGTAGACCACCCCTAAGAGACGCCTGGAAGTAACAGGGATGAAAGTGCTAAGAATAGTACAACTTGAAACAACCGAGTTAGCCATGGGTGTTAGTCCAAGACCGCTTGGCTTTTTTTTGGTTTGGGTGCGGCTAATCATGCAGGCCATATAGACCTGCCACCATTCGGTGTTGTATCAGGTATTAAACTAATAAGAAAAGAACTACCAAAATACAGCCAATTAAAGGCCTATCAAGACTGAACCAAGGTTGGATTGTAGTATTTTGGTAGGCTAATCATGATGGCCATGTAGACCACCCCCGAGAGGCTTGGAAGTAACAGGGATGAAAGTGCTAAGAATAGTACAATTTGAAACAACCAAGTTAGCCATGGTTGTTAGTCCAAGACCGCTTGTCTTTTTTTTTTTTTTGGTTTGGGTGCGGCTAATCATGCAGGCCATATACACCTGCCACCATTTGGTGTTGTATCAGTTATTAAACTAATAAGAACAGAACTACCAAAATACAGCCAATTAAGGGCCTATCAAGACTGAGCCAAGGTTGGATTGTAGTATTTTGGTAGGCTAATCATGATGGCCATGTAGACCACCCCCGAGAGGCCTGGAAGTAACAGGGATGAAAGTGCTAAGAATAGTACTACTTGAAACAACCGAGTTAGCCATGGGTGTTAGTCCAAGACCGCTTGGATTTTTTTTGGTTTGGGTGCGACTAATCATGCAGGCCATATAGACCTGCCACCATTCAGTGTTGTATCAGGTATTAAACTAATAAGAACAGAACTACCAAAATACAGCCAATTAAGGGCCTATCAAGACTGAGCCAAGGTTGGATTGTAGTATTTTGGTAGGCTAATCATGATGGCCATGTAGACCACCCATAAGAGACGCCTGGAAGTAACAGGGATGAGATGAAAGTGCTAAGAACAGTACTACTTGAAACAACCGAGTTAGCCATGGGTGTTAGTCCAAGACCTCTTGGCTTTTTTTTGTTTGGGTGCGGCTAATCATGCAGGCCATATAGAACTGCCACCATTCGGTGTTGTATCAGGTATTAAACTAATAAGAACAGAACTACCAAAACACAGCCAACTAAGGGCCTATCAAGACTGAGCCAAGGTTGGATTGTAGTATTTTGGTAGGCTAATCATGATGGACATGTAGACCACCCCTAAGAGATGCCTGGAAGTAACAGGGATGAAAGTGCTAAGAATAGTACAACTTGAAACAACCGAGTTAGCCATTGGTGTTAGTCCAAGACTGCTTGGCTTTTTTTTGGTTTGGGTGCGGCTAATCATGCAGGCCATATAGACCTGCCACCATTCGGTGTTGTATCAGGTATTAAACTAATAAGAAAGAACTACCAAAATACAGCCAATTAAGGGCCTATCAAGACTGAACCAAGGTTGGATTGTAGTATTTTGGTAGGCTAATCATGATGGCCATTTAGACCACCCCCGAGAGGCCTGGAAGTAACAGGGATGAAAGTGCTAAGAATAGTACAACTTGAAACAACCAAGTTAGCCATGGTTGTTAGTCCAAGACCGCTTGTCTTTTTTTTGGTTTGGGTGCGGCTAATCATGCAGGCCATATAGACCTGCCACCATTCGGTGTTGTATCAGGTATTAAACTAATAAGAACAGAACTTCCAAAATACAGCCAATTAAGGGCCTATCAAGACTGAGCCAAGGTTGGATTGTAGTATTTTGGTAGGCTAATCATGATGGCCATGTAGACCACCCCCGAGAGGCCTGGAAGTAACAGGGATGAAAGTGCTAAGAATAGTGCAACTTAAAACAACCGAGTTAGCCATGGGTGTTAGTCCAAGACCGCTTGGCTTTTTTTTGGTTTGGGTGCGGCTAATCATGCAAGCCATATAGACCTGCCACCATTTGGTGTTGTATCAGGTATTAAACTAATAAGAACAGAACTACCAAAATACAGCCAATTAAGGGCCTATCAAGACTTAACCAAGGTTGGATTATAGTATTTTGGTAGGCTAATCATGATGGCCATGTAGACCACCCCCAAGAGGCCTGGAAGTAACAGGGATGAAAGTGCTAAGAATAGTACAATTTGAAAAAACCGAGTTAGCCATGGTTGTTAGTCCAAGACCGCTTGTCTTTTTTTTGGTTTGGTTGCGGCAAATCATGCAGGCCATATAGACCTGCCACCATTCGGTGTTGTATCAGGTATTAAACTAATAAGAACAGAACTACCAAAATACAGCCAATTAAGGGCCTATCAAGACTGAGCCAAGGTTGGATTGTAGTATTTTGGTAGGCTAATCATGATGGCCATGTAGACCACCCCTAAGAGACGCCTGGAAGTAACAGGGATGAAAGTGCTAAGAATAGTACAATTTGAAACAACCAAGTTAGCCATGGTTGTTAGTCCAAGACCGCTTGTCTTTTTTTTTTGGTTTGGGTGCGGCTAATCATGCAGGCCATATAGACCTGCCACCATTCGGGGGTGTATCAGGTATTAAACTAATAAGAACAGAACTACCAAAATACAGCCAATTAAGGGCCTATCAAGACTGAGCCAAGGTTGGATTGTAGTGTTTTGGTAGGCTAATCATGATGGCCATGTAGACCACCCCCGAGAGGCCTGGAAGTAACAGGGATGAAAGTGCTAAGAATAGTACTACTTGAAACAACCGAGTTAGCAATGGGTGTTCGTCCAAGACCGCTTGGCTTTTTTTTGGATTGGGTGCGGCTAATCATGCAGGCCATTTAGACCTGCCACCATTCGGTGTTGCATCAGGTATTAAACTATTAAGAACAGAACTACCAAAATACAGCCAATTAAGGGCCTATCAAGACTGAGCCAAGGTTGGATTGTAGTATTTTGGTAGGCTAATCATGATGGCCATGTAGACCACGCCTAAGAGACGGCTGGAAGTAACAGGGATGAGATGAAAGTGCTAAGAACAGTACTACTTGAAACAACCGAGTTAGCCAATGGGTGTTAGTCCAAGACCGCTTGGCTTTTTTTTGGTTTGGGTGTGGCTAATCATGCAGGCCATATAGGACTGCCACCATTCGGTGTTGTATCAGGTATTAAACTAATAAGAACAGGACTACCAAAATACAGCCACTTAAGGGCCTATCAAGACTGAGCCAAGGTTGGATTGTAGTATTTTGGTAGGCCAATCATGATGGCCATGTAGACCACCCCTAAGAGACGCCTGGAAGTAACAGGGATGAGATGAAAGTGCTAAGAACAGTACTACTTGAAACAACCGAGTTAGCCTTGGGTGTTAGTCCAAGACCGCTTGGCTTTTTTTTTGTTTGGGTGCGGCTAATCATGCAGGCCATATAGAACTGCCACCATTCGGTGTTGTATCAGGTATTAAACTAATAAGAACAGGACTACCAAAATACAGCCAATTAAGGGCCTATCAAGACTGAGCCAAGGTTGGATTGTAGTATTTTGGTAGGCTAATCATGATGGCCATGTAGACCACCCCTAAGAGACGCCTGGAAGTAACAGGGATGAGATGAAAGTGCTAAGAACAGTACTACTTGAAACATCCGAGTTAGCCATGGGTGTTAGTCCAAGACCGCTTGGCTTTTTTTTTGTTTGGGTGCGGCTAATCATGCAGGCCATATAGAACTGCCACCATTCGGTGTTGTATCAGTAATTAAACTAATAGGAACAGAACTACCAAAATACAGCCAATTAAGGGCCTATCAAGACTGAGCCAAGGTTGGATTGTAGTGTTTTGGTAGGCTAATCATGATTGCCATGTAGACCACCCCCGAGAGGCCTGGAAGTAACAGGGATGAAAGTGCTAAGAATAATACTACTTGAAACAAACGAGTTAGCCATGGGTGTTAGTCCAAGACCGCTTGGCTTTTTTTTGTTTGGGTTTGGCTAATCATGCAGGCCATATAGACCTGCCACCATTCGGTGTTGTATCAGGTATTAAACTAATAAGAACAGAACTACCAAAATACAGCCAATTAAGGGCCTATCAAGACTGAGCCAAGGTTGGATTGTAGTATTTTGGTAGGCTAATCATGATGGCCATGTAGACCACGCCTAAGAGATGCCTAGAAGTAACAGTGATGAAAGTGCTAAGAATAGTACTACTTGAAACAATCGAGTTAGCCATGGGTGTTAGTCCAAGACCGCTTGGCTTTTTTTTAGGTTTAGGTGCGGCTAATCATGAAGGCCATATAGACCTGCCACCATTCGGTGTTGTAACAGGTATTAAACTGCTAAGAACAGTACTACTTAACACAACCTAGTTATCATGGTTCCAAGAGCATATGTCTTATTATTATATTTTGTCAGGGTAATCATGCAGGCCATATAGACCTCCCCCAATAGGAAGACTAACAGGTATTGAAATGCTAAGAACAGTACTACTTAACACAAAGTTACCATGGGTCCCAGAGCATATGTCTTATTATTATATTTTGTTCGGTTAATCATGCAGGCCATATAGACCTCCCCCGATAGGGTGAGTAACAGGTATTAAAATGCTAAGAAGAATACTACTTAACACAACCTAGTTACCATGGGTCCCAGACCTCATGTCTTGTTATTATATTTTGTAAGGGAATCATGCAGGCCATATAGACCTCCACCGATAGGGTGAGTAACAGGTATTAAAATGCTAAGGACATTACTACTTAACACAACATAGTTACCATGGGTCCCAGAACGCATGTATTGTTATTATATTTTGTTAGGGTAATCATGCAGGCCATATAGACCTCCCCCGACAGGGTGAATAACAGGTATTAAAATGCTAAGAACAGTACTACTTAACACAAACTAGTTACCATGGGTCCCAGACCCAGAACAGATGTCTTATTATTATATTTTGTATGGGTAATCAAACAGGCCATATAGACCTCCCCAGATAGGGGGAGTTACAGAGATTAAAGTGCTAAGAATACTACTACTTAAAACACAACCTAGTTAACATGGGTCCCAGACAAGATGTTTTCTTGTTATACTTTGTCAGGCTAATCATGCAGGCCATATAGAACTCCACCGAAAGGGGAGGTAAGAGTGATTAAAGTGCTAAGAAAAGTTTTACTTAACAAAACCGAATTACCATGGGTCACAGACCGCGTGTCTTGTTGTTATACTTTGTCAGGGTAATCATACACGCCATATAGACCTCCACTGATAGGAGGAGTTACAGGGCTGAAAGTGCTAAGAATAGTACTACTTAACACAACCTAGTTACCATGGGTCCAAGACCGCATGTTTAATTATTATACTTTGTCAGGGTAATTATATATCTAACAAATCTATTTCTCTTCTATCGATTCTATCTAACTATCAATCTATGTATATCTATCTATCCTATCTATCTATCTATCTATCTATCTATCTTATCTATCTATCTTCTGTCCGGACTGTTTTGAGACAGCCACTTGTGTTTTTGACAAATTTGAAGTAGTAGGACAGACCAATCATCTTCTTCCATCTCCCGGTTCCAAAAATGAAGGCCATATAGACCTCGCCCGATAGGGGGAGTAACAGGTTGTAGTAAACTGCTAATAATAGTACTACTTAACACACCACGGGTTACAGACCGCATGTCTTATTGTTATACTCTGTCAGGGAATTTATATATATTTCAAATCTATTTATTTATCTATCAAATCGATCAAACTATCAAACGTATATATCAAATGTAGATTGCATCTATTGATCGATGTAATTCGTATCTATAAAATGTATATTACATATTTTGGTTGATATAATTCGTATCTATCAAATGTATATTGCATCTTTGATTCGATAACATTCGTATCTATCAAATGTATATTGCATCTATTGATCGATGTAATTCGTATCTATCAAATGTATATTGCATCTATTGATCTATGTAAATTGTATCGATCATATGTATATTGCATCGATTGAGCTATGTAATCTATGTATCTATCTATCAAATCTATCTATCTCGTGATTGTGCAAATGGACTGTTTCCGATTGATTGCGGTGCGTTACACTAGGAGTTTGCTCTGTCACTGTGAAGCGGCCGTAACCCTTACACTACCTGATAGATACGACATCATAACAGATGTTTTAAAGCACGCTATTGCAAACAATTTGGGAATGTTAGGGGATTTAGGCCCTTTATGGGTTAAAAGCAGACTCTGCATAAACTATGTAATTTTCCATGGGAGTTTTGCCAGGGATCCCCCTCCAGCATGCCACAGTCCCGGTGTTAGTCCCCTTGAAACAACTTTTCCATCACTATTGTGGCCAGAAAGAGTCCTTGTAGGTTTTAAAGTTCGTCTGCCTATTGAAGTCAATGGCGGTTTGCCGGTTCGCGAACAATACCAGAAGTTCGAGTCCGCCATTCGCGAACCAAAATTTTTAAGTTTGCGACATCACTAATGTGTGATGTGGTTTTATAATCTTGTCTATAAGACTAATAATAACTAGTATTTAAATAGTGCCTTTCTCCCACTGGGACTCAAAGCGCTTTTTCAGCGCTCACTCTCGGAATTAACCAAATTCAGCAGCTGAATAGTAATAGTTGTTATTATTACCCAATGTAATGGTACTCATTTTTTCAACCTTGGAAGTATTAAGGGCTGAGTCGGCCCTGCCATGATTTAAACCTGTGACCTTGGATCTTTTAAACAGTATTTTTTGTAGTTAGGGCATTTACCAACTGAGCTACCTCACCGGACTAGCAAACAAACTTTATGTAAACGGAGCCATCTTCTCATGTTAGCGATATGCCACCACAGCTCCAGCCCTACACCATGTGTATAGTGCAGCACGTTTTGTAGCTTGCTTGTGAAATAAGGAGGAGGAGGGGCACCTTATAATGACAGACACCATGTCACAAGTCCACAGAGAGGTTGATTTATATTTTGTCATTTTCTTTCATGATCAGCAGGTAGATCGTCTGTTGCCTCCATCACTAAGGAATGTGCCTCAGCCTGCACAGCAGCAATGTGGATCTTTCATTGGCTTCCAATTCAGTCTCCTCTCTGATGCGCAGGACAACGCCCCCGAGGATCCAACATTTAGTTCTCCAACAAGTTGTCAGATTTCATTTAGATGATATTATCTATTGGTTGTAATCAATAAAAATATAATTAAAACATAAATAAATGTGTGAGCTATAAAATTCTTGTCTGTAAATCAATACCGTTCACTGTTAGACCACCACCACTGTGCTCACCAGGAATTGCAAACAGCAAAAAAGAGCAGCAGCAGCGCCAGAAATATACATTTATTAAGGACAAGAGAAAAAAATCACAACGTTTCGGGACTCAGCCCTTAGTCTTGTGAAGAAACTAAGTCCTGAAACGTTGTGATTTTTTTCTCTTGTCCTCAATACATTTATATTTCTGGTGCTGCAGCACTTATTTTGCTGTTTGGATTACCTGTGCACGTGTCTCCTTCCTGGCAGCGAGCACAGTGTTGCTGGATTCCTTACTGCATTGTTCCCCAGGAATTGGGTTATCAATCTGTTTTATTTCATTATGGTTTACATTTGACAGTGAAAAGGCTAAAAGGACAGTTTACACTTTGTAATTTTAATATAAATGATTACTATAAAATAACTTTGCAACATACTTTCATTATTTATTTTACTACCTTTAACCCTTTGATGACAGGGTTAATTTGCACGTGATCTCGAAATTTCAATCATGTGATTGGGTCTGGGAGGCGTCCCTTTGACGCTAGAGCTACACTCTGAAACATTGTACCTTTAACCGGGTGCTTTTGAAAAAAACAGTTATTTGCAAAAACCGTTCAGTTATAATTAGCCGGTCACATCTGAAGAAAAGCCGGTACTTTGAAATTTGAACCCGTTTTTGCCGCCAAACGGATCGTTAAGAAATCCAACTGCTGCTACATTACTGCTACATCACTGGTGCTGCTATACACTGTTTCACCTAAGAAATCCAACTGCTACTACATACTGGTGCTGCTATATACTAGTTCAGCTAAGGATCCAGAAGTCCATACTGACAGAGAGTATTGGGACACAGGAACACCTAAAGAATTTTCTACTTCATCTGCAAACTACAGTCCATACTGACAGAGAGTATTGGGACACCGCAAGCTACTGAAAAAAACCCACAAGACTTTCTAACAAAGAAAACTCCATTTGGAATTAGATACCTGCTACCAGACCGGAGTCCATACTGAAAAATAGTATTGAGACCACCACCATCTACAAAAGAACCCTTTTTAGCTATTACGAATAGCATATCCACATGAATGTCTTTCAACGGATCCCACTATACCACTAAGTAGTTTTGGGAACCACTACTTTCTAAGGTACTTTTTAAAAAAAGTGTTTAAAAGGCACTGTCCTAATAACCAACCGCCCTTATAAATACTACCTTACCTTACTTTGGCTGTATTATACAATTTTTTACATAAGCCTTTTTTATACATTTTTTATCCATTTTTTATCCACTGCAGTGAGATACACACAAGTCACATATACAGTGTGTAAATATGTATTTTATGTTTTTTTTTAATTTGTCATTTTTAACCAGCATATTTCTTGTATTCCTTGTATTTTTTGCCACTTGTAATTGTTTCAACTTGTATCTGCTACATTGTACAATATAAAAATTGTCACATTTTGTACACTACCCATGTCTTACCTTTCTTTTTATTACATATATTAACCTCCACAATTCTATTTTCTTACCACCACACTCATTAGTTAACATATACAAATTCTGTATTTTCAATATCAGTTTAGCTATCACGTTGTAATACAATTAAAAGCACTTTTTTAATATATATATATATTTTTTCCCCCTAATTTTTTCCTCTAATTTTTTAAAACCAAAAAAACATTTTTTAATCGATATACGGCTCCCCTTCACTTGTTCATTTTCTATTTCACATCGATAACAATTTGGAGGAATTGTTATCTCTCAGAAGGGTGTAGAGCATATTTCTTATCACTCAAATATTATTTAGCTCACTACTATCCAAATATTTTTAAGGTGCACTCGCTCCATCCTGTAAGTTAAATACATGTCCCTTTGACGCTAGGCACACCCACCATGACCCGATCGCATTCTGGAAGCGCCGTTGGCTTCAGGACAGCTAAACGGCTAGGACATTCCATGCCGTCTTAACAGCACTAAAGTCCAGCGCAGTTAGGACAGCATGGAACGTCCTAACGGCGTTAAAAAGGTTAAGATAACTATGAAGATGTTGGTATTAGGCTTAGGATCGGAAAAAATATGGATTTATGGATCTGAGAGGGGATTTGTAAACAACAATATTTTATATTGTTTAAACAATATTTACATCTCATAATGCAGCTTATACATGCAACCTAAAGGTAGTTTTATGTCATGTTTATACACAGCACCCTCAGACAGACAGTACAGTAATCAGACAGTAATATTTATATGTTATATAATACAGCTTATACATGTAACCTAACGGTAGTTTTATATCATGTTTATACACAGCACCCTCAGACAGACAGTACAGTAATCAGACAGTAATATTTATATGTTATATAATACAGCTTATACATGTAAACTAAAGATAACTTTATATCATGTTTATACACAGCACCCTCAGTCAGACAGTACAGTAATCAGACAGTAATATTTATATGTTATATAATACAGCTTATACATGTAAACTAAAGATAGCTTTATATCATGTTTATACACAGCACCCTCAGACAGACAGTACAGTACAGTTATCAGACAGGTCATATTTATATGTTATATTATACAGCTTATACATGTAACCTAAAGGTAGTTTTACATCATGTTTATACACAGCACCCTCAGACAGACAGTACTGTAATCAGACAGTAATATTTATATGTTATATAATACAGCTTATACATGTAACCTACAGGTAGTTTTATATCATGTTTATACACAGCACCCTCAGACAGTACAGTAATCAGATAGGTAATATTTATATGTTATATATTACAGCTTATACATGTCACTAAAGGTAGTTTTATATCATGTTTATACACAGCACCATCAGACAGACAGTACAGTATTGTAATCAGACAGGTAATATTTATATGTTATATAATACAGCTTATACATGTAACCTAAAGGTAGTTTTATATCATGTTTATACACAGCACCCTCAGACAGACAGTACAGTAATCAGACAGTAATATTTATATGTTATATAATACAGCTTATACATGTAACCTACAGGTAGTTTTATATCATGTTTATACACAGCACCCTCAGACAGTACAGTAATCAGATAGGTAATATTTATATGTTATATATTACAGCTTATACATGTCACTAAAGGTAGTTTTATATCATGTTTATACACAGCACCATCAGACAGACAGTACAGTATTGTAATCAGACAGGTAATATTTATATGTTATATAATACAGCTTATACATGTAACCTAAAGGTAGTTTTATATCATGTTTATACACAGCACCCTCAGACAGACAGTACAGTAATCAGACAGTAATATTTATATGTTATATAATACAGCTTATACATGTAACCTAAAGGTAGTTTAATATCATGTTTATACACAGCACCCTCAGACAGACAGTACAGTACTGTAATCAGACAGGTAATATTTATATGTTATATAAAACAGCTTATACATGTAACCTAAAGGTAGTTTTATATTATGTTTATACACAGCACCCTCAGACAGACAGTACAGTAATCAGACAGTAATATTTATATGTTATATAATACAGCTTATACATGTAACCTAAAGATAGTTTTATATCATGCTTATACACAGCACCCTCAGACAGACAGTACTGTATTCAGACAGGTAATATTTATATGTTATATCATACAACTTATACATGTAACCTAAAGGTAGTTTTATATCATGTTTATACACAGCACCATCAGACAGACAGTACTGTAATCCGACAGGTAATATTTATATGTTATATAATACAGCTTATACATGTAACCTAAAGGTAGTTTTATATCATGTTTATACACAGCACCCTCAGACAGACAGTACTGTAATCAGACAGGTAATATTTATGTTATATAATACAGCTTATACCTGTAACCTAAAGGTAGTTTTATATCATGTTTATACACAGCACCCTCAGACAGACAGTACAGTAATCAGACAGGTAATATTTATATGTTATATAATACAACTTATACATGTAACCTAAAGGTAGTTTTATATCATGTTTATACACAGCACCATCAGACAGACAGTACTGTAATCCGACAGGTAATATTTATATGTTATATAATACAGCTTATACATGTAACCTAAAGGTAGTTTTATATCATGTTTATACACAGCAACCTCAGACAGTCAGGACAGTACTGTAATCAGACAGGTAATATCTATATGTTATATAATACAGCTTATACATGTAACCTAAAGGTAGTTTTATATCATGTTTATACACAGCACCCTCAGACAGACAGTACAGTAATCAGACAGGTAATATTTATATGTTATATAATACAGCTTATACATGTAATCTAAAGGTAGTTTTATATCATGTTTATACACAGCACCCTCAGACAGTACAGTACTGTAATCAGACAGGTAATATTTATATGTTATATAATACAGCTTATACATGTAACCTAAAGGTAGTTTTATATCATGTTTATACACAGCACGCTCAGTCAGACAGTACAGTACTGTAATCAGACAGGTAATATTTATATGTTATATAATACAGCTTATACATGTAACCTAAAGGTAGTTTTATATCATGTTTATACACAGCACCCTCAGACAGACAGTACAGTAATCAGACAGTAATATTTATATGTTATATAATACAGCTTATACATGTAACCTAAAGGTAGTTTAATATCATGTTTATACACAGCACCCTCAGACAGACAGTACAGTACTGTAATCAGACAGGTAATATTTATATGTTATATAAAACAGCTTATACATGTAACCTAAAGGTAGTTTTATATTATGTTTATACACAGCACCCTCAGACAGACAGTACAGTAATCAGACAGTAATATTTATATGTTATATAATACAGCTTATACATGTAACCTAAAGATAGTTTTATATCATGCTTATACACAGCACCCTCAGACAGACAGTACTGTATTCAGACAGGTAATATTTATATGTTATATCATACAACTTATACATGTAACCTAAAGGTAGTTTTATATCATGTTTATACACAGCACCCTCAGACAGACAGTACAGTAATCAGACAGGTAATATTTATATGTTATATAATACAGCTTATACATGTAAAATAAAGGTAGTTTTATATCAGTTTATACGCAGCACCCTCAGACAGACAGTACTGTAATCAGACAGTAATATTTATATGTTATATAATACAGCTTATACATGTAACCTAAAGGTAGTTTTATATCATGTTTATACACAGCACCCTCAGACAGACAGTACTGTAATCAGACAGTAATATTTATATGTTATATAATACAGCTTATACATGTAACCTAAAGGTAGTTTTATAACATGTTTATACACAGCACCCTCAGACAGACAGTACTGTAATCAGGAAGGTAATATTTATATGTTATATAATACAGCTTATACATGTAACCTAAAGGTAGTTTTATATCATGTTTATACACAGTACCCTCAGACAGACAGTACAGTAATCAGACAGGTAATATTTATATGTTATATAATACAGCTTATACATGTAACCTAAAGGTAGTTTTATATCATGTTTATACACAGTACCCTCAGACAGACAGTACAGTAATCAGACAGGTAATATTTATATGTTATATAATACAGCTTATACATGTAACCTAAAGGTAGTTTTATATCATGTTTATACCCAGCACCCTCAGACAGACAGTACTGTAATCAGACAGTAATATTTATATGTTATATAATACAGCTTATACATGTAACCTAAAGGTAGTTTTATATCATGTTTATACACAGCACCCTCAGACAGACAGTACTGTAATCAGACAGTAATATTTATATGTTATATAACACAGCTTATACATGTAACCTAAAGGTAGTTTTATAACATGTTTATACACAGCACCCTCAGACAGACAGTACAGTAATCAGACAGGTAAAAGTTATATGTTATATAATACAGCTTATACATGTAACCTAAAGGTAAAAAAGTCTCTTCTACAGCGGCGACTGTATTAATATTATGCTGACTTGATCCGGATTACCAATACATTTTTGTGCATAATTATATTACTGAGAAAGCAACTAAAAACAGAGAGGTTCTGTGACCTTGTGAGATTGCCCCTGATGCGCGTTTCACATAACGCTTCTTCGGAGGGGTACGCGCCGGCCGAACTGAGCAGGTAATACCCGTATGTAAAACCCGCCCTTATGTTGGGATTGGATCGTTGTGGTCTCATTCTAAGTTAATGATTTGTTAAGACGCTTAATGTAGAACTTTTTCGAAACCAATCAGGAGCGGTATTTACTACCATCATTATTTGCTTGGCAGAATAGAGGAGGTGTCATGTAGATGACTGAAAAATGAATGAGTATGGGCAGGATGCATTACATTAAGGTGCAGACATATTATAACGATCTTATGATATACTTACATTTTTAAAAGTAAATTTAAAACATAATTTAAAGAATACTTTCTTAGTAGTGATATTATGTTTTTATACTCAAACTGATGTCCACAGTCTGAGGGTGCTGTGTTTATACACAGCACCCTTTGACAGACAGTACTGTAATCTGACAGGTAATATTTATATGTTATATAATACAGCTTATATATGTAACCTAAAGGTAGTTTTATATCATGTTTATACACAGCACCCTCAGACAGTCAGTACTGTAATCTGACAGTAATATTTATATGTTATATAATACAGCTTATACATGTAACCTAAAGGTAGTTTTATATCATGTTTATACACAGCACCCTCAGACAGTCAGCACAGTAATCAGACAGGTAATACTTATATGTTATATAATACAGCTTATACATGTAACCTAAAGGTAGTTTTATATCATGTTTATACACAGCACCATCAGACAGACAGTACTGTAATCCGACAGGTAATATTTATATGTTATATAATACAGCTTATACATGTAACCTAAAGGTAGTTTTATATCATGTTTATACACAGCACCCTCAGACAGACAGTACTGTAATCAGACAGGTAATATTTATGTTATATAATACAGCTTATACCTGTAACCTAAAGGTAGTTTTATATCATGTTTATACACAGCAACCTCAGACAGTCAGGACAGTACTGTAATCAGACAGGTAATATCTATATGTTATATAATACAGCTTATACATGTAACCTAAAGGTAGTTTTATATCATGTTTATACACAGCACCCTCAGACAGACAGTACAGTAATCAGACAGGTAATATTTATATGTTATATAATACAGCTTATACATGTAATCTAAAGGTAGTTTTATATCATGTTTATACACAGCACCCTCAGACAGTACAGTACTGTAATCAGACAGGTAATATTTATATGTTATATAATACAGCTTATACATGTAACCTAAAGGTAGTTTTATATCATGTTTATACACAGCACGCTCAGTCAGACAGTACAGTACTGTAATCAGACAGGTAATATTTATATGTTATATAATACAGCTTATACATGTAACCTAAAGGTAGTTTTATATCATGTTTATACACAGCACCCTCAGACAGACAGTACTGTAATCAGACAGTAATATTTATATGTTATATAATACAGCTTATACATGTAACCTAAAGGTAGCTTTATATCATGTTTATACACAGCACCCTCAGACAGTACAGTACTGTAATCTGACAGGTAATATTTATATGTTATAGCTTATACATGTAACCTAAAGGAAGTTTTATATCATGTTTATACACAGCACCCTCAGACAGACAGACAGTACAGTAATCAGACAGGTAATATTTATATGTTATATAATACAGCTTATACATGTAACCTAAAGGTAGTTTTATATCATGTTTATACACAGTACCCTCAGACAGACAGAACTGTAATCAGACAGTAATATTTATATGTTATATAATACAGCTTATACATGTAACCTAAAGGTAGTTTTATATCATGCTTATACATAGCACCCTCAGACAGACAGTACAGT
Organism: Bombina bombina; assembly: GCF_027579735.1. Classification (NCBI taxonomy): domain Eukaryota; kingdom Metazoa; phylum Chordata; class Amphibia; order Anura; family Bombinatoridae; genus Bombina; species Bombina bombina. The sequence goes on from NC_069503.1 coordinate 1,127,921,663, forward strand.
ACTGTAATCAGACAGGTAATATTTATATGTTATATAATACAGCTTATACATGTAACCTAAAGGTAGTTTATATCATGTTTATACACAGCACCCTCAGACAGACAGTACAGTAATCAGACAGGTAATATTTATATGTTATATAATACAGCTTATACATGTAACCTAAAGGTAGTTTTATATCATGTTTATACACAGCACCCTCAGGCAGACAGTACAGTAATCAGACAGGTAATATTTATATGTTATATAATACAGCTTATACCTGTAACCTAAAGGTAGTTTTATATCATGTTTATACATAGCACCCTCAGACAGACAGTACAGTAATCAGACAGGTAATATTTATATGTTATATAATACAGCTTATACATGTAACCTAAAGGTAGCTTTATATCATGTTTATACACAGTACCCTCAGACAGACAGTACAGTACTGTAATCAGAGAGGTAATATTTATATGTTATATAATACAGCTTATACATGTAACCTAAAGGTAGTTTTATATCATGTTTATACACAGCACCCTCAGACAGACAGTACTGTAATCAGACAGGTAATATTTATATGTTATATAATACAGCTTATACATGTAACCTAAAGGTAGTTTTATATCATGTTTATACACAGCACCCTCAGACAGACAGTACAGTACTGTAATCAGACAGGTAATATTTATATGTTATATAATACAGCTTATACATGTAACCTAAAGGTAGTTTTATATCATGTTTATACACAGCACCCTCAGACAGACAGTACTGTAATCAGACAGGTAATATTTATATGTTATATAATACAGCTTATACATGTAACCTAAAGGTAGTTTTATATCATGTTTATACACAGCACCTCAGACAGACAGTGCAGTAATCAGACAGGTAATATTTATATGTTATATAATACAGCGTATACATGTAACATACAGGTAGTTTATATCATGTTTATACATAGCACCCTCAGACAGTACAGTACTGTAATCAGACAGGTAATATTTATGTTATATAATATAGCTTATACATGTAACCTAAAGGTAGTTTTATATATTATAACCAAACGAAGATACACTTCCTAGATGCTACAATATATAAAGATACCCAGGGTGATATCAAAACAGATCTCTATAGAAAGGAAACGGCAACGAACAGCCTACTATACAAGACAAGTGCACATGCACCAGGTACCACTAAGAGTTTACCTGTCTGTTCATCTGAGCAGTTTCTTCGAATTCTAAGGAATTCACTGACATTTAAAATTAGAGCACAGGAATTAACGGACAGATTAATCCAACGAGGTTATAGTAAAAGGAAAATTAAAGAGGCAAGATATAGAGCATTGCATACTAACCGAAAAGAATTGTTACATAAAAAAAAAAAACTGAATCACAAATCCCCAGACTTATTCTTACTTATAGTGATCAAACTCCTGAAATAGTGCGAGTCATCAATAAGCATTGGAATATCCTGATCCAACACTTAAATCACAACTAGGCGAAAAAACAGCTATTGGATATAGACGGGCAAAAAATATAAAAGACGTGATCAATAGCAGTCACCTTCAAACCAAGAAAACCAGATCAGCTTTCAGACCAGGTTCACACAAATGTGAAAATTGCAGTACTTGCAAATATATGATATCCAAGACTGAAGTGATTGACAGGTTTGAAATAAGACATACCATCAAAAGATATATCAGTTGCAACACTAAAGGAGTGGTATATGCACTACGCTGTAGCTGTGATTTGATGTATATTGGAATGACATCCCGTAAGTTAAGAACTAGACTAATGGAACTTCTAAGAAATATCAAAAAGGGAATTAGAAAAAGGCAAAACGCGCACAAGTGTAGCCATGCATTTCTTGAAATATCATCATTTGAATAAAGAAGAATTACAATGTTGGGGTGTGGAAAAAGTAAGTCTAGGAATCAGAGGAGGAGATTTGGTATCAGCACTTTAAAAAGCAGAGAGTAGATGGATTTACCTACGCTATACTGTTTTCCCCAAAGGCATGAATGAGCAAAACAACTTTTATATTTTTCTACAGTGAAGTATTGATTATTTGTACATACAAATAATCAAACCCTTGTATGATACTATAAACCTAAGAACAATAATACTATGTCAACGTCATTGACAATATAATACAGTACTTTTACATTACAATCTACTATTCACTATTTATAACCAGTGTTGCTTAGCAACATCTATCATATCTGACCCCACTCACCCCAGAATTAATGCACTAATATCTATTTGTTAATTTAAATATACTAATCAAAGAATAGCACTACTTGAGAACAGATCCCACTAGGGAAAATATCACACACACCCATTTAACATCTTGCAATTAATGCTCAACATATTGTAATATGATAATCACATTTATTTAAACTTTTCACACAACAAGCATCATCACCAAAATCTAACACAAATTTCACTTTATTGATCACATCCTATTATATAAAAGGCCAAGTGTGTTTGTCCGAAACTGTCATGCGCAGTAGAGACAGCACAATGACAAACACACCTGGCCTTTGAGTCCCTAGCAGCAGATGATCTGCGGCAGAAGTGGGCGTGAGTGGGGGCGTGACCGGCTTGAAGGGGGCATGGCCGGACGTGAATGTCTGTGAAGGGGCGTGGCCGGGTATAAAGGGGGCGTGGACGGTTGTAAATGGGGCGTGGCCAGATACGGTCGCACGGTAGAGGGGAGAGAGAGAGAGAGACTGAGGGGAGAGAGATAGAGAGGAGGGGAGAGAGAGAGAGACTGAGGGGAGAGAGATAGAGAGGAGGGGAGAGAGATAGAGGGGAGGGGAGAGAGATAGGAGGGGGGAGAGAGATAGGAGGGGGGAGAGAGATAGGAGGGGGGAGAGAGATAGGAGGGGGGAGAGAGATAGGAGGGGGGAGAGAGAGAGGGGGGAGATAGAGAGGGGGGAGAGAGAGAGGGGAAAGAGAGGGGGGAGAGAGAGAGGGGAAAGAGAGGGGGAGAGAGAGAGGGGAAAGAGAGGTGGGAGAGAGAGAGGGGAAAGAGAGGGGGGAGAGGGAGAGCAAAACAGAGGGGGAGAGAGAGTGCAAAAGAGAGGGGGGAGAGCGCAAAAGAGAGGGGGGGAGAGCGCAAAAGAGAGGGGGAGAGAGAGCAAAAGAGGGGGGAGAGAGAGAGCACAAAAGAGAGGGGGGAGTGAGCGCAAAAAGAGAGGGGAGAGAGAGGGGGAGAGAGAGCGCAAAAGAGATGGAGGAGAGAGAGCGCAAAAGAGATGGAGGAGAGAGAGCGCAAAAGAGAGGGGGAGAGAGAGAGCTCAAAAGAGAGGGGGAGAGAGAGCGCAAAAGAGATGGGGGAGAGAGCGCAAAAGAGATGGGGGAGAGAGCGCAAAAGAGATGGGGGAGAGAGAGAGCGCAAAAGAGATGGAGGAGAGAGAGAGCGCAAAAGAGAGGGGGGAGAGAGAGAGCGCAAAAGAGAGGGGGGAGAGAGAGCGCAAAAGAGAGGGGGAGAGAGAGCGCAAAAGAGAGGGGGGGAGAGAGCGCAAAAGAGAGGGGGGGGGAGAGAGAGCAAAAGAGATGGGGGAGAGAGAGCGCAGAAGAGATGGGGAGAGAGAGCGCAAAAGAGTGGGGAGAGAGAAAGCGCAAAAGAGAGGGACAAAAGAGAGCACAAAATAGAGGGGGAGAGAGACAGCGCAAAAGAGAGGGGGGAGAGAGACAGCGCAAAAGAGAGAAGGGAGAGAGAGAGCGCAAAATAGAGGGGGAAGAGAGCGCAAAAGGGGGAAGAGCGCAAAAGAGAAAAGGGAGAGAGAGTGCAAAAGAGAGGGAGAGAGCGCAAAAGAAGGGGGGGAGAGCGCAAAAGAGGGGGGGGAGAGCGCAAAAGAGGGGGGAGAGCGCAAAAGAGGGGGGGGAGAGAGCGCAAAAAAGAGGGGAGAGAGAGCACAAAAGAAAGGAGAGAGAGCGCACAAGAGAGGGGAGAGAGCGCAAAAGAGGGGGGGAGAGCACAAAAGATATGGGGGGAGAGAGCGCAAAAAAGAGGGGAGAGAGAGCGCAAAAGAAAGGGGAGAGAGAGCGCAAAAGAGAGGGGGAGAGAGCGCAAAAGAGATGGAGGAGAGAGAGTGCAAAAGAGAGGGGAGAGAGAGCGGGGGGAGAGAGCGCAAAAGAGATGGGGGTTGAGAGAGCGCAAAAGAGATGGAGGAGAGAGAGCGCAAAAGAGAGGGGGAGAGAGAGAGCTCAAAAGAGAGGGGGAGAGAGAGAGCTCAAAAGAGAGGGGGAGAGAGAGCGCAAAAGAGAGGGGGGGAGAGAGAGAGCGCAAAAGAGGGGAGAGAGCGCAAAAGAGAGGGGAGAGAGAGCACAAAAGAGAGGGGAGAGAGATCACAAAAGAGAGGGGGACAGAGGGAGCTCAAAAGAGAGGGGGAGAGAGAGAGCTCAAAAGACAGGGGGGAAAGAGGGAGCTCAAAAGAGAGGGGGAGAGAGAGCAAAAGAGAGGGGGGAGAGAGAGAGAGCAAAAGAGAGGGGAGAGAGAGAGAGCAAAAGAGAGGGGGAGAGAGAGAGAGCAAAAGAGAGGGGGAGAGAGAGAGAGCAAAAGAGAGGGGGAGAGAGAGCAAAAGAGAGGGGGCGGGAGAGAGCAAGGGGTGGGACCGCTGTACTGCAAAAAATGGCCCGTGTGAACGGGCTTTAGGACGAGTAATAAATATGATAGAAAAACTCAATAAAAAGAATAATGGTAAATATTATTACCCATAACAAACTCAACAAAATAAAAATACAAAAAATAAAAAATAATAAAAGTAATAAAAAGAAAAAAGAGAATAATAACAAATAAATACAACAAATAAGGAGCACCAAACAATAATATAATAAACCAAATCAACATATATCATAAAATTGATCAAGTCATTTAATAATGACAACTAAAAATAATAACGACTAACACATATGTAGTATATCATACAGGGAATTAATTCTAATAGGCTGTAGGTTTAATATTAAATATTGGGGACAACATTTACCTATCTATATGTACTATTATTGCATTATTTCTCCACTTCTCCCTAACAAACCGCTAGATTTAGAGTTCTGCTTAGCCGTCAAAACCAGCGTTAGGGGCTCCTAACGCTGGTTCTGGCCGCCCGCTGGTATTTAGAGTCAGTCAGGAAAGGGTCTAACGCTCACTTTGCAGCCGCGACTTTTCTATACCGCAGATCCCCCTACGCCAATTGCGTATCCTATCTTTTCAATGGGATCTTTCTAATGCTGGTATTTTGAGTCTTGGCTGAAGTGAGCGTTAGAAATCTAACGACAAGACTCCAGCCGCAGCAAAAAGCCAGGAGTTAAGAGCTTTCGGGGCTAACGCCGGTTCATAAAGCTCTTACCTACTGTGCTCTAACGTACACTAACACCCATAAACTACCTATGTACCCCTAAACCGAGGCCCCCCCACATCGCCGCCACTCTAATAAAAAAAATTAACCCCTAATCTGCCGACCGCACACTGCCGCAACCTACGTTATCCCTATGTACCCCTAATCTGCTGCCCCTAACACTGCCGACCCCTATATTATATGTATTAACCCCTAATCTGCCGCCCCCAAAGTTGCCGCCACCTACCTACAATTATTAACCCCTAATCTGCCGACTGGACCTCACCGCTAATATAATAAAGTTATTAACCACTAATCGGCCTCACTCCCGCCTCAAAAACCCTATAATAAATAGTATTAACCCCTAATCTGACCTCCCTAACATCGCAGACACCTAACTTCAAGTATTAACCCCTAATCTGCTGACCAGACCTCGCTGCTACTCTAATAAATGTATTAACCCCTAAAGCTAAGTCTAACCCTAACACCCCCCTAAGTTAAATATAATTTAAATCTAACGAAATAAAATAAATCTTATTAAATAAATTATTCCTATTTAAAGCTAAATACTTACCTGTAAAATAAACCCTAATATAGCTACAATATAAAGTATAATTATATTGTAGCTATTTTAGGAATAATATTTATTTTACAGGCAACTTTTTTTTTATTTTAACCAGGTTTAATAGCTATTACATAGTTAATAACTATTTAATAGCTACCTAGTTAAAATAAATAAAAAATTACCTGTAAAATAAATCCTAACCTAAGTTACAATTAAACCTAACACTACACTATCAATAAATAATTAAATAAAACACCTACAATTATCTACAATTAAACCTAACACTACACTATCAATAAATTAATTACATACAAATACCTACAATTAAATACAAATAAATACACTAACTAAAGTACAAAAAATAAAAAAAGAACTAAGTTATAAAAAATAAAAAAATAATTTACAAACATAAAAATATTACAACAATTTTAAGCTAATTACACCTACTCTAAGCCCCCTAATAAAATAACAAAGCCACCCAAAATAAAAAAAATGCCCTACCCTATTCTAAAATAAAAATAGAAAAGCTCTTTTACCTTACCAGCCCTTAAAAGGGCCTTTTGTGGGGCATGTCCCATAGAATTCTGCTCTTTTGCCTGTAAAAAAAAACATACAATACCCCCCCCAACATTACAACCCACCACCCACATACCCCTAATTGAACCCAAACCCCCCTTAAATAAACCTAACACTAAGCCCCTGAAGATCTTACTACCTTGTCTTCACCACGCCGTGTATCACCGATCCGTCCAGAGGAGGCTCCAAAGTCTTCATCCAAGCCCAAGCGGGGGCTGAAGAGATCCATCATCGGGCTGAAGAGGTCCATCATCAGGCTGAAGTCTTGATCCAAGCGGGGGCTGAAGAGATCCATCATCCGGCTGAAGTCTTCTATCAAGCGGCATCTTCAATCTTCTTTCTTCCGGATCCATCTTCATCCCGCCGACGCGGAACATCCATCCTGGCTGACGACTTCCCGACGAATGACGGTTCATTTAAATGACGTCATCCAAGATGGCGTCCCTCGAATTCCGATTGGCTGATAGGATTCTATCAGCCAATCGGAATTAAGGTAGGAAAATTCTGATTGGCTGATGGAATCAGCCAATCAGATTCAAGTTCAATCCGATTGGCTGATCCAATCAGCCAATCAGATTGAGCTCGCATTCTATTGGCTGATCGGAACAGCCAATAGAATGCGAGCTCAATCTGATTGGCTGATTGCATCAGCCAATCAGAATTTTCCTACCTTAATTCCGATTGGCTGATAGAATCCTATCGGCCAATCGGAATTCGAGGGACGCCATCTTGGATGACGTCATTTAAAGGAACTGTCATTCGTCTGGAAGTCGTCGGCCAGGATAGATGTTCCGCGTTGGCTGGATGAAGATGGATCCGGAAGAAAGAAGATTGAAGATGCCGCTTGATAGAAGACTTCAGCCGGATGATGGATCTCTTCAGCCCCCGCTTGGATCAAGTCTTCAGCCCGATGATGGACCTCTTCAGCCCGATGATGAACCTCTTCAGCCTGATGATGGATCTCTTTAGCCCCCGCTTGGGCTTGGATGAAGACTTCGGAGCCTCCTCTGGACGGATCGGTGATACCCGGCGTGGTGAAGACAAGGTAGGAAGATCTTCAGGGGCTTAGTGTTAGGTTTATTTAAGGGGGGTTTGGGTTAGATTAGGGGTATGTGGGTGGTGGGTTGTAATGTTGGGGGGGTATTGAATGTTTTTTCTACAGGCAAAAGAGCAGAATTCTTTGGGGCATGCCCCGCAAAAGGCCATTTTAAGGGCTGGTAAGGTAAAAGAGGTTTTCTATTTTTATTTTAGAATAGGGTAGGGCATTTTTTTATTTTGGGGGGCTTTGTTATTTTATTAGGGGCTTAGAGTAGGTGTAATTAGCTTAAAATTGTTGTAATATTTTTCTAATGTTTGTAAAAAAAAAAAATATTTTTTGTACTTTAGTTAGTGTATTTATTTGTATTTAATTGTAGGTATTTGTATGTAATTAATTTATTGATAGTGTAGTGTTAGGTTTAATTGTAACTTAGGTTAGGATTTATTTTACAGGTAATTTTTTTATTATTTGAACTAGGTAGCTATTAAATAGTTCTTAACTATTTAATAGCTATTGTACCTGGTTAAAATAAATACAAAGTTGCCTGTAAAATAAATATTATTCCTAAAATAGCTACAATATAATTATAATTTTTTTTTTTTTTTTTTTTTTTTTAAATCAAAGTTTTTTATTGAGGTAATTCAAAAGGTAACTTACAGTTTACATTGTCACATTTAAAAAAGTGCAGGACAGAAAGTGTCCCATATGACCATGTCAAGAAACATATATGTTAGTGTCAAACATTGTTACCTATACAAGAAAGCTGCAAATAACATATAGAAATCTTAAGTAGTATAGTAAAACATATTACTACTATTAGCTGTGTCACACTTAAAATGCAACAATAACAATTCGATACCTCTTTTTCATATATGAGATAACTCGAGCTAAATACCTCTGAGACATGAAATGCTATCTATTAGAATGATTTTTCAGGATTGCACCTGCATGCTTCAACATACTCTTATCTCTGAGAGGTAATACATTTTTATGCCCTAGTATATGTAAGTACATAGAAATGGATTAATACCATTAAAAAATTTCACCAAATTGGGTGAATAGTATAGGGATATAAAAATATATAGCACACTTGTATAGAATCACCCCCTGTATAGTGCAAATATATTAGTATGCAATAGTTAATTAGGTGCATAAAGGAAATATTCACAACTATGTAGAAATACATTCAACAGCGGGCAAATGCCGCTTAAGATTACAATACGGGGGGGGGGGGAGGAGAGGGGTGCAAATTAGAACATAACCGCAATGTAGATAGAAACAAAGTAGCCGCTATATAGTAATATAGTAAGTCGCCAGCCAACATGGGCGTTCTTGCGAGGCCAGAAGGTCTAATATTTAGGCATATTCGCTGCATTTTTTAAGGAGAAGCAAGCTAGGGTAACCTATATTTAGTTCGTATTAGGAAGTGAAGTCACTATGTTAAAAATACTTAAATTATAGGGCTTCTGTTGGGAGAGTGGTTGTGACTACCCTTGCAATGAGTTGTTTGGCTTTAATCCCAGCCAAAGCTGTGGCAAACTGTCTCGGCCGCTGACAGTTCGCCCGTGTGATAAAGCAAGGTATTGCAGGGCAGCCCCAATGGTGTATCCATCGTGACAAATAAATAGCTAGTTAATAGGCTAGGAGGTATAAATTAGCATTGCTACATATAAGAGCGTCTTTGACTGAAGTATATTCCAAGTTGACTTTAGAGGAGTAGACATTTCTTCACGGGTGACAATATAAAGCATCATATATCATGTCCACGCTGCAAGTATATAGAATTTGTCATGAAGCTTATAGTGAAACATACGATACCCAGGGAATAATTTAATAATAGACTTGTCTACTAGTGGCACTGAATTCTATGTTGCAAGTTGGATATCGTCATAAAAAATGTAAAAATTGATCCTTAAGGGAGCACATGCTTTGTATACCCACAGTAATGAGTTAAACAATGACTAGTGAAAAATAAGAAAAACTGCAGGAGGGAGCTGTGTGGATGCGCTAAAACATTGTTAGGGCATACACCTTAACTAAATACATAGGTCAAGAATAACATTTCACATATTGTAAAGGTCTGTGAGAGGAAAATATATAGCTATATCTATGAACACCAGTCTTTCAAACCGTTGACAATCAGATCTCCTGTAGCCAGTTGCAAGCATATCAAGCACTCATCTAGCTTTAATGGGTGTAAAATGTCTGATCCCTATCGCCATGTAGTGACAGGGATAAAGTGCCCATCTTTTCGATAAAAGCTCAGTCCGCCTGGGTCCCATAGCCACGACCATAACCATAGGAATATCTGCAGTCTGCATTTCTGTTGACGGTCGAGCAGGTAAGGGTATTTAAGTGATCTGACCTTCCGCTCAATGTTCCCTTTCACCAAGTGCCTCTTATATATGAATCGGAAGCTCAGAGTAAAGACAGTCTCCTTTAGATCATTAGCTATCTGACGTCCCGCTGCGGCCTCCATCTTGTCTCTAAGGGTGTGAGAGATTTGCGTTGGGGTTTTAAGGAGGGATTCCACCTTTCGTCCGATCGCCCCATAGCGAGATCTATTTTCTTGCGGTGCGAGTTGCTGCGTCTCATATATGGTCGTAACCTCCAAAAAGTTATCAGGCTTTGCTGCAGACGCCAAGGGTGCAGAATAGGAGAATGCAGACTTAATGTCTTCGATGAGCTCCTTTGTTTGGCGATCCAACTGGTCCGTCAAGGCTAGAAGTAAGGAACTTAACTGAAGTTCCATGACAGCCGCTGAGGGAAACCTACCACTACTCGACCTAAGTTCTGGAGTATTCTAATAAATGTTGCAGCCTATAGATCGACATATGGTTTGTAAAATGGCTGCAGCCGCTTAGCTCCCGCTCTGAGTGAAACCAGATATCGAGTGCCTATCTCCTCAGGCTGAAAATAAAAGTTCAAACCTTTGTAGCGCCAGTCTTTGTTATTAATTGCATCTCATTGAGACATATTAGTAAAGCAGATTTGTCCATAAATTGATAATTTAATGATCAAGCTTCCAGAGCTCTGCTATGGCACGTCTTGTTGCTTTGGCGGTTGACTCCACCCCCCATAATTATAATTTATATTGTAGCTATATTAGGGTTTATTTTACAGGTAAGTATTTAGTTTTAAATAGGAATAATTTATTTAAGAGTTAATTTATTTTGTTAGATAAAAATTATATTTAACTTAGGGGGTGTTAGTGTTAGGGTTAGACTTAGCTTTAGGGGTTAATACATTTATTAGAGTAGCGGCGAGGTCCGGTCGGCAGATTAGGGGTTAATACTTGAAGTTAGGTGTCGGTGATGTTAGGGAGGGCAGATTAGGGGTTAATACTATTTATTATAGGGTTATTGAGGTGGGAGTGAGGCGGATTAGGGGTTAATAAGTGTAGGTAGGTGGCGGTGACGTTGGGGGCGGCAGATTAGGGGTTAATAAATATAATATAGGGGTCGGCGGTGTTAGGGGCAGCAGATTAGGGGTACATAGGGATAACGTAGGTTGCTGCGGTGTACGGAGCGGCAGATTAGGGGTTAATAATAAAATACAGGGGTCAGTTATAGCGGGGGCGGCAGATTATGGGTTAATAAGTGTAAGGTTAGGGGTGTTTAGACTCAAGGTACATGTTAGGGTGTTAGGTGCAGACTTAGGAAGTGTTTCCCCATAGGAAACAATGAGGCTGCGTTAGGAGCTGAACGCTGCTTTTTTGCAGGTGTTAGACTTTTTTTCAGCTCAAACGGCCCCATTGTTTCCTATGGGGAAATCGTGCACGAGCACGTTTTTTAAGCTGGCCGCGTCCGTAAGCACCGCTGGTATTGAGAGTTGCAGTGGTGGTAAATTATGCTCTACGCTCCCTTTTTGGAGCCGAACGCAGCCTTTCTGTGAACTCTAAATACCAGCGGTATTTAAAAGGTGCGGGGAAAAAAAGCGTGCGTAGCGAACGCACCCCTTTGGCCGCAGAACTCTAAAATCTAGCGGTAAGTATAGATTAAAATGAACAGATAAAATGGAAAAGATCACATGTGATACAATGATAGGTCACATACTTCAAAAACCCCAACAATGATATTCAATCGCAATAGATGATAATAAAAACAATAAGTTGATCGGATCGAAATTGGAATTCACATCAATAGGTATACGCCACCTTTAGACTGAGATCAGTTAAGTTGAGTGACAGTTAAAGCAGCCATTGTTAACTCTAAGGAGGCTATACTTCCGGATACCAGAACACATAAATATGCACACACCGGGCGGCTCGCTGCCTTTGAAAAAGCCCGGAAAGGGGGAAACGCGTCAGAGCAGTGTGGAGGACGCTTTTAAGTTTAAAATGTTAAGATAGAACTTACAATAATTGAATGCCTAGTTATAATATCAAGATTTAAAGATATAGTTAAGGTGGTAACTAGTTAATACACATTAGCATACCACACAGCAGCAGGGTGTGTGGTTTACACTATGTATCAACTTGTGCTGGTAAAACTAAATAACCATTGTTTGGCCGAGCAAAGATACACAACCTCAGTATTTATACGGCATAAAAGAGCTAGTGCTCACTGTGCAGTACAAATGTTAGAGGAGTAACTAAATAAGAGGTTAATCGATACCACAATAAAACGAAATTACCGGAAACTGACTTGAAATTCTGATTAACCGCTTTATATACTGTAATATACTATGTAAGGGTAATTCTCTTTGATCGTATATTAACTAACAAATCCACCAGAAATATTGAACAAGAATATAACCGCATACACTATAACAGTGAATCTAAAGGTGGACCCTAGCTATCTGATACCTGGGGATTTTAAATCAACAGGGTATTGGCAAACAATATCGTTTAACATATAAGAGAAATCCGCTGTTGGTTGAATAACAACATACATACTTAATAAATGATACAAATTTAACTATATACAGTATAACCCAAAGAGATACATTTATTAATGAATATCGACACAGCTGAAACATTGATTAATCAATGTTTGTGCAGAATAGCACATCTCAAGCATATTGATCTTTGACTGAATAACAGCATATAAACGTAAGAGATATAATGAACATAAGTGCGAATGCACACAACATTAGTGGAATTAAAGATGTAAAATAAGGAGTGGGATAAGCGCTCCACGAATAGAGCTAACCAAAAAAATATACAAAATTGGAATGACAAGGAAACCAATGTAGCAAATAAATAATAGATTTATATAACGGTCTTTTGAAAATATCGTAGTTTACAATTGAACAATGTGCACATACAAAGATATATAGGATGCCGGCATCAAAGACAATAAAACATAGCTTAAAAACAAAGATATTGCTAGCAAAAATAGATCTAGAAAAAAGGGGGGGATGGGCTGATATAATAGGGCACGATAGTAAGAATGTATCAGCTTAATTTAGGGGGATAGGCCGATATAGTAAAACACAATAATAAAAAATGTATCAGCTTAATTAAGGCAGATAGATGCTATCATCTCATACGTTATGTTACCAATGATATAACCATAGGCTTTAGAGTTCTGCGTTAGCCGTCAAAACCAGCGTTAGGGGCTCCTAACGCTGGTTCTGGCCGCCCGCTGGTATTTAGAGTCAGTCAGGAAAGGGTCTAACGCTCACTTTGCAGCCGCGACTTTTCCATACCGCAGATCCCCCTACGCCAATTGCGTATCCTATCTTTTCAATGGGATCTTTCTAACGCTGGTATTTTGAGTCTTGGCTGAAGTGAGCGTTAGAAATCTAACGACAAGACTCCAGCCGCAGCAAAAAGCCAGGAGTTAAGAGCTTTCTGGGCTAACGCCGGTTCATAAAGCTCTTAACTACTGTGCTCTAAAGTACACTAACACCCATAAACTACCCTAAACCGAGGCCCCCCCACATCGCCGCCACTCTAATAAAAAATTTTAACCCCTAATCTGCCGACCGCACACCGCCGCAACCTACATTATCCCTATGTACCCCTAATCTGCTGCCCCTAACACTGCCAACCCCTATATTATATTTATTAACCCCTAATCTGCTGCCCCCAATGTCGCCGCCACCTACTTACAATTATTAACCCCTAATCTGCCGACTGGACCTCACCACTACTATAATAAAGTTATTAACCCCTAATCCGCCTCACTCCCGCCTCAAAAACCCTATAATAAATAGTATTAACCCCTAATCTGCCCTCCCTAACATCGCCGACACCTAACTTCAAGTATTAACCCCTAATCTGCTGACCGGACCTCGCCGCTACTCTAATAAATGTATTAACCCCTAAAGCTAAGTCTAACCCTAACACCCCCCTAAGTTAAATATAATTTAAATCTAACAAAATAAAATAAATCTTATTAAATAAATTATTCCTATTTAAAGCTAAATACTTACCTGTAAAATAAACTCTAATATAGCTACAATATAAATTATAATTATATTGTAGCTATTTTAGGAATAATATTTATTTTACAGCCAACTTTTTTTTATTTTAACCAGGTACAATAGCTATTAAATAGTTAATAACTATTTAATAGCTACCTAGTTAAAATAAATAAAAAATGACCTGCAAAATAAATCCTAACCTAAGTTAGAATTAAACCTAACACTACACTATTAATAAATAATTAAATAAAACACCTACAATTATCTACAATTAAACCTAACACTACGCTATCAATAAATTAATTACATACAAATACCTACAATTAAATACAAATAAATACACTAACTAAAGTACAAAAAATAAAAAAATAATTTACTAACATAAAAATATTACAACAATTTTAAGCTAATTACACCTACTCTAAGCCCCCTAATAAAATAACAAAGCCCCCCAAAATAAAAAAATGCCATACCCTATTCTAAAATAAAAATAGAAAAGCTCTTTTACCTTACCAGCCCTTAAAAGGGCCTTTTGCGGGGCATGCCCCAAAGAATTCTGCTCTTTTGCCTGTAAAAAAACATACAATACCCCCCCCAACATTACAACCCACCACCCACATACCCCTAATCTAACCCAAACCCCCCTTAAATAAACCTAACACTAAGCCCCTGAAGATCTTCCTACCTTGTCTTCACCACGCCGGGTATCACGATCCGTCCAGAGGAGGCTCCGAAGTCTTCATCCAAGCCCAAGCGGGGGCTGAAGAGGTCCATCATCGGGCTGAAGTCTTGATCCAAGCGGGGGCTGAAGAGATCCATCATCCGGCTGAAGTCTTCTATCAAGCGGCATCTTCAATCTTCTTTCTTCCGGATCCATCTTCATCCCGCCGACGTGGAACATCCATCCTGGCCGACGACTTCCCGACAAATGACGGTTCCTTTAAATGACGTCATCCAAGATGGCGTCCCTCGAATTCCGATTGGCTGATAGGATTCTATCAGCCAATCGGAATTAAGGTAGGAAAATTCTGATTTTCTGATGGAATCAGTCAGATTCAAGTTCAATCCGATTGGCTGATCCAATCAGCCAATCAGATTGAGCTCGCATTCAATTGGCTGATCGGAACAGCCAATAGAATGCGAGCTCAATCTGATTGGCTGATTCCATCAGCCAATCAGAATTTTCCTACCTTAATTCAGATTGGTTGATAGAATCCTATCAGCCAATCGGAATTCGAGGGACACCATCTTGGATGACGTCATTTAAAGGAACCGCCATTCGTCGGGAAGTCGTCGGCCAGGATAGATGTTCCGCATCGGCAGGATAAAGATGGATCCGGAAGAAAGAAGATTGAAGATGCCGCTTGATAGAAGACTTCAGCCGGATGATGGATCTTTCGGCCCCCGCTTGGATCAATACTTCAGCCCGATGATGGACCTCTTCTGCCCGATGATGGACCTCTTCAGCACGATGATGGATCTCTTCAGCCCCTGCTTGGGCTTGGATGAAGACTTCGGAGCCTCCTCTGGACGGATCGGTGATACCCGGCGTGGTGAAGACAAGGTAGGAAGATCTTCAGGGGCTTAGTGTTAGGTTTATTTAAGGGGGGTTTGGGTTAGATTAGGGGTATGTGGGTGGTGGGTTGTAATGTTGGGGGGGTATTGAATGTTTTTTTTTTACAGGCAAAAGAGCAGAATTCTTTGGGGCATGCCCCGCAAAAGGCCCTTTTAAGGGCTGGTAAGGTAAAAGAGGTTTTCTATTTTTATTTTAGAATAGGGTAGGGCATTTTTTTATTTTGGGGGGCTTTGTTATTTTATTAGGGGGCTTAGAGTAGGTGTAATTAGCTTACAATTGTTGTAATATTTTTCTAATGTTTGTAAATTATTTTTTTATTTTTTGTAACAGTTAATTAATTTATTAATTTATTGATAGTGTAGTGTTAGGTTTAATTGTAACTTAGGTTAGGATTTATTTTACAGGTAATTATTTTAACTAGGTAGCTATTAAATTGTTATTAACTATTTAATAGCTATTGTACCTGGTTAAAATAAATACAAAGTTGCCTGTAAAATAAATATTATTCCTAAAATAGCTACAATATAATTATAATTTATATTGTAGCTATATTAGGGTTTATTTTACAGGTAAGTATTTAGCTTTAAAGGGACATTTAACACCTGCTGAAAATGGCTAAAACCTACTTTATCTTATTAATAAAAATAAAATAATCACTGCTGTCTATTTTATTTGTTCCTCTTACCCCAAACTGATGACGAAGATTGTTTTGAAGTACAGTGTTGATCTAGTGCTTGATTCTACTATGTAAGCTGCCATATTGGAACATATCTTACAGGGGTACAGTAGTCACATGCTCATGATACAGTCACATGACACACACAGCATATTATTTGTTACATATAACTTAGAGAATCACATCTGTTTGGAGCGTGTGAGCTGCATTGTCTGAAGATATTTATTTGTCACTCATAGTCTAAATGTATAAGCTTTCCCCAACTATTTATATTCACACCTTTATGTAGCACAATTGAAATAAAATGCTTCATAAGCAATATTTATGTTTTTAACGCCCCCAGTTTTACTCTTGCCCACAAGTTTTATACTCTAGTCTAATCAAAGCCCTTTGCCGTTTTCAGGCACTATTGTAAATCATGAGGGAGAGGGAGGGGGAGAGGGTGGCTCTCAGACACGCTGGATATACTCTGTGGCCGTGCAGAAGATTTCTGCCTCTCATGAACTCTCCTGCTTATGTAAAGCTCTTGTACCAGCTAACTGATCAGTTAGTAATGATCATCTGTTTTATTTACCAGTGTGAACTGCTCCTGTCACACCCTCTACAAAGACACAGTCACTAGAGCAGAACTGTGTCTGTGATCATCAGAGGGTGTGACAGGAGCAGATCACACTGGTAAATAAAACAGACGATCATTACTAACTGATCAGTTAGCTGGCTGGTACAAGTGCTTTACATAAGCAGCGCAGGAGAGGTCATAAGAAGCATAAATCTTCTGCAGCGTGTCTGAGAGCCTCCCTCTCTCCCTCACGGAGCTTACAAATGATTTGCGACAATAGTGCCTTTAAACTGCACACAGCGTTTTTTAGCTTAGAGCATAAATCATGTGGGCAGTAAGAGTAAAACTGTGGGGGCATTAAAAACATAAACAGTGCTTATAAAGCATTTTATTTCAAATGCGCTGCATAATGTGTGTGAATATAAACAGAGGGAGAAAGCTAATTCATTTACACTGTGACAAATAAATATGTATCTATTCTTCAGAGACTGCAGCTCACACGCTGCAGATGCTGTGCGTTTCATGTGACTGCATTATGAGCATGTGATTACTGTGCCCCTGAAACGTGCGTTACAATATGGCAGCTACATAGGAAATCAAGCACTGGATCAACACTGTACTTCAAAGCAATCTCCTTCAACAGTTTGGGGTAAGAGGAACAGAAAAAATAGACAGCAGTAATTATTTTATTTTTATTAATAGTAAAAAGTAGGTTTTAGGGATTATTTGAAGACAGGTGTTAAGTGTCCCTTTAAATAGGAATAATTTATTTAATAAGAGTTAATTTATTTTGTTAGATAAAAATTATATTTAACTTAGGGGGGTGTTAGTGTTAGGGTTAGACTTAGCTTTAGGGGTTAATACATTTATTAGAGTAGCGGCGAGGTCCGGTCAGCAGATTAGGGGTTAATACTTGAAGTTAGGTGTCGGTGATGTTAGGGAGGGCAGATTAGGGGTTAATACTATTTATTATAGGATTATTAAGGCGGGAGTGAGGCGGATTAGGGGTTAATAACTTTATTATAGAAGCGGTGAGGTCCAGTCGGCAGATTAGGGGTTAATAAGTGTAGGTAGGTGGCGGCGACGTTGGGGGCGGCAGATTAGGGGTTAATAAATATAATATAGGGGTCGGCTGTGTTAGGGGCAGCAGATTAGGGGTACATAGGGATAACGTAGGTTGCGGCGGTGTACGGAGCGGCAGATTAGGGGTTAATAATAAAATGCGGGGGCAGCAGATTAGGGGTTAATAAGTGTAAGGTTAGGGGTGTTTAGACTCGGGGTACATGTTAGGGTGTTAGGTGCAGACTTAGGAAGTGTTTCCCCATAGGAAACAATGGGGCTGCGTTAGGAGCTGAACGCTGCTTTTTTGCAGGTGTTAGACTTTTTTTCATCTCAAACGGCCCCATTGTTTCCTATGGGGAAATCGTGCACAAGCACGTTTCTTAAGCTGGCCGCGTCCGTAAGCACCGCTGGTATTGAGAGTTGCAGTGGCGGTAAATTATTCTCTACGCTCCCTTTTTGGAGCCTAACGCAGCCCTTCTGTGAACTCTAAATTCCAGCGGTATTTAAAAGGTGCGGGGAAAAAAAGCATGCGTAGCTAACACACCCCTTTGGCCGCAGAACTCTAAATCTAGCGGTAAGTATAGATTAAAATGAACAGATAAAATGGAAAAGATCACATGTGATACGATAGGTCACATACTTCAAAAACCCCAACAATTATATTCAATCGCAATAGATGATAATAAAAACAATAAGTTGATTGGATCGAAATTGGAATTCACATTAATAGGTATACACCACCTTTAGACTGAGATCAGTTAAGTTGAGTGACAGTTAAAGCAGCCATTGTTAACACTAAGGAGGCTATACTTCTGGATACCGGAACACATAAATATGCACACACCGGGCGGCTCGCTGCCTTTGAAAAAGCCAGGAAAGGGCGAAACGCGTCAGAGCAGTGTGGAGGACGCTTTTAAGTTTAAAATGTTAAGATAGAACTTACAATAATTGAATGCCTAGTTATAATATCAAGATTTAAAGATATAGTTAAGGTGGTAACTAGTTAATACACATTAGCATACCACACAGCAGCAGGGTGTGTGGTTTACACTATGTATCAACTTGTGCTGGTAAAACTAAATAACCATTGTTTGGCCGAGCAAAGATACACAACCTCAGTATTTATACGGCATAAAAGTGCTAGTGCTCACAGGGCAGTACAAATGTTAGAGGAGTAACTAAATAAGAGGTTAATCGATACCACAATAAAACGAAATTACCGGAAACTGACTTGAAATTCTGATTAACCGCTTTATATACTGTAATATACTATGTAAGCGTAATTCTCTTTGATCGTATATTAACTAACAAATCCACCAGAAATATTGAACAAGAATATAACCGCATACACTATAACAGTGAATCTAAAGGTGGACCCTAGCTATCTGATACCTGGGGATTTTAAATCAACAGGGTATTGGCAAACAATATCGTTTAACATATAAGAGAAATCCGCTGTTGGTTGAATAACAACATACAAACTTAATAAATGATACAAATGTAACTATATACAGTATAACCCAAAGAGATACATTTATTAATGAATATCGACACAGCTGAAACATTGATTAATCAATGTTTGTGCAGAATAGCACATCTCAAGCATATTGATCTTTGACTGAATAACAGCATATAAACGTAAGAGATATAATGAACATAAGTGCGAATGCACACAACACAACATTAGTGGAATTAAAGATGTGAAAATAAGGAGTGGGATAAGCGCTCCACGAATAGAGCTAACCAAAAAAATATACAAAATTGGAATGACAAGGAAACCAATGTAGCAAATAAATAATAGATTTATATAACGGTCTTTTGAAAATATCGTAGTTTACAATTGAACAATGTGCACATACAAAGATATATAGGATGCCGGCATCAAAGACAATAAAACATAGCTAAAAAATGTGTTTAAAAACAAAGATATTGCTAGCAAAAATAGATCTAGAAAAAAGGGGGGGATGGGCTGATATAATAGGGCACGATAGTAAGAATGGGGGATAGGCCAATATAGTAAAACACAATAATAAAAAATTTATCAGCTTAATTAAGGCAGATAGATGCTATCATCTCATACTTTATGTTACCAATGATATAACCATAGGATTTAGAGTTAAGCGTTAGCCGTGAAAACCAGCGTTAGGGGCTCCTAACGCTGGTTCTGGCCGCCCGCTGGTATTTAGAGTCAGTCAGGAAAGAGTCTAACGCTCACTTTGCAGCCGCGACTTTTCCATACCGCAGATCCCCCTACGCCAATTGCGTATCCTATCTTTTCAATGGGATCTTTCTAACGCTGGTATTTTGAGTCTTGGCTGAAGTGAGCTTTAGAACTCTAACTACAAAACTCCAGCCGCAGCAAAAAGCCAGGAGTTAAGAGCTTTCTGGGCTAACGCCGGTTCATAAAGCTCTTAACTACTGTGCTCTAAAGTACACTAACACCCATAAACTACCTATGTACCCCTAAACCGAGGCCCCCCCACATCGCCGCCACTCTAATAAAAAATTTTAACCCCTAATCTGCCGACCGCACACCGCCGCAACCTACGTTATCCCTATGTACCCCTAATCTGCTGCCCCTAACACTGCCAACCCCTATATTATATTTATTAACCCCTAATCTGCTGCCCCCAATGTCGCCGCCACCTACCTACAATTATTAACCCCTAATCTGCCGACTGGACCTCACCACTACTATAATAAAGTTATTAATCCCTAATCCGCCTCACTCCCGCCTCAAAAACCCTATAATAAATAGTATTAACCCCTAATCTGCCCTCCCTAACATCGCTGACACCTAACTTCAAGTATTAACCCCTAATCTGCTGACCGGACCTCGCCGCTACTCTAATAAATGTATTAACCCCTAAAGCTAAGTCTAACCCTAACACCCCCCTAAGTTAAATATAATTTAAATCTAACAAAATAAAATAAATCTTATTAAATAAATTATTCCTATTTAAAGCTAAATACTTACCTGTAAAATAAAACCCTAATATAGCTACAATATAAATTATAATTATATTGTAGCTATTTTAGGAATAATATTTATTTTACAGGCAACTTTTTTTTATTTTAACCAGGTACAATAGCTATTAAATAGTTAATAACTATTTAATAGCTACCTAGTTAAAATAAATAAAAAATGACCTGCAAAATAAATCCTAACCTAAGTTAGAATTAAACCTAACACTACACTATCAATAAATAATTAAATAAAACACCTACAATTATCTACAATTAAACCTAACACTACGCTATCAATAAATTAATTACATACAAATACCTACAATTAAATACAAATAAATACACTAACTAAAGTAGAAAAAATAAAAAAATAATTTACAAACATAAAAATATTACAACAATTTTAAGCTAATTACACCTACTCTAAGCTCCCTAATAAAATAACAAAGCCCCCCAAAATAAAAAAATGCCATACCCTATTCTAAAATAAAAATAGAAAAGCTCTTTTACCTTACCAGCCCTTAAAAGGGCCTTTTGTGGGGCATGTCCCAAAGAATTCTGCTCTTTTGCCTGTAAAAAAACATACAATACCCCCCCCCCCAACATTACAACCCACCACCCACATACCCCTAATCTAACCCAAACCCCCCTTAAATAAACCTAACACTAAGCCCCTGAAGATCTTCCTACCTTGTCTTCACCACGCCGGGTATCACTGATCCGTCCAGAGGAGGCTCCGAAGTCTTCATCCAAGCCCAAGCGGGGGCTGAAGAGGTCCATCATCGGGCTGAAGTCTTGATCCAAGCGGGGGCTGAAGAGATCCATCATCCGGCTGAAATAATTCAGCATAAGAATGGCTATAGATAAAGTCAGGAGTGTTACACACAGGGATTATTCATATATCTTCTCTCTCTATATATCATAGAGATAGAAATGAACCTGTGAGTTGTAACAATGTTAAAAATAAGTATCCAGGAACAGCAGGGGCTGAAGAGATCCATCATCGTGCTGAAGAGGTCCATCATCGTGCTGAAGAGGTCCATCATCGGGCAGAAGAGGTCCATCATCGGGCTGAAGTATTGATCCAAGCGGGGGCTGAAGAGATCCATCATCCGGCTGAAGTCTTCTATCAAGCGGCATCTTCAATCTTCTTTCTTCCGGATCCATCTTCATCCCGCCGACGTGGAACATCCATCCTGGCCGACGACTTCCCGACGAATGACGGTTCCTTTAAATGACGTCATCCAAGATGGCGTCCCTCGAATTCCGATTGGCTGATAGGATTCTATCAGCCAATCAGAATTAAGGTAGGAAAATTCTGATTGGCTGATGGAATCAGTCAGAATCAAGTTCAATCCTGATCGGAACAGCCAATAGAATGCAAGCTCAATCTGATTGGCTGATTCCATCAGCCAATCAGAATTTTCCTACCTTAATTCCGATTGGTTGATAGAATCCTATCAGCCAATCGGAATTCGAGGGACACCATCTTGGATGACGTCATTTAAAGGAACCGTCATTCGTCGGGAAGTCGTCGGCCAGGATAGATGTTCCGCATCGGCAGGATAAAGATGGATCCGGAAGAAAGAAGATTGAAGATGCCGCTTGATAGAAGACTTCAGCCGGATGATGGATCTCTTCAGCCCCCGCTTGGATCAATACTTCAGCCCGATGATGGACCTCTTCTGCCCGATGATGGACCTCTTCAGCACGATGATGGACCTCTTCAGCACGATGATGGATCTCTTCAGCCCCTGCTGTTCCTGGATACTTATTTTTAACATTGTTACAACTCACAGGTTCATTTCTATCTCTATGATATATAGAGAGAGAAGATATATGAATAATCCCTGTGTGTAACACTCCTGACTTTATCTATAGCCATTCTTATGCTGAATTATTTCACCGGCACTATAACAGGTTCATTTCTATCTCCTTGAATATACACTGAGATAGATGCATGAATAATTCCTGTGTGCCCTCTTGTTCTATCTTGCTCCCATTATAGCTATATCCGATTTATAACATCTTGGACATAATACAACGGATAACAACAAAGTGCTTAGGAGCTTTATTGGGAGATGAAAGACGGACTTTCAAAAAAGGACGGATCAACACTTTATACTGTCTTGAGCCGCTGAGATAAAAAATCCGCTACATAATCTGGAGAAGACCATCGGACACTCGCAAGTATCGCTACTAACTGCTACATAGTAATTACATACTGACATAATTGTATATCTTCAACTGGGACATTTTTTTTCAAACAATTTCTGTGTCCAGTTTTGTTACAACGATTGGAGGATTACCACCAGTCAGGTGAAGTGACGTCAAACCTCACGGCTCATCACTCACAGTTGCTCCTAACGTCTAATAGATTGGACGCATCAACTACACACTGTGCTTGAAAGCCGTTTGGATCTTACTCACTCCTATGGTTATATCATTGGTAACATAACGTATGAGATAATTGTGATAGCATCTATCTGCCTTAATTAAGCTGATACATTTTTTATTATTGTGTTTTACTATATTGGCCTATCCCCCTAAATTAAGCTGATACATTCTTACTATTGTGCCCTATTATATCGGCCCATCCCCCCCTTTTTTCTAGATCTATTTTTGCTAGCAATATCTTTGTTTTTAAGCTATGTTTTATTGTCTTTGATGCCGGCATCCTATATATCTTTGTATGTGCAAATTGTTCAATTGTAAACTACGATATTTTCAAAAGACCGTTATATAAATCTATTATTTATTTGCTACATTGGTTTCCTTGTCATTCCAATTTTGTATATTTTTTTTGGTTAGCTCTATTCGTGGAGCGCTTATCCCACTCCTTATTTTCACTTTTTTATTCAATAGTCTGTATTTTGAGATTTATCAGACAACCTAGGGATTTAAACATTAACCATTTAATTAGCACTCACACCACCCCTCTCACCTTGAAATTAAAGATGAACATGAGCTAGTTGTCACCCGTGTAAAATCCAACTAGGACTATAATAACGGGCACTATTTGAAATACGGCATACAAATCTAACAAGTGGTATCAGTGCAATTGCACACAATACAACCTATAAGGATATTTTCATTCCAGAATGCTGATATATAAATGCTGAACTATGGCACATGAATCCCATAATACTAATAGGAATATAATCAGTATAATCCTTAGTAATAAGCTACTATACAATACAGACATATTATAATAACATGTGCAATTGGATATATTATTTATCCTACTGAGACACACATATATTTATACTAGCGAGAAATAGCGCAATAGATTATATATCACAATTCACAGACGGTGAATGTCCATCTGATATTAGTGAACTGATAATTTATGATAGAATTGGGACCTCATGATAAATCCATCAGTCTAATATATCTGACAGGAGAAATAAATCCGCATGCAGAATTTGAAATACACAGTCATTTGAGAGTTAACTTTATGAGCTGTTAAGGCTAAAATCTTGGCCTAACAGACAGCACAGTGGAGCACATAGCATGCTCATACACTAACATACCACATTAACCCTGTATATTTCCATTTTCGTATAAGTAACAAACCATTATATTTATCCCTGCCAAGCTAGATACTTTATCTTTCTAACCCAGTAATTACACAGGCATTGGAATACACTATAAATTACATGGTGATACCTTAATACTGATAATACAGTATCACATTTATTATTATCCAAGTTCTATCCTACATTTGGGATTTTAACCATTTGAGTGTTTTTTGTTCCATCACATACTTTTAATGTAAAAATAAAAGTTAAATTTTAATTTAATCTGTGAAGGTTTGCCTTTGAGTCTGGGCACCAGAGTGCTATGTGTGCATACTTTCCAGTGAAACAACTCTAGTTCCACTATTTTCCAGTATATATCAATTCATGCACAATCACCAACCCACTGATATAAATAGAAAAAACATAATTTATGCTTACCTGATAAATTTATTTCTCTTGTGGTGTATCCAGTCCACGGATCATCCATTACTTGTGGGATATTCTCCTTCCCAACAGGAAGCTGCAAGAGGACACCCACAGCAGAGCTGTCTATATAGCTCCTCCTCTCCCTGTCACTCCCAGTCATTCGACCGAAGACAAGCAAGAGAAAGGAGAAACCATAGGGTGCAGTGGTGACTGTAGTTTAAAAATAAAATATACCTGCCTTAAAATGACAGGGCGGGCCGTGGACTGGATACACCACAAGAGAAATAAATTTATCAAGTAAGCATAAATTATGTTTTCTCTTGTAAGGTGTATCCAGTCCACGGATCATCCATTACTTGTGGGATACCAATACCAAAGCTATAGGACACGGATGAAGGGAGGGACAAGGCAGGTACTTAAACGGAAGGTACCACTGCCTGCAAAACCTTTCTCCCAAAAATAGCCTCCGAAGAAGCAAAAGTATCAAATTTATAGAACTTTGAAAAAGTATGAAGCGAAGACCAAGTCGCCGCCTTACAAATCTGTTCAACAGAAGCCTCATTTTTAAAAGCCCATGTGGAAGCTACCGCTCTAGTAGAATGAGCTGTAATCCTTTCAGGAGGCTGCTGGCCAGCAGTCTCATAAGCTAAGCGTATTATACTCCTTAGTCAAAACGAAAGAGAAGTTGCCGAAGCGTTTTGGCCTCTCCTCTGTCCAGAGTAGACAACAAACAATGCAGATGTTTGACGAAAATCTTTAGTAGCTTGTAAATAAAACTTTAAAGCACAAACCATGTCAAGATTGTGTAATAGACGTTCCTTCTTTGAAGAAGAATTAGGACACAGTGACGGAACAACAATCTCCTGATTGATATTCTTATTAGATACCACCTTAGGTAAAAACCCAGGTTTGGTACGCAAAACTACCTTATCTGCATGGAAGATCAGATAAGGGGAATCACACTGTAAGGCAGATAACTCAGAAACTCTACGAGCCGAGGAGATAGCTACCAAAATCAGAACTTTCCAAGATAAAAGCTTGATATCTATGGAATGAAGAGGTTCAACCGGAACCCCTTGAAGAACTTTAAGAACTAAATTTAAACTCCATGGCTGAGCAACAGGTTTAAACACAGGCTTGATTCTAACTAAAGCCTGACAAAACGCCTGAACGTCTGGAACATTCGCCAGACGCTTGTGCAAAAGAATAGACAGAGCAGAAATCTGTCCCTTTAAGGAACTCGCTGACAAACCCTTCTCCAATCCATCTTGGAGAAAAGACAATATCCTAGGAATCCTGACCTTACTCCATGAGTAACCCTTAGATTCACACCAATGAAGATATTTACACCATATCTTATGATAGATTTTCCTGGTGACAGGCTTTCGTGCCTGAATTAAGGTATCAATGACTGACTCGGAGAAGCCACGCTTTGATAAAATCAAGCGTTCAATCTCCAGGCAGTCAGTCACAGAGAAATTAGATTTGGATGGTTGAAAGGACCCTGAAATATGGTCTTTATAACTTAAAGTGAAATCAGTACATTTGGTACACATTCTAAGAGGGGGTTCCACCATGGCTTCTAAACATAATGAACAAGGAGTTTCCTCTATGTTAGATATGTTTAAACAGACTAGCAAAGAGACCAGCAAGCTTGGAAAACACTTTAATGAAAGTAAACAAGCAAAAAATAAAAACGGTACTGTGCCTTTAAGAAAAATAAAAAAGGTCAGAATTTGAAAAATAGTGATAAAAAGCAGTAAATCAAATGAAATTTTTACAGTGTGTATAATAGGCTAACAGAGCATTGCACCCACTTGCAAATTGATGATTAACCCCTTAGTTTCAAAAACGGATCAAAAAAACGAAATAAACGTTTTTTAACAGTCACAACAAACTGCCACAGCTCTGCTGTGGCCCTACCTGCCCATACAACGACTTTTGAAAGCACAAAAACCCTTTAGAGATGTCCTAAGCATTCAGGGGACTCCTTCAGGGAAACTGGATGTCTCAGGCTGCAAAATCTAATGCGCATTTAGGCGCGAAATTAGGCCCCTCCCACTTATGTATTCACAGTGAGAGGCCTAACAAAACTATCCCTAGGCAAAATTTAGCCAGCAATGTGGAAAAAACTGGGCCCCAATAAAGTTTTATCACCAATATGCATATAAAAAAATGTTTAAGCACTTCCAGCAAACGTTTTATATTTCAGTAATGTGAAAAAATAATAAGAGTATTACCTTTAACAGCAAGCATGATACTAGTTGTTATTAAATCACTGTAATCAGGCTTACCTTAGATAAATCCGGTATTAACAGCATTTTCATTTCTCTAGAAAAATTTAAACTGCACATACCTCATAGCAGGAAGCCCTGCACGCCATTCCCCCAGCTGAAGTTACCTCTCTCTTCAGTTATGTGTGAGAACAGCAATGGATCTTAGTTACAACCTGCTAAGATCATCAAAGACCACAGGCAGACTCTTCTTCTACTTTCTGCCTGAGACCAAAATAGTACAACTCCGGTACCATTTGAAAATAACAAACTTTTGATTTGAAGAAAAAATAACTAAATTACACCACATCTCTCTAACTACTTCCTTTCTTGTCGAGAGCTGCAAGAGAATGACTGGGAGTGGCAGGGAGAGGAGGAGCTATATAGACAGCTTTGCTGTGGGTGATCCTCTTGCAGCTTCCTGTTGGGAAGGAGAATATCCCACAAGTAATGGATGATCCGTGGACTGGATACACCTTACAAGAGAAATACTATCGCCTAGATTTAGAGTTTGGCATTAGCCGTCAAAAGCAGCGTTAAGGGCTCCTAACGCTGCTTTTTACCGCCCGCTGGTATTTAAAGTCAAGCAGGAAAGGGTCTAACGCTCACTTCCAAGCCGCCACTTTTCCATACCGCAGATCCCCTTACGCCAATTGCGTATCCTATATTTTCAAAGGGATCTTCCTAATGCCGGTATTTAGAGTCTTGGCTGAAGTGAGCGGTAGAGCCTCTACCGACAAGACTACATCCGCAGGAAAAAGTCAGTAGTTAAGAGATTTCTGGGCTAACGCCGGTTTATAAAGCTCTTAACTACTGTGCTCAAAAGTACACTAACACCTATAAACTACCTATGTACCCCTAAACTGAGGTCCCCCCACATCGCTGCCACTCTAATAAAAAAATTTAACCCCTAATCTGCCGACCGCACACCGCCGCCACCTACATTATACCTATAAACCCCTAATCTGCTGCCCCTAACATCGCCGACACCTACATAATATTTATTAACCCCTAATCTGCCCCCCCAACGTCGCCGCTACATACCTACACTTATTAACCCCTAATCTGCCAACCCGACCTTGCTGCTACTCTAGAAAATATATTAACCCCTAAACCGCCTCACTCCCGCCTCAAAAACCCTATAATAAATAGAATTAACCCCTAATCTGCCCTCCCTAACATCGCCAACACCTAACTTCAAGTATTTACCCCTAATCTGTCGACTGGACCTCGCCGCTACTCTGATAAATGTATTAACCCCTAAGGCTAAGTCTAACCCTAACAACCCCCTAAATTAAATATAATTTTAATCTAACAAAATAAATTAAATATTATTAACTAAAGTCTTCCTATTTAAAACTAAATACTTACCTGTAAAATAAACCCTAATATAGCTACAATATAAAGAATAATTATATTGTAGCTATTTTAGAATTTATATTTATTTTACACTCAATTTTAACTGTAAAATAAATCCTAACCTAAGTTAAAATTAAACCTAACACTACACTATCAATAAATAAATTAAATCAATTAACTACAAGTACCTACAATTAAATAAACTAAATTACAAAAACAAACACTAAATTACAAAAAATAAAAAAAGAATTTTAAGCTAATTACACCTACTCTAAGCCCCCTAATAAAATAACAAAGCCCCCCAAAATAAAAAAATTCCTTACCCTAATCTAAATTTAAAAAGTTAACAGCTCTATTACCTTACCAGCCCTTAAGAGGGCTTTTTGTGGGGCATGCCCCAAAGAAATCGGCTCTTTTGCCTGTAAAAAAAACACAATACCACCCCCCAACATTACAACCAACCACCCACATACCCCTACTCTAATCCAAACCCCCCTTAAATAAACCTAACACTACCCCCCTGAAGATCTCCCTACCTTGAGTCGTCTTCTCCCAACCGGGCACCGATGGACCAAAAGAAGACATCCGGAGAGGCATAAGTCTTCATCCTATCTGGGCAGAAGAGGACATCCAGACCAGTAGACATCTTCATCCAAGCGGCATCTAATATCTTCATCCATCCGGAGCGGAGCCATCTTCTTCCAGCCGACGTGGATCCATCCTTCTGCCACAATGCCTACTCGCCGAATGAAGGTTCCTTTAAATAACATCATCCAAGATGGCGTCCCTCGAATTCCGTTTGGCTTATAGGATTCTAGCAGCCAATCGGAATAAAGGTAGGAAAAATATGATTGGCTGATCGGAACAGCCAATAGAATGCAAGCTCAATCTGATTGGCTGATTGGATCAGCCAATCCGATTATAACTTGAATCTGATTGGCTGATTCAATCAGCCAATCAGATTTTTCATACCTTAATTCCGATTGGTTGATAGAATTCTATCAGCCAATCGGAATTCGAGGAACGCCATCTTGGATGACGTCATTTAAAGGAACCTTCATTCGGCGAGTAGGCATCGTGACAGAAGGATGGATCCACGTCGGCTGGAAGAAGATGGCTCCGCTCCGCTACAGATGGATGAAGATGTCTACTGGTCCGGATGTCCTCTTCTGCCCGGATAGGATGAAGACTTCTGCCGCTCCGAATGTCTTCTTTTGGTCCATCGGTGCCCGGTTGGGTGAAGACAACTCAAGGTAGGGAGATCTTCAGGGGGGTAGTGTTAGGTTTATTTAAGGGGGGTTTGGGTTAGAGTAGGGGTATGTGGGTGGTGGTATTGTGTTTTTTTTACAGGCAAAAGAGCTGATTTCTTTGGGGCATGCCCCGCAAAAAGCCCTTTTAAGGGCTGGTAAAGTAATAGAGCTGTTAACTTTTTTAATTTAGATTAGGGTAGGGAATTTTTTTATTTTGGGGGGGCTTTGTTATTTTATTAGGGGGCTTAGAGTAGGTGTAATTAGCATAACATTCTTGCAATCTTTTTTATTTTTTTGTAATTTAGTGTTTGTTTGTTTTTGTAATTTAGTTTAGTTTATTTAATTGTAGGTACTTGTAGTTCATTGATTTAATTTATTTAATGATAGTGTAGTGTTAGGTTTAATTGTAACTTAGGTTAGGATTTATTTTACAGGTAATATTGTAATTATTTTAACTAGGTAGCTATTAAATAGTAAATAACTATTTAATAGCTATTGTACCTAGTTAAAATAAATACAAAGTTGCCTGTAAAATAAATATAAATTCTAAAATAGCTACAATATAATTATTTGTTATATTGTAGCTATATTAGGGTTTATTTTACAGGTAAGTATTTAGTTTTAAATAGGAAGACTTTAGTTAATAATATTTAATTTATTTCGTTAGATTTAAATTATATTTAACTTAGGGGGGTATTAGGGTTAGACTTAGCTTTAGGGGTTAATACATTTATTAGAGTAGCGGCGAGGTCCGGTCAGCAGATTAGGGGTTAATAAGTGTAGGTAAGGTGGGGGCGGCAGATTAGGGGTTAATAAGTGTAAGATTAGGGGTGTTTCGACTCGGGGTTCATGTTAGGGTGTTAAGTGCAGACTTAGAGAGTGTTTCCCCATAGGAAACAATGGGGCTGTGTTAGGAGCTTAGCACTGCTTTTTTGCAGGGTTTTTTTTAAGCCCAAACTGCCCCATTGTTTCCTATGGGGATATCGTGCACGAGCACGTTTTTCCAGCTAGCCACTACCGTAAGCAACGCTGGTATTGAGAGTTGAAGTGGCGGTAAATATGCTCCCTTTTTGGACGCTAACGCAGCCCTTCAGAGAACTCTCAATACCAGCGTTATTTAAAAGGTGCGGGGGGGGGAAGAAGCGTTAGCTACGCAGGTCGTTACCGACAAAACTCTAAATCTAGCCGTAGATTAATACCAAAATAAAGTGGGGTTTGCCTAAAATAGTGCCATTGTAAAAATCCTCTTTGTCACATTACTTTTATATCATATTTATAAACAGCACCCTCACACAGACAGTACAGTACAGTAATCAGACAGGTAATATTTATATGTTATATAATACAGCTTATACATGT
This sequence comes from Bombina bombina, assembly GCF_027579735.1. Taxonomy (NCBI): domain Eukaryota; kingdom Metazoa; phylum Chordata; class Amphibia; order Anura; family Bombinatoridae; genus Bombina; species Bombina bombina. The sequence continues at coordinate 1,127,952,578 of NC_069503.1, forward strand.
AACCTAAAGGTAGTTTTATATCATGTTTATACACAGCACCCTCAGATAGACAGTACTGTAATGAGACAGTAATATTTATATGTTATATAATACAGCTTATACATGTAACCTAAAGGTAGTTTTATATCATGTTTATACACAGCACCCTCAGAGAGACAGTACAGTACTGTAATCAGACAGGTAATATTTATATTATATAATACAGCTTATACATGTAACCTAAAGGTAGTTTTATATCAGTTTATATACAGCACCCTCAGACAGTACTGTAATCAGACAGGTAATATTTATATGTTATATAATACAGCTTATACATGTAACCTAAAGGTAGTTTTATTTCATGTTTATACACAGCACCCTCAGACAGTACAGTACTGTAATCAGACAGTAATATTTATATGTTATATAATACAGCTTATACATGTAACCTAAAGGTAGTTTTATTTCATGTTTATACACAGCACCCTCAGACAGTACAGTACTGTAATCAGACAGTAATATTTATATGTTATATAACACAGCTTATACATGTAACCTAAAGATAGTTTTATATCATGTTTATACACAGCACCCTCAGACACACAGTACTGTAATCAGACAGATAATATTTATATGTTATATAATACAGCTTATACATGTAACCTAAAGGTAGTTTTATATCATGTTTATACACAGCCCCCTCATACAGACAGTACTGTAATCAGACAGGTAATATTTATATGTTATATAATACAGCTTATACACGTAACCTAAAGGTAGTTTTATATCATGTTTATACACAGTACCCTCAGACAGACAGTACAGTACTGTAATCAGACAGTAATATTTATATGTTATATCATACAGCTTATAAATGTAACCTAAAGGTAGTTTTATATCATGTTTATACACAGTACCCTCAGACAGACAGTACTGTAATCAGACAGATAATATTTATGTTATATAATACAGCTTATAAATGTAACCTAAAGGTAGTTTTATATCATGTTTATACATAGCACCCTCAGACAGACAGTACAGTACTGTAATCAGACAGGTAATATGTATATTATATAATACAGCTTATACATGTAACCTAAAGGTAGTTTTATATCATGTTTATACATAGCACCCTCAGACAGTACAGTACAGTAATCAGACAGGTAATATTTATATGTTATATAATACAGCTTATACATGTAACCTAAAGGTAGTTTTATATCATGTTTATACACAGTACCCTCAGACAGACAGTACAGTACAGTAATCAGACAGTAATATTTATATGTTATATAATACAGCTTATACATGTAACCTAAAGGTAGTTTTATATCATGTTTATACACAGCACCCTCAGATAGACAGTACAGTAATCAGACAGGTAATATTTATATGTTATATAACACAGCTTATACATGTAACCTAAAGGTAGTTTATATCATGTTTATACACAGCACCCTCAGACAGACAGTACAGTACTGTAAACAGACAGGTAATATTTATATTATATAATACAGCTTATACATGTAACCTAAAGGTAGTTTTATATCATGTTTATACATAGCACCCTCAGACAGTACAGTACAGTAATCAGACAGGTAATATTTATATGTTATATAATACAGCTTATACATGTAACCTAAAGGTAGTTTTATATCATGTTTATACACAGCACCCTCAGACAGACAGTACAGTACAGTAATCAGACAGTAATATTTATATGTTATATAATAAAGCTTATACATGTAACCTAAAGGTAGTTTTATATAATGTTTATACACAGCACCCTCATACAGTCAGTACAACAGGTAATATTGATATGTTTTATAATACAGCTTATGCATGTAACCTAAAGGTAGTTTTACATCATGTTTATACACAGCACCCTCAGACAGACAGTTCTGTAATCAGACAGGTAATATTTATATGTTATATAATACAGCGTATACATGTAAACTAAAGGTAGTTTTATATCATGTTTATATACAGCACCCTCACACAGACAGTACTGTAATCAGACAGGTAATATTTATATGTGTTATATAATACAGCTTATACATGTAAACTAAAGGTAGTTTTATATCATGTTTATACATAGCACCCTCATACAGAGAGTACTGTAATCAGACAGGTAATATTTATATGTTATATAATGCAGCTTTTACATGTAATCTACAGGTAGTTTTATATCATGTTTATACATAGCACCCTCAGACAGACAGTACAGTACTGTAATCAGACAGGTAATATTTATATGTTTAAATAAAATGAGAGAAGCGCTCAACCTGGAAACGAACAATAGCATAATAGCTTGTTCTATGGCTAGTTACCACCCAAGAAGCAGCCTCTTTTTGCTCAACATGTGCCTTTCACAGAGAAAAACTTTCCTGAAGCATATCAGTCTGATCCTGACTTCACAGTACAGTCCAACCCCGAAATACCAGGCAATCCCTCTCTGAACGAGAGAAACAGCAAAACCCCAGACGTACGTTTCGGCCTATTGTGGGCCTCGTCAGTGAGGTGCAGCCATATCCCTCTAGGCACACTGAGCAACGGGTCCACGTCTGGATTCCCGCATCACACTTAGGGAGACTTCCCAAAATGTCATAATTTGCATAAATAAAATGAGAGAAGCGCTCAACCTGGAAACGAACAATAGCATAATAGCTTGTTCTATGGCTAGTTACCACCCAAGAAGCAGCCTCTTTTTGCTCAACATGTGCCTTTCACAGAGAAAAACTTTCCTGAAGCATATCAGTCTGATCCTGACTTCACAGTACAGTCCAGCCCCGAAATACCAGGCAATCCCTCTCTGAACGAGAGAAACAGCGAAACCCCAGACGTACGTTTCGGCCTATTGTGGGCCTCATCAGTGAGGTTCAGCCATATCCCTCTAGGCACACTGAGCAACGGGTCCACGTCTGGATTCCCGCATCATACTTAGGGAGACTTCCCAAAATGTCATAATTTGCATAAATAAAATGAGAGAAGCGCTCAACCTGGAAACGAACAATAGCATAATAGTTTGTTCTATGGCTAGTTACCACACAAGAAGCAGCCTCTTTTTGCTCAACATGTGCCTTTCACAGAGAAAAGCTTTCCTGAAGCATATCAGTCTGATCCTGACTTCACAGTACAGTCCAGCCCCGAAATACCAGGCAATCCCTCTCTGAACGAGAGAAACAGCAAAACCCCTATTGTGGGCCTCGTCAGTGAGGTGCGGGAATCCAGACGTGGACCCGATGCTCAGTGTGCCTAGAAGGATATGGCTGCACCTCACTGACGAGGTGCTTCAAGAAAGTTTTTCTCTGTGAAAGGCACATGTTGAGCAAAAAGAGGCTGCTTCTTGGGTGGTAACTAGCCATAGAAAAAGCTATTATGCTATTGTTAGTTTCCAGGTTGAGCGCTTCTCTCTTTTTATTTATGCAAAATATTTATATGTTATATAATGCAGCTTTTACATGTAATCTACAGGTAGTTTTATATCTTGTTTATATACAGCACCCTCAGACAGACAGTACAGTACTGTAATCAGACACCAATATTTATATGTGTTATATAATACAGCTTATACATGTAACCTAAAGGTAGTTTTATATCATGTTTATACACAGCACCCTCAGACAGTACAGTACTGTAATCAGACAGGTAATATTTATATGTTATATAATGCAGCTTTTACATGTAATCTACAGGTAGTTTTATATCTTGTTTATACACAGCACCCTCAGACAGACAGTACAGTACTGTAATCAGACACCAATATTTATATGTGTTATATAATACAGCTTATACATGTAACCTAAAGGTAGTTTTATATCAGTTTATACACAGCACCCTCAGACAGTACAGTACTGTAATCAGACAGGTCATAATTATATGTTATATAACACAGCTTATACCTGTAACCTAAAGGTAGTTTTATATCATGTTTATACACAGCACCCTCAGACAGACAGTAGAGTAATCAGACAGGTAATATTTATATGTTATATAATACAGCTTATACATGTAACCTAAAGGTAGTTTTATATCATGTTTATACACAGCACCCTCAGACAGACAGTACAGTAATCAGACAGGTAATATTTATATGTTATATAATACAGCTATACATGTAACCTAAAGGTAGGTTTATATCATGTTTATACACAGCACCCTCAGACAGACAGTACAGTAATCAGACAGGTAATATTTACAGGGAGTGCAGAATTATTAGGCAAGTTGTATTTTTGAGGATTAATTTTATTATTGAACAACAACCATGTTCTCAATGAACCCAAAAAACTCATTAATATCAAAGCTGAATATTTTGGAAGTAGTTTTTAGTTTGTTTTTAGTCTTAGCTATTTTAGGGGGATATCTGTGTGTGCAGGTGACTATTACTGTGCATAATTATTAGGCAACTTAACAAAAAACAAATATATACCCATTTCAATTATTTATTTTTACCAGTGAAACAAATATAACATCTCAACATTCACAAATATACATTTCTGACATTCAAAAACAAAACAAAAACAAATCAGTGACCAATATAGCCACATTTCTTTGCAAGGACACTCAAAAGCCTGCCATCCATGGATTCTGTCAGTGTTTTGATCTGTTCACCATCAACATTGCGTGCAGCAGCAACCACAGCCTCCCAGACACTGTTCAGAGAGGTGTACTGTTTTCCCTCCTTGTAAATCTCACATTTGATGATGGACCACAGGTTCTCAATGGGGTTCAGATCAGGTGAACAAGGAGGCCATGTCATTAGATTTTCTTCTTTTATACCCTTTCTTGCCAGCCACGCTGTGGAGTACTTGGACGCGTGTTATGGAACATTGTCCTGCATGAAAATCATGTTTTTCTTGAAGGATGCAGACTTCTTCCTGTACCACTGCTTGAAGAAGGTGTCTTCCAGAAACTGGCAGTAGGACTGGGAGTTGAGCTTGACTCCATCCTCAACCTGAAAAGGCCCCACAAGCTCATCTTTGATGATACCAGCCCAAACCAGTACTCCACCTCCACCTTGCTGGCGTCTGAGTCGGACTGGAGCTCTCTGCCCTTTACCAATCCAGCCACGGGCCCATCCATCTGGCCCATCAAGACTCACTCTCATTTCATCAGTCCATAAAGCCTTAAAAAAATCAGTCTTGAGATATTTCTTGGCCCAGTCTTGATGTTTCAGCTTGTGTGTCTTGTTCAGTGGTGGTCGTCTTTCAGCCTTTCTTACCTTGGCCATGTCTCTGAGTATTGCACACCTTGTGCTTTTGGGCACTCCAGTGATGTTGCAGCTCTGAAATATGGCCAAACTGGTGGCAAGTGGCATCTTGGCAGCTGCACGCTTGACTTTTCTCAGTTCATGGGCAGTTATTTTGCGCCTTGGTTTTTCCACGCGCTTCTTGCGACCCTGTTGACTATTTTGAATGAAACGCTTGATTGTTCGATGATCACGCTTCAGAAGCTTTGCAATTTTAAGAGTGCTGCATCCCTCTGCAAGATATCTCACTATTTTTGACTTTTCTGAGCCTGTCAAGTCCTTCTTTTGACCCATTTTGCCAAAGGAAAGGAAGTTGCCTAATAATTATGCACACCTGATATAGGGTGTTGATGTCATTAGACCACACCCCTTCTCATTACAGAGATGCACATCACCTAATATGCTTAATTGGTAGTAGGCTTTCGAGCCTATACAGCTTGGAGTAAGACAACATGCATAAAGAGGATGATGTGGTCAAAATATTAATTTCCCTAATAATTCTGCACTCCCTGTATATATTATATAATACAGCTTATACATGTAACCTAAAGGTAGTTTTATATCATGTTTATACACAGCACCCTCAGACAGTACAGTACTGTAATAAGACAGGTAATATTTATATGTTATATAATACAGCTTATACATATAACCTAAAGGTAGTTTTATATCATGTTTATACACAGCACCCTCACACAGACAGTACTGTAATCAGACAGGTAATATTTATATGTTATATAATGCAGCTTTTTTTTTTTTTTTTTTTAAACTTGTTTTATAAATTTTTCCAAATAACACACATACTTAAACAGAAATGAAAAAATGAAAAATGGGTACAATCTTTCATATTGGACCTATTATAAACACATGATGAGATTGGAGATTGTGCATAGTACTTAACCTGAACCCCAACTTCTCCTATGGGGAGTTGGTGGCTTACATCTATCCTTGTCAAGAATATTAATGAGTATTTGGCATAAGAAATTAATATAACCTCTAACATTATTTACACTTAATTACCATTTAAGCAAACCAAAACTAACTATCTTGTACCCCAACAACATATTCAAGAAATTCTTGGCAATGTCTATCCTTGTCAAGAATTTTAACTGATGAGCATCACGAGTGAGTACAATCTCTCACATTAACTACACACAATTACCAGTTAAACACAACAATTATCATGTACCCTGACTTCTCATGCAAGGAAAGAAAAGAAAACACAAAACAAAAACCAAAAAAAAAAAAAAAAAAGGAAAATTATCTTCTCTCCCCCCTCCTCACCACGTGCCCAGTAATACTAAATCAGTATTTCTGAAAGGAAATATTAGATATTCAATTTCAGCGGGCGAGAAAATCTTGATAAATTTTGCCCATTTGTCAAAGAAAAGTTTTATTTTCCTTTCTAGATTTAGGTCTGTAGCTTTCTGTTCGATTAGGTATTGTTTTTTAAGATAATTTCTAACTTCAGTGATTGATGGCGCTATCTTGCTTTTCCAGTTTTTGAATATTAAGTTTCTGGCTGCTAAGATGACTAGGTTTACAATTTTAGAGTCCTTAAAGTTATTGTTGTCGTCAACTAAAAAAATAATATAGATCAATGTTAATTTGAAGGGGATGACTTTCAATGTTTTATTTAGCCAGTATTCTAATTTGTGCCAAAATTGTATGATTCTTGGGCATTCCCATATCATATGAACTAGATCTGCTGCAGGTAAGCTGCACTTAGGACACTTATTAAAGTTCATGTTATACCATCTGTAACCCCTCTCTGGTGTGTAATATGTTTGGTATAAAAGTTTTAAATGTGACTCTCTCCAGGTCTCAGCCATAGTTGCTTCCAGCGATAATTGAATTGACCTGGACACTTGTAATTCGCCATTTACATTGACCTGATTTATCCATTTTTGGGCTATTCTCGTTAAATTCTCGTCTCCTTTATAAGAGACAAGGAGGTTGTACCATGGGACTATAGAAAAATGGCCTGTTCTGTTTAGTATTATCCAATTGTCCAAATTGCCCCACGTCCATTTCCAATTATATTTACTGATTAATTGCCAAGCGTAGTGCCTGGTTTGTAAGAACATGAAAAATTCCTGATTTTTTTAAATTGAATTCCAATTTCAATTCCTCGAACGACTTAATGATACCTGATTCTTGCTTAAAGAGCTGCGAGACCCTAGTTAATCCTTGATGATGCCAGCGTTGTAGGTTTTGATCTTGTGTTCCCTCCTGGAACTCTAAGTTCCCTAAGAAAGTTTGGTAAGTTGGTATTTGAGTATTTACCTGAATGAGGGTGCCAATTTTTCCCCAAGCTATAATTACCGCATATATAGTCTTCAAATCTTTTATTTGTTTAGGTATTTGTTGGGGAGAGATATGCAATATAGATACTGGAGAAAGAGGCTTTATCATGCTTTGTTCTAGCTCGTAATCAGCTAAATGATTTGATTCTGCGATCCAATCTGCCGCGATACGCCCTAGGAAAGCCAAATTGTACAAGGATAGATCAGGCAGGGCCATTCCACCTTTTTGTTTGGAAAGCGTTAATCTCTTTAAAGAGATTCTAGGTTTCTTAGCTTGCCAGATAAAATGGCGAAGGGCTGGGGGCGGAGTTTGGCCACGCAGGGACATGGCCGCTCTGAGTTAGCTCCGTGAGACCGGAGCTCCAAACACTACATAAGCTGCAATAGAGGACCTTTTAAAAACCTCTAGCCGGTGGGGGAATACTCAAGGAATGCAGCGGTTATCCTCATGCGATACCGAAGGTCCCTGATCGCTGTGTGTCAGGAGGAGACCTGTGCGCAAGCTGCATAAACTGTCCAGCCGCCATCTTGATTTGCCTGCTACATGCGGTCTTTGGATTGCCGCATCTAAGTACAACAAAAGAGTGCAGGTAAACAAAAGTAAAAAGTTACACTAACCTCACGCTTATGCTTCTATGCCTATAAATTGATCTCAGGCATAGAGTTAGAACAGGACAGACCGTCATTAACTATAAACGTAGTCCACACCAGGCACTACGCAGCCACTCAAGTTTAACACCTGCATTTTACAATTAGGGGACAATATGCTCCAATAAAGCTTTCCCTCACTAATCCCCTATATTAACCAACAACATGAGATGAATACTTAAACTAAGCATCAGTAATGTGGTGAAAACTACTCTTCAATAACTACAAAGTTGCACTGGGTCTTTTTAATAATGCTAATTAAAATGTGGAATAAATTCACAGAAGATAATGTCAATATCACTTTTCACATTTTACTCTGAAATAAAGGACACTGTCACATTTGAAACCATTTTTCACATGATAATCTGAAGGAAGATTTAATGCAATAATAAAAAGGAGATAATCTACAAGTAGCAGAATGTTATGAATAAATAATACCATTTTTTTTTTTCTACTGTGCAGCCTAATTCCTGATTGTAAGGCTTCATTATTATAACAAGAGCACCATCTAGTGCCTCAAAAAGGGAATTACACTCTCTAACTGTTTTAATCTCTTATAACCACAAGGATGACATCCAGAAGACAAACAAAGCCAGAAAAGTCTCTTAAACCTCACAATACTACTCCTGTATCAGTCTCAACATTTTTACAGTCCCAAGAAAGGGAGAGCCCAGGGCGAGAGTCCTCAGATCCAAAACAATCTGACAAAACAACAACATCAGCAAATCCTATGGCGGGAACACAGCAAGACCAGTTATCACAAATTCTATCCAAAATGTGCGAACTCCCATCTAAGACAGATATAGACTCTTTGAAAGACCTGATTAAAACGGAGATATCTGAACTTCGAAAGGATATAACGGACATTGGTTATAGAGTCGAAGCTCTAGAAACTATGCAAGATGAAACAATGAAAGATATCAAAGACATAACTGAACACCAAGAACAACAATCTACCCTGATACAGGATCTAAATGACAAGATTGAAGATCTGGACAATAGAGGTTGCAGAAACAATTTGAGAATTAGAGGAATTCCTGAAACGGTAGGACCAGATGACTTAGAAAACTATCTGCAACTTCTATTTCAAACTCTTTCGGGATCACCAGACCCTGCAACAATGCTCCCATTAGAAAGGGCTCACCGAGCTCTAAGAGCAAAACCCCCAAGTCAAGCACCGCCTCGTGATGTCATTATGAAGTTCCTAAATTTCAAAGATAAAGATACTATTTGGCAACACTTCAGGGACAATCCCAATTACAAATATCAGTATCATGTACTACAAGCGTACTTGGATTTGAGCCCCCTCACATTGCAGAAAAGAAAAGACTCTAAATTTATCACATCTGTGTTACAGGAAAATAACATAAAATACCGCTGGGGATATCCATTTGGTCTAATCGTGTTCCTGGAAGGCAAAACCTGGATATATAGAAGCCTGAACGATTTGGACTCTTTCTCTAAAGGTCTCAATTTGACATTCCCCCTCCCTTCAGACCAAAACAACTCAATGGAGACACAAGGAGGATCCTCTCGTCTGAAAGAAAGGCGCCCAGAGTGGGCTACAGTTCATCACCGGAGGAGAAACCCCAAACAGAAGATAATCCAACCAGATCTGAACCCTGAATCAGTCACATGAAACTCTGGAGAATCCAGAGATGGCGTAGATTCCATTTAGTAGTTTCCCAAAAGGGCAACGTGTATCCTTTAAGCTTATCATTGTTGTGTTGCATTATACATACTCTATGTTTGCTATTTATTGTTAAGATTGTTAAATACCTTTTTTGCAGGTTTATATTGATTGAACTTTATGTTGTTAATGGTAATGGTCTGGACAGACAAAAGATAAGTGGTTATAGGAAGCCCTGGAAAGACTAGAGACAATGTTGTTACCACTTAATAGATTCCTGAGAAGGCAGTCTGGACTCATCTAGCCTATCTCAGCTGTGTTGCAAAAAAAAAAAAAAAAAAGTTTGTTGAGTGAAATGTTGTTCCAATGTAATTGTCTTGCTCCTTGTTACTGAATCTAATAATTAGGAAGCTTACAATAATATTTGCTTGAGATATTTCTTTAGTCCTCTTACTACCTCATCAATGGAAGTCTCCGGTACACCACCCCTTCTCAATCCTATTTACCTATGTTCTTTTTTCTCCCGTCACTTATTTCTTTTTACTTTCTTTTCTCTTTACCTCTGATAATGGCTGTTCGAGAGAGTGCAATTGCTCACATAAACGATCACATTCATCCACTATACATAACTTTATGTCTACAAACTAACATATTTCCACTTACCCATGTCCCATCATGACAAACAAACAAAGTAATCAGATTAAGGTAATATCTATTAACTGTAAAGGTCTCAATTCCCCACTGAAGAGAAACTCTGCCCTCCATGACTTTAAACAGACAAAAAGTGACATTGTGATGTTACAAGAAACACATTTCAAAAGAGGTAGGGAACCTCAAACATTTAAATTTAAATTCGGCCAAAGTTTTTATTCGTCCAATTTATCCAAAACAAACGGAGTAGGGATACTGATAAAACACAATGTCCCCTTTCAGGAGATTGCAACTCACAAAGACAAAGAAGGTAGGTTTTTAGTAGTGATAGGCACATTATATGGAAAGATTGTGACATTGGTTTGTGTATATGCCCCAAATTATAACCAACATCGTTATTTCAAAAACATATCTAATACACTCCTTGATATTATTAAAGGCTCCTTAATAATCGGAGGTGACCTTAACGTCCCCCTTGATCCCTCCATAGACTGCTCTACTCAGTCAACTTCTATCCCCTTAAAAAGGATAAATACAATTAAACAATGCTTACGAGACTTAGCGGTACATGACGTGTGGAGGATCATAAATCCTTTAATAAAAGATTACACTTTCTATTCAGCCCCACATAAACTATTCTCCAGGATAGACTACATACTTATGGATGTCACTAGTTTTTCATATGTCAGACAGAGTAAAATTCTTCCCTGTACGTGGTCAGACCACTCTTACATGAGCTGTGATTTAAAATGGCCTGACATTCCTAATAAACACTTCAATTGGAAATTTGACCCATCTCTATTAGATGATTCTCTGATAACTGAGAAACTGGGGAAATCTATTAAAGAATACTTTGAAATTAATATCTCCCCAAACATAGACAATAGAATAATCTGGGAAGCTCATAAAAGTGTAATAAGAGGTGAATGTATTAGCCTCCAAAGCATGTTGAATAAACAAAAAAGATCTAGACTAGAAGAAACATTAAATCAAATAACTATTCTTGAATCCCGTCATAAACAAAATCCAGAGGATAATCTCATTCACGATGAACTACAATCTAAAAGACAAGATATGAACGCACAATTGTTACATATCTATAAACGTAAAGCCCTTCAACTTAAACAAATTTATTTCGATAGTGATAATAAAAGTGGAAGGTTTTTAGCAAGAAAACTACGTAGACGAACCAATAAGACCTTTGTCATGTCTATTAAAAACACAAAAGGCTCCCCTTGTCTAGGTACAACGGCTATAGCAAAAGCGTTTCGGGACTACTTTGAAGGACTGTACAATCTAAAGGAATCTGACCCCATAGCATCAACACATGATAAATCTCTTAAACATAATATAGCAAAATATTTGGATGGAATTGGGATCCCCTCCTTATCAAAAGAGCAACAAGAACATTTAGACAGACCAATCCAAACGGTGGAAATTATCAATGTTATCAAACAATTACCTAACGGCAAAGCTCCTGGCCCAGATGGCTTTACTAATCTCTATTATAAAAAATATCACCCCCTACTGACATCCCACCTATGTAACCTTTATAATGGAATAGATAAAAAATAATCCCTTTTTAAAACACTCATTGGAGGCCACAATAGTTTTACTTCCCAAACCAGGGAAACCACCTGATCAGGTTATGAACTACAGACCAATCTCCCTTTTAAATACAGACTCGAAAATATTTGCCAAAATATTGGCTAATAGAATATGCCCGCTCCTACCTCATCTTATACACGGAGACCAAGTTGGCTTTATTATGAACAGAGAAGCAAAAGATAACACGATCCGCACCTTGCACCTAATACAACATGCTTTAAACACCAATACTCAATCGGTCTTGATCTCCACGGATGCAGAAAAAGCGTTCGATCGTGTCATTTTTATATCAATCTCTAGAGCGTTTTGGTTTTGGAGAAGGTATTCTAGGAAAGATATTTGCTCTGTATAATAATCCAAGCGCCTGTATTCTAGTAAATGGTACTCTTTCCGACTCTTTCAATATTAAAAATGGAACAAGACAGGGGTGCCCCCTGTCGCCCCTATTGTTTGCCTGTGCTATCGAAATTCTAGCCATAAAAATCCGGGAAAATAATGCTATTAGAGGACTACCATTCCAAACTGACATATATAAATTATCTCTTTTCGCGGATGACATACTTCTCACACTCACTAACCCTAGCACGTCAATCCCAGAATTAATGAGAGAGTTTGATGATTTTAGAAATATATCTAATTTCTTAATTAATTTTTCGAAGTCAGAAATTATGAACCTTAACTTAAGTCAGACAGAGCTACACCAAACACTAAAAATCTGTCCATTTAAATGGCAAACCAATGCTATTAAATATTTAGGGATATCGCTGACACGGCATCACTCAGACTTAATTACTTTTAATTATGATACCCTCAAGAAGAATATAATAGCTGATCTAAGCTCTTGGAGATCTAGGCGCCTTAATTGGTTAGGGAGGATGGGGACCATAACCATGAACATTCTACCTAGACTGTTGTATCTTTTTCAAACTGTTCCAATACCTCTCCCCCCTTCTTATATACCTTCCCTACAAAAAATTATTAATGACTATATCTGGGATAGAAAGCACCCCCGAATCAATAAAACATTAATGTGCCTTCCCAAAACATCGGGGGGTCTGGGTGTTCCAGACTTGGAAAAGTATAGACAGGCGATATTTCTTCAAAGAATAGTAGATTGGCACACTAACTATAAAGACAAGATATGGGTTAAGATAGAACATCAAATAAGCCACCAACAGCATTTAGGCTCTTTGTGCTGGCTAGAATACTCTGAAAGAGTGACAAAGTTAATGGATAACTATATAATTATAGAAACTTTTAAAATGTGGGATCGATTGATGGTTGTGTACCCACTACTTTCATCCAAACCATCACCTCTAACACCGCTTCTGGGAAATCCAGAATTCCTTCCGGGCCTAGAAATGGATAAACTAAACCCTCTAGATAGGCAAAGTAATCTACCCTTTTATATTCTTACTGAAACTGGGTCAATGCACTCTAGATCGAAGCTCATAGAAAATAATATACATGTTTTTCGTAACTGGTACTTCTACTTGCAAGCTCACTCATTTCTCCAATGTCACAAAGGGAAAAATAACTTGATACGTTCTCCAACAAACTTTGAAAAATTATGCATCTCAAAATCCCCTATTAGACATACCCTATCCATAATATACAATATACTACAACAGGTCCCGATAGGCACAGAATATCAATATATGAAACGATGGGAAAAAGAACTTAAAATCAATGTACCACCTACAGATTTATGTAAAATATTTAAAAGAACAATGAAAGCTTCTACATCAGCCAAGATATTAGAAATTAATTTCAAGATTCTACATCGCTGGTATTATACCCCTGCACGTTTAAAGACCTTATATCCACAAAGATCCGACCTATGTTGGCGATGTAAAAAAGAAACAGGGAACATGGGACATATTTGGTGGAATTGCAGCAAAATCACCCTTTTTTGGGGAGATGTAGCAATCCATACAGAAAAGATATTGGGTACAAACATTCCATTGGACCCTTTATTGTGGCTCTTAAATAAACCTCCCAAAAAATTACCTGCAACATACCTAGCCTTATTCCAAGTCATATATAATAGTGCCAAAGTATTAATTGCACAACATTGGAAGCAAGAACAAATCCCCTCTATAGCTTTATGGGTAGACACTATACATAAGACCTTGCAGCTGGAGGAATACCATTACATGAAAATAATGAAACAAGATTTTTTTCAGGAGATGCTTTTTATTTGGGAAGAGTACATACATAGCAAGCATACAATATGATGTAAGACATGGGATACAAATCTTGGGCGAAAATGTGTACAAGCTATTTTATACAGGTTCTGCGCTTTAGCGAACTGCCATAAACCTTTTCCTCCTATATTTCTTTTCTTTTTCTTTCTATATTCAAAAAAAAAAAAAAAAAAAGGAGGTTAAAATAATTATTTATGGTCATGCCATCATTAATTGCTATAACTTGTAATACTGCCTATGTATATGATGTGATGTAACGTGTCCACACAATGTAATTGTACCAATGTTTAGTGTTACCTCAATAAAAAAAATAAAAAAATAAAAAAATGGCGAAGGGCTGTGTTGAATTTCTTGACATCATATGCTTTTAAGATTAGTGGAAGGTTTTGAAATAAATAACAAATCTTTGTCAAGATAACAATTTTGAACAACGCTATTCGTCCCGCTATTGAGAGGGGAAGATTTTGCCAATTCCTCATTTGTTGTATTGTTTGTTGAAGAATTGGAGTAAAATTTAAAGAGTACCATTCCTGGGGATTTGCTGAGATGATGACCCCGAGGTATCTGAATGAATTGGAAACTATTTTAAATGGATTGTCAGTCAGGGAGTTATCTTTTACCCTTAGCCACAATATTTCTGATTTAATGCTATTCATTTTATATCCTGTGAAGAGCCCAAAGTTATCGATTATATTTAATAGCTTAGGGATATTCTTATTGGTGTTAGCTATATATACCAGCAGATCATCAGTGTACAACGCCACTTTGGCCTCTTTCTTGCCAATTGAGATACCTTTGATTTGTTGCCTTATTTTTATAGCTAAAGGTTCAATTGCTAGATCAAATAGCAAGGGTGACAATGGACACCCTTGCCTTGTTCCTTTTTCTAACTTAATTTTGCTTGATACCTGACCATGAATAACTAAACTTGTAGATGTTTGTGTACAGATATTTTTGGCTAAGTTGAGGAAATTGTTTGACAGTCCAAACCTGCTTAATGTGTTGAGTATATGATAGTGATTAACCCTGTCGAACGCTTTCTCAGCATCTATTGCAATTACTGCTGCATCTGGATATGATGTTTGGAGTTTACCCTCAGAATTTTTAAAATAGTCAACAACCAAAAGAAGTTGTCTGATCTTGGCAGCTGAGCTGCGATTGTACAAAAACCCCGCTTGATCATTATGGATGATCTCAGCTAATCCCTTTTGCAGTCTCTTGGCTAGTATAGATGTGAAGATTTTGTAGTCAGAGTTTAGTAGTGCGATGGGTTTGTATGATTCTCTTTTTTGCGGGCTCTTACCAGGTTTTAAGATAAAGATAGTATGTGACTCCAAAAAGTTAGGCAGAATTTGAGCGTTTTCCCCAAAATAAAAGTTAAAAAGTTTCGTAAGATGAGGAACAATTGGCTCATCTAAGCTTTTATAAAATTCGTTAGGAATTGCGTCTGGGCCTGATGCTTTCTCCGTCTTTAATTCTCGTATTGACTGCAAGACCTCTAGTTCAGATATTGGCGCATTTAAGTTAGTTATGAACTCGGCTTTACCTTTCGTAACAGGGAGCTTATCCCAGAATTTCTCCTGTGCTTCTTTATCAAGAAACGATGGAGCATAGACATTTTTGTAATATTGAGAAAATGAATCTAAGATTTCTTCTGTTGAAGTTAAGCGATTATTATTAACCTGCAGGCATTCAATTGTATTTGATTGTCTAGTATTTTTTACCAGTCTCAAAAGCATTTTGCCTGCCTTATTGCCGTATTTATATAGATTGGATTGGTATTTTAAATCTGATTGCACTGTTTGTGAAGTTATATATAAATCGCGTTCCTTTTTTACTTTAATGTATTTATTCCAGTTACCCTCGCTAGGGGCACTCAAGTAGCTGTTATATGCGTTAGCTACTAAGGCTAACAATTGTCTTTCCTTCTGTTGAGATTCGCGTTTAAGTTTAGCAATTACATTAATGTACGCAATGATGTCACCCCCCAGGACCGCTTTTGCTGTTTCCCACAAAATCGAGGGGCTGGATACCGAACCCTCATTTAGCATGAAAAACTCCTCCAATTTAGTTTTTTACCAATTTTTAAATTTTATATTATTGCTGAGGTGTTTTGGGTAAAAGAAACGTGATCCACCTGGGTTTTTCTTCTGAGCTGGAATATCCAACATTATTGGGACGTGTTCAGAAATACAGATTTCTGCTATGGTTGCTTTGGGTCCTGATTGATAAAACCTATCATTTATTAACATTAAATCTATCCTAGAGAGGCTCTTGGCAGCTCTTGAGTGGCATGAGTAAATCTTGCTGTCAGGGTTCTGAGCCCTCCATACATCCCTTACTGCTAGGGTTTGAAAGATATTTTTAAATAGCTTCATTTCGAGATTGTCTTTTTTTGTTTTTCTGGTTGCACCTCTATATCTGTATCTATCCAAAGGGTAGCAGGGAGCCATATTGAAATCACCGGCTATAACTGTCATGAGATGCAGGACATATGCAGGACACAGCAATGATGGTACAACTCTATTTTATTGCAGAGCATAACAATACACATCTAGTCAGGTTGATTGTACTAAAACTAACCGACACAGACACCGGACCTAAGCCCCGCCCACAAACTAGTGATATCACATCCTGCTCTCATCACATCTTCCCCTTTTTCAAAGGCAAAACATACATTTGCATATAATAAATAACAAGGTACACCAACAGGGTATACAACAACATTTTTGTTTTTGAACATTATAAAAACAGATAGATTAGAAAACATGAACAAATAAATTACATCCCGACTTGGACATCGGGGTAGACTACCCTAGTCCACAGTGACCATGGGATTATTCTGCCCATACTTCCGGTCACTGTTCTAGCTAAAGTCAGTCCCTGTATCGGGCCGGAAGTTTCACCACTCTTCCGCTTGATGTAACTTTGCATGAACTGTCCTCTGATATAGAAGATGGTGAACAAGAGTCTGCTGGAGGCAAAGATATATCCCCGCTGTGATCTTGCTGAGGGGAAGGCACCTCTCTTAGAACAGGGGATCCCACCGGCGTTGGTCCTGAGGTATTCGGTTCCAGACTCTCAGGTACAGGCTGAAGATGTCTTCGGTTACGGCGTGTAACCGTCCCTCCCTCTGTAAGGACTGTGTAAGACCTTGGTTCTGGAGAGCGGCCCACTACCGTAGCAGGCGTCTTCCATTTCTTCTCATCATCCAGTTTAATTCTGACACTTTGGCCCGCTTTCAGTTCCTGTAAAGGCCTGACAGAATGTCTCCTGTCGTAGAAGAAACGATAACCCTTTTTGGCCTCTTCATCCCTCCTAAGGACTTCGTCCCGAGGAACAGGGCCAGACGGCTTGAAGACACCCACTGAGGGTAAAGTGGTGCAAATCTGGCGTCCTAGCATCAGCTGTGCCGGGCTAAACCCGGTAGCATGAATGGGCGTCGCCCTGTATGACAAGAGGGCTAGGTACGGCTCAGATTGCTTTAGAATGAATTTTATTGTTTGAACTGCCCTCTCAGCCATTCCGTTGGCCTGCGGATAATGTGGACTTGACGTGGAATGTACAAAATCATATTCCCTGCTGAAAGCACTGAACTCTGTAGAAGCGACTGCATACCATTATCACTCACCAGCTCCATTGGAATGCCCCAGCGGGCGAACAAGCTCTTCAGGCGAATGATAACGGCCTGACTTGTGATATCATTCAGGGGTGCAATTTCCAAATACCTGGAATAGTAGTCGATCACAACAAGAAACTTTTTCCCGTGCAGTTCACACAAATCAGCAGCTATTTTCTGCCACGGCCCCGCAGGCAGCGGAGTAGACATCAAGGGCTCCCTTCTCTGAATAGGCCGGCGTTCCCGGCAAAAGGCACATTTAGACACGTGATTTGCAATGTCGGAGCTGATCCCAGGCCACCACACAGCTGTAGCTGCCCTTTCTCTGCACTTTGTAATGCCTAAGTGGCCATCGTGAATCCTGTTTAACATCTCCTTCCTCATGCTGACAGGAATTACAATGCGGTCTTGGAACAGCACCAACCCCTCCAGCTCCGTGAGCTGCGACCTCTCTGGCTAGTAAGCATTTAAAGACATCCAGGCTGCCCGGCTCTCGGGCCAGCCTTCTTTTATGTACCTTATAACTTCTTGCAGATCTGTGTCCAAATATGTCTCTTTCTTTATCTCTTCCAGTTTCCTTGAAGAAATGGACTTAGAGGCCAGAACTGAATCAACATATACTTTCACATCCGATTCCGTGGAGGATTCTTCAGCAGCAGCCAGCGGGAGCCTGGATAGTGTATCTGCCACAACCAGTTGTTTCCCCGGCACATGCACTGCCTGAACATTGAACCTGAGCAGTCTCATTAAAAGTCTCTGGCATCTCAAAGGTGTTTTGTCAATGTCATAAGAATTGATTAGAGGGACTAGCGGTTTGTGGTCAGTTTCCAGACTAAATTTCTCCAAACCCACTAGATAACGCTGAAAGCGCTCACAGGCCCAAACTGCAGCCAGGCACTCTTTCTCAATTTGGGCGTATTTTGACTCCGCAGCCGTCAGTGTGCGGGAACAGTAGGCGATAGGCTGTAGTTTGTTGTCATTCAGCTGCAGGAGTGCAGGAGTGCAGCCCCCAACCCATAACTGCTTGCATCGGCACTAACCACAGTCTTTTTTGAAGGGTCGTAGAACCCCAGCACTGGGGCAGACCCCAGCAGGGACTTGGCATGCAGAAAAGCTTTTTCTTGTTAAGGTCCCCAGACCCAGGCAACGTCTTTCTTAAGCAACTCTGTGACAGGGTGTAAAACTGTTGATAAATCTGGAAGAAACTTGCCCACGTAGTTTACAAGGCCCAATATCTGTCTCAGCTCATGCACATCCGAAGGGCTTTTCATCTGTTCAATAGCACAAATTTTCTCGGGGTCTGGCTTGATGCCATCCCCATTGATGATATGCCCAAAGTAGCATAATTCAGTTTTCCTAAAATGACATTTTTCTTTATTCAGCTTCAGCCCAGACTCTTTGATAGCCTGTAGCACACAACTTAAACGCTGATCGTGCTCCTCCACTGTAGACCCATACACTAGAATGTCATCCATGACGACCGCTGTGCCCACGTTGTCACTCAGGAGAGGACTCATTTCCCTTTGAAAGATTTCAAGAGCGGAGGATATCCCAAAGGGGAGTCTGCAGAAGCAGAACCGACCTACCGGTGTGATAAAGGTAGTCAGTTTGCGGCACTTTGGATCCAGGGGGATCTGCCAAAAGCCGCTAGAAGCGTCTAATGTGGAAAAGAACTTCGCCCCAGCCAACTTTGGAGCTATATCTTCCAATGTCGGCAGCACAAATCTCTCTCTCTTTACTGCTTCATTCAACCTTTCCACACAGATGCGCACCATTCCGTTTTTCTTTGCAACTGGAACAATGGGGGCACACCAATCAGTCGCTTCAACAACCTCTTCAATAACCCCCATAGACTTCATGCGCATAAGCTCTTTCTCCACTTGAGGCATGAGCGGGAACGGGATTCTACGAGGGGTAGAAATACTGTATGGGACTGCGTCACTTTTAAGTGCTATACGGACAGGTTTGCAGTTCAGTAGGCCCAACTCACCAAACATATCTTTGGAAATCTCATTCACTCTGGCCACAAGGCCCAAGTCACAGGCTGCTTTTCTGCTCAATAAACACACTGACCTCGGATCACATGCACCCACATGGTAAACTTCCTTTGTTTGTACAACAGCTGGCAAGAAATTTCCCCACACAATCAATGCGGCCACCAGGACTATGGACATTTGTAGTAACCTTCGCCAGCTGGGGCTGTCTAGGCAGTTTCATAAATTCAGCAAAAGACATTACAGTGATATCTGCTCCTGTGTCAATCTTAAAATCAACTTTGGCTCCCATTACAGTAAAAGTAACTTTCCAATCTTCCTCTGAGCTTGTCCTTTCCACAACAGACCCCACAAAAGACACTTCCTGACCCTCCTGGTCACTGTCTACCTGCATCTCCTTAATGTATTCAGTTTTACACACCACTTCAAAATGGCCTATTCTGTTGCATTTTCTGCATCTTCTCTCTCTGGCCGGGCATATAGCACTCTGATCATGAGCCCGGTAGCACCGTGTGCATCGGCCATGTTGCGCCCATCCACTTCTAGGCCTTTCCAGTACTTTAGATCTACCGCTCACACTGTGCCTTTCACTAGCAGTTTTTCTAGACTGTTGCACTTCATCCACAATACTCTCAGACCTCAGATCAGCACTTTGCTTTTTCACCAGTTCACTCTGGCGGGCCATCCTAATAGCCCCGTCTAACGTTAAATCAGGCTCTAACTGCAGCTTCAGGGAGACTTCAGCATCTGCAATTCCAATAACTATTCTGTCTCTGATTTGCTCTTCTTTAGCAACACCAAACTCACAGAATTCAGCTAATTCATACAGGCTGCGCACAAATGACTCCACAGATTCTCCCACACGCTGATTACGTTTGTGAAAACAAGCTCTCTCATGAATCACATTTCTTTTGGGCACAAAGTGGGCACTGAGTTTATCCATAACTATATCAAAGTTAAATTCTTCCCCTTCTTGGAAAATAAAAGCATTGAACACTGGCTCCACATCTTTCCCCATAGAGTATAAAAGAGAATTAACTTGTACTTCACCACTCTCCTTGTTCAGTTTGGAAGCAATCCTGAAGCGCTGAAACCGCTGACACCATGTGGGCCAAGCTGCAGGCTGAGAGAAGTCAAAAGGCTCAGGTGGGGTAAACTTAGACATTGCAATCGATCAGGAACAGAAGCGCAGTCCAGAACTTCTGACACCATGTCATGAGATGCAGGACATATGCAGGACACAGCAATGATGGTACAACTCTATTTTATTGCAGAGCATAACAATACACATCTAGTCAGGTTGATTGTACTAAAACTAACTGCGACACAGACACCGGACCTAAGCCCGCCCACAAACTAGTGACATCACATCCTGCTCTCAGCACAATAACTAATTGACCTTCCGCAACCTGGAGGAGTTTAGCTTGGAGAGCATCCCAGAACTGATAATCAATTACGTTGGGAGCGTAGAGGTTACAGATAGTATATATTGAACCTTGAATTTTTATTTTTAAAATCAGATATCTGCTATCCGGATCTGTTATGATAAGTAGTTTTTCATAGACTAGCTTTTTCCCCAGAAGGATAGCAACTCCTTTCTTCCTATTTAACGAGGGCGCAAAAAGTACCTCCGCTACCCATAAATGTTTTAGCTTTATTGATTCCTCTGTATTCAAGTGCGTTTCCTGGAGAAGTGCAATTGTGGTATTTAATTTCTGGAGGTGGGAAAGAATCGTCTTCCGCTTGATCGGTGAGGTTATACCCCCTATATTCCAGGATGTAATTCTAATCATACTATTCCTGACCTACTGAACTCAAGGAGTCCGGGCATCGGAAGGGGGGGAGGATCAAAGAGCAAGATTCCGGGCGTCGAGGGGGGATGGAAGGCAATAAGCATGGAGGGGAGGAGAGAGGGAAAAAAAAAAACTAAAGAAAAAGAATCCACATATATATTTAAATATAAAAAGCAATAACTAGACATTTATAATTACAATTGAGTTAAGTCAAAGACCATGATATTAACATTTAATCCCATATTCCGCAAAAAAAATTCTGCTTTCTCAAAAAAATAGGTTTGCTCCTTATAGATTAACTTAAATCTAGCAGGGTATACGACAGTGGCTTGCCAACCTGCTTTTAACAATTTTCCACATATTGGGGAGAGCTCTCTCCTTTTCCTGGAGGTCTCAATTGAGAAGTCCTGGAAAAGGAGGATTTTATTACCTTCATGGAAAATAGGTTGATTTTTCCGAAAGTACTGTAGGTATAACATTTTATCTTGAAAATTTAAAAACCTTGCTATGATTGGTCTAGGTCTATTTGTATTGGTTGGGTTTTCTGTAGCTCTCCCCAATCGGTGGACTCTTTCAATTAATACGGGTGGCTGAGTAGGTGGTGTTTTGGTTATAATATTCATAAGATCTTCTTGTTTAAAGGGGTCAGGAAATACAATTATTCTAAGATTATTCCTCCTAGACCTATTCTCTAGGTCGTCGATCTTAACCTGTAGTTTCATTATCTCATTTTGATTACTTTCTATCATGGGAATATATGTGTTTGTGGTGTCTCCCAAGTCAGAGACTCGCTGTTCCACCTCCTGTAATCTTGCAGAAAATTGTCTAACTTCTGCTGTGAGAGATATGAGATCTTGTTTTATTTCATTCTTTAATGAATCAAATTTTGGGGAGATAGCTTCTAGGATGCTAGATACCAGATCTTGGTTATCTTGCGATGCTATGGCCTTTTGAGCTTTCCCTGGAGTGCCTTCACTCGTATTTTCTGCTGAGACTTCCGTTGGATTCTTGTTCCTGCATTCCCTATTCTTGGTCGCCATGCCTGGATTGTGTTTGGGAGTGATAAATTTATCCATAAAATGAAAAATGTGATCGAACACCGTGTGAGGTTAAGAATCGAAGCCCCGAGTTGGGGTGTGAAGGAAAGTGAGAAAGGGAGAAAGAAATTAAAAAAAAAAAAAAAAAGGGGGTTAAAATGAGAATAAGATCCGGAAGGTCCGAGTGACGCAAACCCCTGTGAGCGTGACAGTGCTTTAGTGCGAGTGAAGAAAAAAGAAAAAAGTGATTAAATTGGTGGGAGGACCAGGAGATGGCGATTAGAAAGGGTGGTAAAAAAAGCCAAAGCCTAACGTTGCAGGCCCTGCTTTGATCTTTATTGTTCTTCTCTTCCTATAATATGAATAATATTCTATTTGATAACCCCTGAATTAAATTTTATAAAGCTTTTCGAAATAATTCACCTAAATTAGAACCACAGAGTCAGGTAGAAATAATATTTATGCTGTCTCTCCTGTATTTACTCTTCAAGAGATTATTCTTAAATAAAGCTCTGTATGGTAGGCTTTGCAGCCCCTTGATGCACAATCTTATCTCTCTGAATCTGAACTTGTTTGTGAAATTAGCTCTTTGAGTTCAGCCTTGTGCTCTTTACCCCTTGTACCCAATGGGTTCAGTATATCTTACTAGAAGGGGAGGAAAAATTAACCCTTTTAAAATTTTCAATACTCTTGCTCCTAAATAACTTAAAAAAAAGTGGCCTTTCTTACCCAATTCAGTTTTGATCTATCTAGATCATCTAAAGTTTTTGTTAATCGCTTGTGGTTTTATTTAGACAGTGTGATGTTAAATATCTGTATATAAACCACTGTGTGCGCAAAAATTATTAGACTGAATAAAGCTTGATTAATGCTTAACCTTTTACCACGTCTAGCTATGTAAAGGAGGTTTTAACTTACTAATGTATGTGGTATATTTAGGTTCCCAAATCTGTTCCTGAGTAGGAGTGCTGGCTAACTCTGTATATTTATCCTATCTAGGATCACTTTTAATATTTCTACCCACTGATTTTCCCCCTCTAAGGGGATCCTTGTATAATTTAGGGCTTTACCACATAAAAGATCCTACACTTTATCAAAAATTTGAACTCTTATGCAGTGGTCCTTGATTAGTTAATAGGATCAAGGTTAATGGGAGCCCCTCTGAGCCAAACTTTAAAGGAAAAGAAATGGTGTATGAGAAAATAGAAAACAACAAACAAAGAGAAAAAAGTTGATACCAAACCGTTAATCTAAACAATTAACTTCAAAAGTTCAGAGTCAGTTCTTCCACCCTGAGCAAAAAACAACAGCCTTAGCAGGTTTGATCAAATACAGCTGGAGCAAGTTAGACTTGTTAGATTGCATTTATAGTACTGCTGACTAAGCACCGTATATCCCCTGGGTGACAGGAAAAAACCTAAGCAGTCAATCCATTATGTGATATCACTCACCGCTTCGCCCGAACTTCTCTATCCAGTTCTCCTGGCCCTGAAAAAGTAGGGCTCTAAGGTTGTTTTCTAGGGAGGAGGGTTGTTTCACTGTTGGACCACAGCGATCTCTATCCTCCAGCGGCCCGGCACTGCTGATGTTTGCCCCGCCTCTGCAACTGCTCATCCAGGACCGCACTTCTTCTGCGACGGGGCCGGAGTAAACCTTACTCAGCACAGGAATCGGCTCAGTAAACCCGGGACTGCAATGGCCTGTCGCTCCGCCCTCTCCCTGCGCGCAGCACCGGTGGGCAGGGAGAGCTAACAAGAATCCTGGCCTCAAGAACAGTTCCACTCAACAGGAACTACACCCCAGGAACTCCAGGTAGTACTATGTTTCTTCTCCGTAGCGCCAGAGGTGATGCGACCCACAATCAGAGGATTACTGTTTCTCCAGAGGGATTCCGGGCACAGATTGCACTGGCTCCCCCCACACGCAGCACCAGTGGGTGGGGAGGGAGATGGAGAATACTTTTGAGGGTAAAAACATAATTTATGTAAGAACTTACTTGATAAATTCATTTCTTTCATATTAGCAAGAGTCCATGAGCTAGTGACGTATGGGATATACATTCCTACCAGGAGGGGCAAAGTTTCCCAAACCTCAAAATGCCTATAAATACACCCCTCACCACACCCACAAATCAGTTTAACGAATAGCCAAGAAGTGGGGTGATAAGAAAAAAAGTGCGAAAGCATAAAAAATAAGGAATTGGAATAGTTGTGCTTTATACAAAAAAATCAAAATCACCACAAAAAAGGGTGGGTCTCATGGACTCTTGCTAATATGAAAGAAATTAATTTATCAGGTAAGTTCTTACATAAATTATGTTTTCTTTCATGTAATTAGCAAGAGTCCATGAGCTAGTGACGTATTGGATAATAAATACCCAAGATGTGGAACTTCCACACAAGAGTCACTAGAGAGGGAGGGATAAAATAAAGACAGCCAATTCCACTGAAAAATAATCCACACCCCAAACAAAGTTTAAATCTTATAATGAATAAAACTGAAATTATAAGCAGAAGAATCAAACTGAAACAGCTGCCTGAAGTACTTTTCTACCAAAAACTGCTTCAGAAGAAGAAAACACATCAAAATGGTAGAATTTAGTAAAAGTATGCAAAGAAGACCAGGTTGCTGCTTTGCAAATCTGATCAACCGAAGCTTCATTCCTAAATGCCCAGGAAGTAGAAACTGACCTAGTTGAATGAGCTGTAATCCTTTGAGGAGGAGTTCTACCCGACTCAACATAAACATGATGAATCAAAGACTTTAACCAAGACGCCAAAGAAATGGTAGAAGCCTTCTGACCTTTCCTAGAACCAGAAAAGATAACAAATAGACTAGAAGTCTTTCGGAAATCTTTAGTAGCTTCAACATAATATTTCAAAAGCTCTTACTACATCCAAAGAATGTAATGATCTTTCCTTAGAATTCTTAGGATTAGGACATAATGAAGGAACCACAATCTCTCTACTAATGTTGTTAGAATTCACAACCTTAGGTAAAAATTTAAATGAAGTCCGCAACACTGCCTTATCCTGATGAAAAATCAGAAAAGGAGATTCACAAGAAAGAGCAGATAACTCAGAAACTCTTCAAGCAGAAGAGATGGCCAAAAGAATCAAAACTTTCCAAGAAAGTAATTTAATATCTAGAGAATGCATAGGTTCAAAAGGAGGAGCTTGTAGAGCTCCCAGAACCAAATTCAAACTCCAAGGAGGAGAAATTGACTTAATGACAGGTTTGATACGAACCAAAGCCTGTACAAAACAATGAATTTCAGGAAGATTAGCAATCTTTCTGTGAAACAGCACAGAAAGAGCAGAAATTTGTCCTTTCAAGGAACTGGCAGGCAAACCTTTATCCAAACCATCCTGAAGAAACTGTAAAATTCTAGGAATTCTAAAAGAATGCCAGGAAAATTGATGAGAAGAACACCAAGAAATGTAAGTCTTCCAGACTCGATAATATATCTTCCTAGACACAGATTTACGAGCCTGTAACATAGTATTAATTACGGAGTCAGAGAAACCTCTATGACTAAGAATCAAGCGTTCAATCTCCATACCTTCAAATTTAATGATTTGAGATCCTTATGGAAAAATGGGCCTTGAGATAGAAGGTCTGGTCTTAACGGAAGAGTCCAAGGTTGGCAACTGGCCATCCAAACAAGATCCGCATACCAAAACCTGTGAGGCCATGCTGGAGCCACCAGTAGTACAAACGAACGCTCCTTTAGAATCTTGGAAATCACTCTAGGAAGAAGAACTAGAGGTGGAAAGATATAGGCAGGGTGATACTTCCAAGGAAGCGATAATGCATCTACTGCCTCTGCCTGAGGATCCCTGGATCTGGACAGATACCTGGGAAGTTTCTTGTTTAGATGAGAAGCCATCAGATCTATTTCTGGAAGACCCCAGATTTGAACAATCTGAAGAAATACCTCTGGGTGAAGAGACCATTCGCCCGGATGCAACGTCTGGCGTCTGAGATAATCCGCTTCCCAATTGTCTATACCTGGGATGTGAACCGAAGAAATTAGACAGGAGCTGGATTCCATTGTCCGTCTGAAAACAAATGAACGATTCTCTCTTTAGAAGAGGCCAGAACTGAAGAGCTCTGAAAATCGCACGGAGTTCCAAAATGTTGATTGGTAATCTCGCCTCCTGAGATTCCCAAACCCCCTGCGCTGTCAGAGACCCCCATACCGCTCCCCAACCTGTCAGACTCGCATCTGTTAAGATCACAGTCCATGTTGGAAGAACAAAAGAAGCCCCTTGAATTACACGATGGTGATCTGTCCACCACGTCAGAGAGTGTCGTACAATCGGATTTAAAGATATTAACTGTGATATCTTTGTATAATCCCTGCACCACTGGTTCAGCATACAGAGCTGAAGAGGTCGCATGTGAAAACGAGCAAAGGGGATCGCGTCCGATGCAGCAGTCATAAGACCTAGAATTTCCATGCATAAGGCTACCGAAGGGAATGATTGAAACCGAAGGTTTCGACAGGTTGAAATCAATTTCAGACATCTCTTGTCCGTCAGAGACAAAGTCATGGACACTGAATCTTTTTGGAAACCTAAAAAGGTTACCCTTGTCTGAGGAATCAATGAACTCTTTGGTAAATTGATCCTCCAACCATGTTCTTGAAGAAACGACACAAGTCGATTCGTATGAGATTCTGCTAAATGTGAAGACTGAGCAAGTACCAAGATATCGTCCAAATAAGGAAATACCACAATACCCTGTTCTCTGATTACAGATAGAAGGGCACCGAGAACTTTTGAAAAAATCCTCGGAGCCGTTGCTAGGCCAAACGGCAGAGCCACAAATTGGTAATGCTTGTCTAGAAAAGAGAATCTCAGAGACTGAAAGTGATCTGGATGAATCGGAATATGCAGATATGCATCCTGCAAATCTTTTGTGGACATATAATGCCCTTGCTGAACAAAAGGCAGAATAGTCCTTATAGTTACCATTTTGAATGTTGGTATCCTAACATAACGATTCAATATTTTTAAATCCAGAACTGGTCTGAAGGAATTCTCCTTGTTTGGTACAATGAATAGATTTGAGTAAAACCCCAGCCCCTGTTCCAGAACTGGAACTGGCACAATTACTCCAGCCAACTCTAGATCTGAAACACATTTCAGAAATGCCTGAGCCTTCACTGGATTTATTGGAATGGGAGAAAGAAAAAATCTTCTTGCAGGTGGCCTTACCTTGAAACCTATTCTGTACCCTTGTGAAACAATGTTCTGAATCCAAAGACCCAAATTTCTTTGAAAAATCGTAATCTGCCCCCTACCAGCTGTGCTGGAATGAGGGCCACACCTTCTTGTGGACTTGGGAGCTGGCTTTGTCTTTCTAAAAGGCTTGGATTTATTCCAGACTGGAGACGGTTTCCAAACAGAAACCGTTCCTTTAGGAGAAGGATCAGGCTTCTGTTCCTTATTCTGACGAAAGGAACGAAAACGATTAGCAGCCCTATATTTACCTTTAGATTTTTTTATCCTGAGGTAAAAAAGTTCCTTTCCCCCAGTAACAGTTGAAATAATAGAATCCAACTGAGAACCAAACAATTTATTACCTTGGAAAGAAAGGGAAAGCAAAGTTGACTTAGAAGACATATCAGCATTCCAAGTTTTAAGCCATAAGCTCTTCTAGCTAGAATAGCTAGAGACATATACCTGACATCAACTCTGATGATATCAAAGATGGCATCACAAATAAAGTTATTAGCATGTTGAAGAAGTTTAACAATGCTATGAGAATTATGATCTGACACTTGTTGTGCCAAAGCCTCCAACCAAAAAGTGGAAGCTGCAGCAACATCAGCCAAAGAAATAGCAGGCCTAAGAAGATTACCTGAACATAAATAAGCTTTCCTTAGAAAATAATCAATCTTCCTATCTAAAGGATCCTTAAAGGAAGTACTATCTGCCGTAGGAATAGTAGTACGCTTAGCAAGAGTAGAGATAGCCCTATCAACTTTAGGGATTTTGTCCCAAAACTCTAATCTGTCAGATGGCACAGGATACAATTTCTTAAATCTCTTAGAAGGAGTAAAAGAATTACCCAGATTATTCCATTCCCTAGAAATTACTTCAGACATAGCATCAGGGACAGGAAAAACTTCCGGAATAACTACAGGAGGTTTAAAAAACGAATTTAAATGCTTATTAGATTTAGTATCAAGAGGACTAGAATCCTCAATTTCTAAAGCGATTAAAACTTCTTTAACCCCTTCATGACCGAGGACGTGCAGGGTACGTCCTCAAAAAAAAGGCAGTTAACGCCTGAGGACGTACCCTGCACGTCCTCGGTGTGGAAAGCAGCTGGAAGCGATCCTGCTCGCTTCCAGCTGCTTTCCGGTTATTGCAGTGATGCCTCGATATGGAGGCATCCTGCAATAACCTTACATGGCCTTTCCGGTGCAGAGAGAGCCACTCTGTGGCCCTCTCTGCACCGGACATCGATGGCCGGTATGGTTGGTGGGTGGGAGCCGACTTGGGAGGCGGGTGGGCAGCCATCGGTGTGCCGTGTGACGTCAAGGGGGGCGGGATCGGGGGCGGGACCGTCGGGGGCGCGCACGGGCGCGCGTGCACGGAGGGTGGCGGGCGGGCGCGTGCACGGGGCGGGAGCGGGTGGGAACCGCTACACTACGGAAAATGGTTATAAAGTAAAATGTTAAATGTAGCCTAAGCACACAAAAAAAAAGCAAAAAAAGAGATCGTGAGAGGGGTGGGGGGTTGGTTTTGTGTGGGGGGAAGCTACACTACAGAAAAGTTTAAAAAATGTCAAACATAAACATTTTTTCTTCTAAACTGGGTACTGGCAGACAGCTGCCAGTACCCAAGATGGCGCCCATTAAGTTAGAGTGGGAGGGTTATAGAGCTGTTTGGGGGGGATCAGTGAGGTTGGGGGCTAAGGGGGGATAGTACATAGCAGCATATGTAAATATGCTTTTAAAAAAACACCAAAAAAAACAAATATAGCTTTTATTTTAGTACTGGCAGACTTTCTGCCAGTACTTAAGATGGCGGGGACAATTGTGGGGTAGGGGAGGGAAGAGAGCTGTTTGGGAGGGATCAGGGGGTCTGATGTTTCAGGTGGGAGGCTGAGCTCTACACTAAATCTAATATTAACCCTGCAAGCTCCCTACAAGCTATCTAATTAACCCCTTCACTGCTAGCCATAATACACGTGTGATGCGCAACGGCATTTAGCGGCCTTCAAAATACCAAAAAGCAACGCCAAAGCCATATATGTCTGCTATTTCTGAACAAAGGGGATCCCAGAGAAGCATTTACAACCATTTGTGCCATAACTGCACAAGCTGTTTGTAAATGATTTCAGTGAGAAACCTAAAATTGTGAAAAATTTCACGTTTTTTTTTTTATTTGATCGCATTAGGCGGTGAAATGGTGGCATGAAATATACCAAAATGGGCCTAGATCAATACTTGGGGTTGTCTACTACACTACACTAAAGCTAAAATTACCCCAAAAAGCTCCC
Source organism: Bombina bombina (assembly GCF_027579735.1). Taxonomy (NCBI): domain Eukaryota; kingdom Metazoa; phylum Chordata; class Amphibia; order Anura; family Bombinatoridae; genus Bombina; species Bombina bombina. Next base: position 1,127,982,816 of record NC_069503.1, read on the forward strand.
TACATGCTCCCTAATTAACCCCTTCACTGCTGGGCATAATACACGTGTGGTGCGCAGTGGCATTTAGTGGCATTCTAATTACCAAAAAGCAACACCAAAGCCATATATGTATGCTATTTCTGAACAAAGGGGATCCCAGAGAAGAATTTACAACCATTTGTGCCATAATTGCACAAGCTGTTTGTAAATAATTTCAGTGAGAAACCTAAAGTTTGTGAAAAAATTTGTGAAAAAGTGAATGATTTTTTTTATTTGATCGCATTTGGCGGTGAAATGGTGGCATGAAATATACCAAAATGGGCCTAGATCAATATTTTGGGATGTCTACTAAAAAAAAAATATATACATGTCAATGGATATTCAGAGATTCCTGAAAGATATCAGTGTTCTAATGTAACTAGCTCTAATTTTGAAAAAAAATGGTTTAGAAATAGCAAAGTGCTACTTGTATTTATTGCCCTATAACTTGCAAAAAAAGCAAAGAACATGTAAACATTGGGTATTTCTAAACTCAGGACAAAATTTAGAAACTATTTAGCATGAGTGTTTTTTGGTGGTTGTAGATATGTAACAGATTTTGGGGGGTCAAAGTTAGAAAAAGTGGGGGGGTTTTAAATTTTTCCTCATATTTTATAATTTTTTTATAGTAAATTATAAGATATGATGAAAATAATAGTATCTTTAGAAAGTCCATTTAATGGCGAGAAAAACGGTATATAATATGTGTGGGTACAGTAAATGAGTAAGAGGAAAATTACAGCTAAACACAAACACCGCAAAAATGTAAAAATAGCCTTGGTCCCAAACGGACAGAAAATGGAAAAGTGCTGTGGTCATTAAGGGGTTAAGTAAAGAACGAATAAATTCCATTTAAAATAAATATGAAGATTTATCAGTGTCAATATCTGAGACAGAATCCTCTGAACCAGAAAAATCCTCATCAGAAACAGACAAATCAGAATGATGATGTTCATTTAAAAATTCATCTGAGAAATGAGAAGTTTTAAAAGACTTTTTACGCTTACTGGAAGGAGGAATAACAGACATAGCCTTCCTAATAGATTTAGAAACAAAATCTCTTATATTAACAGGAAAATCCTGAATATTAGATGTTGAGAGAACAACAACAGGTAATGGAATATTACTAATGGAAATTGAATCTGCATTAGCAAGTTTATCATGACATTCATCACAAACTACAGCCGGAGGAACAGATACCACAAGTTTACAACAAATGCACTAAACTTTGGTAGAACCAGCATCAGGCAGCGATTTTCCAGAAGTAGCTTCTGATCCAGGGTCAATCTGAGACATCTTGCAATATGTAAGAGAAAAAACAAAATATAAAGCAAAATCTATCAAATTCCTTAAATGACAGTTTCAGGAATGGGAAATGCCAATGAACAAGCCTCTAGTAACCAGAAGCAAAAGAAAAATGAGACTTAAATAATGGGAAAAAAAGGTGGAGACAAAAATGACGCCCACATTTTTTAGCGGCAAAAAAGACGCCCACATTATTGGCGCCTAAATGCTTTTGGCACAGAGAATGACGCCACATCCGGTGACGCCGACATTTTTGGCGCAAAACGTCAAAAAAATGACGCAATCACGAACAACTTCCGGCAACAAGTATGACGCCGGAAATGACAAAGACATTTTTTGCGCCAAAAAAGTCTGCGCCAAGAATGACGCAATAAAATGAAGCATTTTCTGTCCCCGCGAGCCTAACAGCCCACAGAGAAAAAAGTCAATTTAAAGGTAAGAAAAAAAAAATGATAATTCATATGCATTATCCCAAATAATGAAACTGTCTGTCTGAAATAAGGAATATTGATCATCCTGAATCAAGGCAAATAAATGTTTAAACACATATATTTAGAACTTTAACATAAAAGTGCCCAATCATAGCTTAGAGTGTCACAAAAAATAAGATTTACTTACCCCAGGACACTCATCTACATGTAGTAGAAAGCCAAACCAGTACTGAAACGAGAATCAGTAGAGGTAATGGTATATAAGAGTATATCGTCGATCTGAAAAGGGAGGTAAGAGATGAATCTCTACGACCGATAACAGAGAACCTATGAAAAAGATCCCGTAGAAGGAGACCATTGAATTCAAATAGGCAATACTTTCCTCACATCCCTCTGACATTCACTGCACACTGAGAGGAAAAACATAGTTTATGTAAGAACTTACCTGATAAATTAATTTCTTTCATATTAGCAAGAGTCCATGAGCTAGTGACGTATGGGATATACATTCCTACCAGGAGGGGCAAAGTTTCCCAAACCTCAAAATGCCTATAAATACACCCCTCACCACACCCACAAATCAGTTTAACGCATAGCCAAGAAGTGGGGTGATAAGACAAAAGTGCGAAAGCATAAAAAATAAGGAATTGGAATAATTGTGCTTTATACAAAAAAATCATAACCACCACAAAAAGGGTGGGCCTCATGGACTCTTGCTAATATGAAAGAAATGAATTTATCAGGTAAGTTCTTACATAAATTATGTTTTCTTTCATGTAATTAGCAAGAGTCCATGAGCTAGTGACGTATGGGATAATGACTACCCAAGATGTGGATCTTCCACGCAAGAGTTACTAGAGAGGGAGGGATAAAATAAAGACAGCCAATTCCGCTGAAAATAATCCACACCCAAAATAAAGTTTAAATCTTATAATGAAAAAAACTAAAATTATAAGCAGAAGAATCAAACTGAAACAGCTGCCTGAAGTACTTTTCTACCAAAAACTGCTTCAGAAGAAGAAAACACATCAAAATGGTAGAATTTAGTAAAAGTATGCAAAGAAGACCAAGTTGCTGCTTTGCAAATCTGATCAACCGAAGCTTCATTCCTAAACGCCCAGGAAGTAGAAACTGACCTAGTAGAATGAGCTGTAATCCTTTGAGGCGGAGTTTAACCCGACTCGACATAAGCATGATGAATTAAAGATTTCAACCAAGATGCCAAAGAAATGGCAGAGGCCTTCTGACCTTTCCTAGAACCGGAAAAGATAACAAATAGACTAGAAGTCTTTCGGAAATTCTTAGTAGCTTCAACATATTTCAAAGCTCTAACTACATCCAAAGAATGCAATAATCTCTCCTTAGAATTCTTAGGATTAGGACATAATGAAGGAACCACAATTTCTTTACTAATGTTGTTAGAATTCACAACCTTAGGTAAAAATTTAAAAGAAGTTTGCAACACCGCCTTATCCTGATGAAAAATCAGAAAAGGAGACTCACAAGAAAGAGCAGATAATTCAGAAACTCTTCTAGCAGAAGAGATGGCCAAAAGAATCAAAACTTTCCAAGAAAGTAATTTAATGTCCAGTGAATGCATAGGTTCAAACGGAGGAGCTTGAAGAGCCCCCAGAACCAAATTCAAACTCCAAGGAGGAGAAATTGACTTAATAACAGGTTTTATACGAACCAAAGCTTGTACAAAACAATGAATATCAGGAAGATTAGCAATCTTTCTGTGAAAAAGAACTGAAAGAGCAGAGATTTGTCCTTTCAAGGAACTTGCAGACAAACCTTTATCCAAACCATCCTGAAGAAACTGTAAAATTCTCGGAATTCTAAAAGAATGCCAGGAAAAATGATGAGAAAAACACCAAGAAATGTAAGTCTTCCAGACTCGATAATATATCTTCCTAGATACAGATTTACGAGCCTGTAACATAGTATTAATCACAGAGTCAGAGAAACCTCTTTGACTAAGAATCAAGCGTTCAATCTCCATACCTTTAAATTTAAGGATTTGAGATCCTGATGGTAAAAAGGACCTTGCGACAGAAGGTCTGGTCTTAACGGAAGAGTACACGGTTGGCAAGAGGCCATCCGGACAAGATCCGCATACCAAAACCTGTGAGGCCATGCTGGAGCCACCAGCAGAACAAACGAACATTCCTTCAGAATCTTGGAGATTACTCTTGGAAGAAGAACTAGAGGCGGAAAGATATAGGCAGGATGATACTTCCAAGGAAGTGACAATGCATCCACTGCTTCTGCCTGAGGATCCCTGGATCTGGACAGATACCTGGGAAGTTTCTTGTTTAGATGAGAAGCCATCAGATCTATTTCTGGAAGTCCCCACATTTGAACAATCTGAAGAAATACCTCTGGGTGAAGAGACCATTCGCCCGGATGTAACGTTTGGCGACTGAGATAATCCGCTTCCCAATTGTCTATACCTGGGATATGAACCGCAGAAATTAGCCAGGAGCTGGATTCTGCCCATACCAGTATTCGAGATACTTCTTTCATAGCCAGAGGACTGTGAGTCCCTCCTTGATGATTGATATATGCCACAGTTGTGACATTGTCTGTCTGAAAACAAATGAACGATTCTCTCTTTAGAAGAGGCCATGACTGAAGAGCTCTGAAAATTGCACGGAGTTCCAAAATATTGATTGGCAATCTCACCTCCTGAGATTCCCAAACCCCTTGTGCTGTCAGAGATCCCCACACAGCTCCCCAACCTGTCAGACTTGCATCTGTTGAAATTACAGTCCAGGTCAGAAGAACAAAAGAAGCCCCCTGAACTAAACGATGGTGATCTGTCCACCACGTCAGAGAGTGTCGTACAATCGGTTTTAAAGATATTAATTGAGATATCTTTGTGTAATCCCTGCACCACTGGTTCAGCATACAGAGCTGAAGAGGTCGCATGTGAAAACGAGCAAAGGGGATCGCGTCCGATGCAGCAGTCATAAGACCTAGAATTTCCATGCATAAGGCTACCGAAGGGAATGATTGAGACTGAAGGTTTCGACAAGCTGAAATCAATTTTAGACGTCTCTTGTCTGTCAGAGACAGAGTCATGGACACTGAATCTATCTGGAAACCTAAAAAGGTTACCCTTGTCTGAGGAATCAATTAACTTTTCGGTAAATTGAATCTCCAACCATGATCTCGAAAAAACAACACAAGTCGATTCGTATGAGATTCTGCTAAATGTGAAGACTGAGCAAGTACCAAGATATCGTCCAAATAAGGAAATACCACAATACCCTGTTCTCTGATTACAGACAGAAGGGCACCGAGAACCTTTGTAAAAATTCTTGGAGCTGTTGCTAGGCCAAACGGCAGAGCCACAAACTGGTAATGCTTGTCTAGGAAAGAGAATCTCAGAAACTGATAGTGATCTGGATGAATAGGAATATGCAGATATGCATCCTGTAAATCTACTGTGGACATATAATGCCCTTGCTGAACAAAAGGCAGGATAGTCCTTATAGTTACCATTTTAAATGTTGGTATCCTTACATAACGATTCAATATTTTTAGATCCAGAACTGGTCTGAAGGAATTCTCCTTCTTTGGTACAATGAAGAGATTTGAATAAAACCCCAACCCCTGTTCCAGAACTGGAACTGGCATAATTACTCCAGCCAACTCTAGATCTGAAACACATTTCAGAAATGCTTGAGCCTTCGCTGGATTTACTGGGACACGGGAAAGAAATAATCTCTTTGCAGGAGGCCTTATCTTGAAGCCAATTCTGTACCCGTCTGAAACAATGTTCTGAATCCAAGGATTGTGAATTGAATTGATCTAAATTTCTTTGAAAAAACGTAATCTGCCCCCTACCAGCTGGGCTGGAATGAGGGCCGCACCTTCATGTGGACTTGGGAGCTGGCTTTGGTTTTCTAAAAGGCTTGGATTTATTCCAGACTGGAGATGGTTTCCAAACTGATACCGCTCCTGTGGGTGAAAGATCAGGCTTTTGTTCCTTATTGTGACGAAAGGAACGAAAACGATTATTAGACCTAAATTTACCTTTAGATTTTTTATCCTGTGGTAAAAAAAGTTCCTTTCCCTCCAGTAACAGTTGAGATAGTAGAATCCAACTGAGAACCAAATAATTTATTACCCTGGAAAGAAAGGGAAAGCAAAGCTGACTTAGAAGACATATCAGCATTCCAAATTTTAAGCCATAAAGCTCTTCTAGCTAAAATAGCTAGAGACATATACCTGACATCAACCCTAATGATATCAAAGATGGCATCACAAATAAAGTTATTAGCATGTTGAAGAAGATTAACAATGCTATGAGAATTATGATCTGTTACTTGTTGCGCTAAAGCTTCTAACCAAAAAGTTGAAGCTGCAGCAACATCCGCTAAAGATATAGCAGGTCTAAGAAGATTACCTGAACATAAGTAAGCTTTTCTTAGAAAGGATTCAATCTTCCTATCTAAAGGATCCTTAAAGGAAGTACTATCTGCCGTAGGAATAGTAGTACGTTTAGCAAGAGTAGAGACAGCCCCATCAACCTTAGGGATTTTGTCCCAAAACTCTAATCTGTCAGATGGCACAGGATATAATTGCTTAAAACGTTTAGAAGGAGTAAATGAATTACGCAAATTATTCCATTCCCTGGAGATTACTTCAGAAATAGCATCAGGGACAGGAAAAACTTCTGGAATAACTACAGGAGATTTAAAAACCTTATTTAAATGTTTAGATTTAGTATCAAGAGGACCAGAATCCTCTATTTCTAATGCAATTAAGACTTCTTTAAGTAAAGAACGAATAAATTCCATTTTGAATAAATATGAAGATTTATCAGCATCAACCTCTGAAACAGAATCCTCTGAACCAGAGGAATCATTATCAGAATCAGAATGATGATGTTCATTTAAAAATTCATCTGAAAAATTAGAAGTTTTAAAAGACCTTTTAGGTTTACTAGAAGGAGGAATAACAGACATAGCCTTCTTAATGGATTTAGAAACAAAATCTCTTATGTTAACAGGAACACTCTGAGTATTAGATGTTGATGGAACAGCAACAGGTAATATAACATTACTAAAGGAAATATTATCTGCATTAACAAGTTTGTCATGACATTCATTACAAACAACAGCTGTAGGAACAGATACCACAAGTTTACAGCAGATACACTTAACTTCGGTAGATCCAGCACCAGGCAGCGATTTTCCAGAAGTATCTTCTGACTTAGGGACAATCTGGGACATCTTGCAATATGTAATAGAAAAAACAACATGTAAAGCAAAATTGATCAAATTCCTTAAATGACAGTTTCAGGAATGGGAAAAAATGCCAGTGAATAAGCTTCTAGCAACCAGAAGCAATAAATAATGAGACTTAAATAATGTGGAGACAATAGTGACGCCCATATTTTTTAGCGCCAAAAAAGAAACCAACATTATTTCGCGCCTAAATGCTTTTGGCCCCAAAAATGACGCCACATCCGGAACGCCGACACTTTTGGCGCAAAAAACGTCAAAAATGACGCAACTTCCGGCGACACGTATGACGCCGGAAACAGAAAAAAATCTTTTGCGCCAAAAAAGTCCGCGCCAAGAATGACGCAATAAAATGAAGCATTTTCAGCCCCCGCGAGCCTAACAGCCCACAGGAAAAAAAGTCAAATTTTAAGGTAAGAAAAAAATTGATTTATTCATATGCATTATCCCAAATATGAAACTGACTGTCTGAAATAAGGAACGTTGAACATGTTTGAACACATATATTTAGAACTTTATATAAAAGTGCCCAACCATAGCTTAGAGTGTCACAGAAAATAAGACTTACTTACCCCAGGACACTCATCTACATGTAGTAGAAAGCCAAACCAGTACTGAAACGAGAATCAGTAGAGGTAATGGTATATATAAGAGTATATCGTCGATCTGAAAAGGGAGGTAAGAGATGAATCTCTACGACCGATAACAGAGAACCTATGAAATAGACCCCGTAGAAGGAGATCATTGAATTCAAATAGGCAAAACTCTCTTAACATCCCTCTGACATTCACTGCACGCTGAGAGGAAAACCGGGCTCCAGCCTGCTGCGGAGCGCATATCAACGTAGAATCTAGCACAAACTTACTTCACCACCTCCATAGGAGGCAAAGTTTGTAAAACTGATTTGTGGGTGTGGTGAGGGGTGTATTTATAGGCATTTTGAGGTTTGGGAAACTTTGCCCCTCCTGGTAGGAATGTATATCCCATACGTCACTAGCTCATGGACTCTTGCTAATTACATGAAAGAAACTGGGCTCCAGCCTGCTGCGAAGCGCATATCAACGTAGAATCTAGAACAAACTTACTTCACCACCTCCATGGGAGGCAAAGTTTGTAAAAACTGATTTGTGGGTGTGGTGAGGGGTGTATTTATAGGCATTTTGAGGTTTGGGAAACTTTGCCCCTCCTGGTAGGAATGTATATCCCATACGTCACTAGCTCATGGACTCTTGCTAATTACATGAAAGAAAAAGCGGTGGGATTGGTATAGCTTACAGATGGTCTTCCGATAATTCTTTAACATAGGCTGATTTGGCTGAGCCCCTGACCTTCCAGGTATGAGAGGACAGGGCGTTTTGAGTCGGTCTTCAATTACCCTCTAAGAGATTTGTTCATGCAACCACTTAGAACAATCTCTGGGCATATTTTGGTCTTATTCAGCGTAGATGTTTGCACACGCTGTGAGAGAGTATGCCAGAATATGAACCATGGAATGGCTGCAGCTCACTATCACTAGGAATACCAGGCGCGACAGACCTCCTCAGGAACAGCTGCAGGGTAGAACCTGCCGTATGCACAGACTACTCCTCTTCCTCTCCATAATGCAGCTTATACATGTAACCTAAAGGTAGTTTTATATCATGTTTATACACAGCACCCTCAGACAGACAGACAGTACTGTAATCAGACAGGTAATATTTATGTTATATAATACAGCTTATACATGTAACCTAAAGGTAGTTTTATATCAGTTTATACACAGCACCCTCAGACAGACAGTACAGTAATCAGACAGGTAATATTTATATGTTATATAATACAGCTTATACATGTAACCTAAAGGTAGTTTTATATCATGTTTATACACAGCACCCTCAGACAGACAGTACTGTAATCAGACAGGTAATATTTATATGTTATATAATACAGCTTATACATGTAACCTAAAGGTAGTTTCATATCATGTTTATACTCAGTAACCTCAGACAGACAGTACTGTAATCAGACAGGTAATATTTATATGTTATATAATACAGCTTATACATGTAACCTAAAGGTAGTTTTATATCATGTTTATACATAGCACCCTCAGACAGACAGTACTGTAATCAGACAGATAATATTTATGTTATATAATACAGCTTATACATGTAACCTATAGGTAGTTTTATATCATGTTTATACACAGCACCCTCAGACAGTACTGTAATCATACAGGTAATATTAATATGTTATATAATACAGCTTATACATGTAACCTAAAGGTAGTTTTATATCATGTTTATACACAGCACCCTCAGACAGACAGTACTGTAATCAGACAGGTAATATTTATATGTTATATAATACAGCTTATACATGTAACCTAAAGGTAGTTTTATATCATGTTTATACACAGCACCCTCAGACAGTACTATAATCATACAGGTAATATTAATATGTTATATAATACAGCTTATACATGTAACCTAAAGGTAGTTTTATATCAGTTTATACACAGCACCCTCAGACAGACAGTACAGTAATCAGACAGGTAATATTTATATGTTATATAATACAGCTTATACATGTAACCTAAAGGTAGTTTTATATCATGTTTATACACAGCACCCTCAGATAGACAGTACAGTAATCAGACAGGTAATATTTATATGTTATATAATACAGCTTATACATGTAACCTAAAGGTAGTTTTATATCATGTTTATACACAGCACCCTCAGACAGACATTACTGTAATCAGACAGTAATATTTATATGTTATATAATACAGCTTATACATGTAACCTAAAGGTAGTTTTATATAATGTTTATACACAGCACCCTCAGACAGACAGTACTGTAATCAGACAGGTAATATTTATATGTTATATAATACAGCTTATACATGTAACCTAAAGGTAGTTTTATATCATGTTTATACACAGCACCCTCAGACAGACAGTACTGTAATCAGACAGGTAATATTTATATGTTATATAATACATCTTATACATGTAACCTAAAGGTAGTTTTATATCATGTTTATACACAGCACCCTCAGACAGACAGTACTGTAATCAGACAGGTAATATTTATATGTTATATAATACAGCTTATACATGTAACCTAAAGGTAGTTTTATATCATGTTTATACACAGCACCCTCAGACAGACAGTACTGTAATCAGACAGGTAATATTTATATGTTATATAATACAACTTATACATGTAACCTAAAGGTAGTTTTATATCATGTTTATACACAGCACCCTCAGACAGACAGTACTGTAATCAGACAGGTAATATTTATATGTTATATAATACAGCTTATACATGTAACCTAAAGGTAGTTTTATATCATGTTTATACACAGCACCCTCAGACAGACAGTACTGTAATCAGACAGGTAATATTTATATGTTATATAATACAGCTTATACATGTAACCTAAACCTAGTTTTATATCATGTTTATACACAGCACCCTCAGTCAGTACAGTACAGTAATCAGACAGGTAATATTTATATGTTATATAATACAGCTTATACATGTAACCTAAAGGTAGTTTTATATCATGTTTATACACAGCACCCTCAGACAGACAGACAGACAGTACTGTAATCAGACAGGTAATATCTATATGTTATATAATACAGCTTATACATGTAACCTAAAGGTAGTTTTATATCATGTTTATACACAGCACCCTCAGATAGACAGTACTGTAATGAGACAGTAATATTTATATGTTATATAATACAGCTTATACATGTAACCTAAAGGTAGTTTTATATCATGTTTATACACAGCACCCTCAGATAGACAGTACTGTAATGAGACAGTAATATTTATATGTTATATAATACAGCTTATACATGTAACCTAAAGGTAGTTTTATATCATGTTTATACACAGCACCCTCAGACAGACAGTACTGTACTGTAATCAGACAGGTAATATTTATATGTTATATAATACAGCTTATACATGTAACCTAAAGGTAGTTTTATATCATGTTTATACACAGCACCCTCAGACAGACATTACTGTAATCAGACAGGTAATATTTATATGTTATATAATACAGCTTATACATGTAACCTAAAGGTAGTTTTATATCATTTTTATACACAACACCCTCAGACAGTACAGTACTGTAATCAGACAGTAATATTTATATGTGTTATATAATACAGCTTATACATGTAACTAAAGGTAGTTTTATATCACGTTTATACATAGCACCCTCATACAGACAGTACAGTAATCAGACAGGTAATATTTATATGTTGTATAATACAGCTTATACATGTAACCTAAAGGTAGTTTTATATCATGTTTATACACAGCACCCTCAGACAGACAGTACTGTAATCAGACAGGTAATATTTATATGCTATATAATACAGCTTATACATATAACAAAAAGGTAGTTTTATATCATGTTTATACATAGCACCCTCATACAGACAGTACAGTACTGTAATCAGACAGTAATATTTATATGTTATATAATACAGCTTATACATGTAACCTAAAGGTAGTTTTATATCATGTTTATACACAGCACCCTCAGACAGACAGTACTGTAATCAGACAGGTAATATTTATATGTTATATAATACAGCTTATACATGTAACCTACAGGCAGTTTTATATCATGTTTATACACAGCTCCCTCAGACAGACAGAACTGTAATCAGACAGGTAATATTTATATGTTATATAATACATCTTATACATGTAACCTAAAGGTAGTTTTTTATCAGTTTATACACAGCACCCTCAGGCAGTACTGTACTGTAATCAGACAGGTAATATTTATATGTTATATAATACAGCTTATACATGTAACCTAAAGATAGTTTTATATCAGTTTATACATAGCACCCTCAGACAGACAGTACAGTACTGTAATCAGACAGTAATATTTATATGTTATATAATACAGCTTATACATGTAACCTAAAGGTAGTTTTATATCATGTTTATACACAGCACCCTCAGACAGACAGTACAGTATTGTAATCAGACAGGTAATATTTATATGTTATATAATACAGCTTATACATGTAACCTAAAGTTAGTTTTATATCATGTTTATACACAGCACCCTCAGACAGACAGTACTGTAATAAGACAGGTCATGATTATATGTTATATAACACAGCTTATACCTGTAACCTAAAGGTAGTTTTATATCATGTTTATACACAGCACCCTCAGACAGACAATACAGTACTGTAATCAGACAGGTAATATTTATATGTTATATAATACAGCTTATGCATGTAACCTACAGGTAGTTTTATATCATGTTTATAAACAGCACCCTCAGACAGACAGACAGTACAGTAATCAGACAGGTAATATTTATATGTTATATAATACAGCTTATACATGTAACCTAAAGGTAGTTTTATTTCAGTTTATACACAGCACCCTCAGACACACAGTACAGTACTGTAATCAGACAGGTAATATTTATATGTTATATAATGCAGCTTATACATGTAACCTAATGGTAGTTTTATATCATGTTTATACACAGCACCCTCAGACACACAGTACAGTACTGTAATCAGACAGGTAATATTTATATGTTATATAATACAGCTTATACATGTAACCTAAAGGTAGTTTTATTTCAGTTTATACACAGCACCCTCAGACAGATAGTACTGTAATCAGACAGGTAATATTTATAGGTTATATAATACAGCTTATACATGTAATCTAAAGGTAGTTTTATATCAGTTTATACACAGCACCCTCAGACAGATAGTACTGTAATCAGACAGGTAATATTTATATGTTATATAATACAGCTTATATATGTAACCTTAAGGCAGCTTTATATCATGTTTATACACAGCAAACTCAGACAGTACAGTACTGTAATCAGACAGGTAATATTTATATATGGTATATAATACAGCTTCTACATGTAACCTAAAGGTAGTTTTATATCAAATTTATACACAGTACCCTCAGACGGAGAGTACAGTAATCAGACAGGTAATATTTATATGTTATATAATACAGCTTATAAATGTAACCTAAAGGTAGTTTTATTTCAGTTTATACACAGCACCCTCAGACAGACAGACAGACAGACAGTACTGTAATCAGACAGATAATATTTATATGTTATATAATACAGATTATACATGTAACCTAAAGGTAGTTTTATATCATGTTTATACACAGCAAACTCAGACAGACAGTACAGTACAGTAATCAGACAGGTAATATTTATGTTATATAATACAGCTTATACATGTAACCTAAAGGTAGTTTTATATCATGTTTATACACAGCACCCTCAGACAGACAGTACTGTAATCAGACAGGTAATATTTATATGTTATATAATACAACTTATACATGTAACCTAAAGGTAGTTTTATATCATGTTTATACACAGCACCCTCAGACAGACAGTACTGTAATCAGACAGGTAATATTTATATGTTATATAATACAGCTTATACATGTAACCTAAAGGTAGTTTTATATCATGTTTATACACAGCACCCTCAGACAGACAGTACTGTAATCAGACAGGTAATATATATATGTTATATAATACAGCTTATACATGTAACCTAAACCTAGTTTTATGTCATGTTTATACACAGCACCCTCAGTCAGTACAGTACAGTAATCAGACAGGTAATATTTATATGTTATATAATACAGCTTATACATGTAACCTAAAGGTAGTTTTATATCATGTTTATACACAGCACCCTCAGACAGACAGACAGACAGTACTGTAATCAGACAGGTAATATCTATATGTTATATAATACAGCTTATACATGTAACCTAAAGGTAGTTTTATATCATGTTTATACACAGCACCCTCAGACAGACAGTACAGTAATCAGACAGGTAATATTTATATGTTATATAATACAGCTTATACATGTAACCTAAAGGTAGTTTTATATCATGTTTATACACAGCACCCTCAGATAGACAGTACTGTAATGAGACAGTAATATTTATATGTTATATAATACAGCTTATACATGTAACCTAAAGGTAGTTTTATATCATGTTTATACACAGCACCCTCAGATAGACAGTACTGTAATGAGACAGTAATATTTATATGTTATATAATACAGCTTATACATGTAACCTAAAGGTAGTTTTATATCATGTTTATACACAGCACCCTCAGACAGACAGTACTGTACTGTAATCAGACAGGTAATATTTATATGTTATATAATACAGCTTATACATGTAACCTAAAGGTAGTTTTATATCATGTTTATACACAGCACCCTCAGACAGACATTACTGTAATCAGACAGGTAATATTTATATGTTATATAATACAGCTTATACATGTAACCTAAAGGTAGTTTTATATCATTTTTATACACAACACCCTCAGACAGTACAGTACTGTAATCAGACAGTAATATTTATATGTGTTATATAATACAGCTTATACATGTAACTAAAGGTAGTTTTATATCACGTTTATACATAGCACCCTCATACAGACAGTACAGTAATCAGACAGGTAATATTTATATGTTGTATAATACAGCTTATACATGTAACCTAAAGGTAGTTTTATATCATGTTTATACACAGCACCCTCAGACAGACAGTACTGTAATCAGACAGGTAATATTTATATGCTATATAATACAGCTTATACATATAACAAAAAGGTAGTTTTATATCATGTTTATACATAGCACACTCATACAGACAGTACAGTACTGTAATCAGACAGTAATATTTATATGTTATATAATACAGCTTATACATGTAACCTAAAGGTAGTTTTATATCATGTTTATACACAGCACCCTTAGACAGACAGTACTGTAATCAGACAGGTAATATTTATATGTTATATAATACAGCTTATACATGTAACCTACAGGCAGTTTTATATCATGTTTATACACAGCTCCCTCAGACAGACAGAACTGTAATCAGACAGGTAATATTTATATGTTATATAATACATCTTATACATGTAACCTAAAGGTAGTTTTATATCAGTTTATACACAGCACCCTCAGACAGTACTGTACTGTAATCAGACAGGTAATATTTATATGTTATATAATACAGCTTATACATGTAACCTAAAGATAGTTTTATATCAGTTTATACATAGCACCCTCAGACAGACAGTACAGTACTGTAATCAGACAGTAATATTTATATGTTATATAATACAGCTTATACATGTAACCTAAAGGTAGTTTTATATCATGTTTATACACAGCACCCTCAGACAGACAGTACAGTATTGTAATCAGACAGGTAATATTTATATGTTATATAATACAGCTTATACATGTAACCTAAAGTTAGTTTTATATCATGTTTATACACAGCACCCTCAGACAGACAGTACTGTAATAAGACAGGTCATGATTATATGTTATATAACACAGCTTATACCTGTAACCTTAAGGTAGTTTTATATCATGTTTATACACAGCACCCTCAGACAGACAATACAGTACTGTAATCAGACAGGTAATATTTATATGTTATATAATACAGCTTATGCATGTAACCTACAGGTAGTTTTATATCATGTTTATAAACAGCACCCTCAGACAGACAGACATTACAGTAATCAGACAGGTAATATTTATATGTTATATAATACAGCTTATACATGTAACCTAAAGGTAGTTTTATTTCAGTTTATACACAGCACCCTCAGACACACAGTACAGTACTGTAATCAGACAGGTAATATTTATATGTTATATAATGCAGCTTATACATGTAACCTAATGGTAGTTTTATATCATGTTTATACACAGCACCCTCAGACACACAGTACAGTACTGTAATCAGACAGGTAATATTTATATGTTGTATAATACAGCTTATACATGTAACCTAAAGGTAGTTTTATTTCAGTTTATACACAGCACCCTCAGACAGATAGTACTGTAATCAGACAGGTAATATTTATAGGTTATATAATACAGCTTATACATGTAATCTAAAGGTAGTTTTATATCAGTTTATACACAGCACCCTCAGACAGATAGTACTGTAATCAGACAGGTAATATTTATATGTTATATAATACAGCTTATATATGTAACCTTAAGGCAGCTTTATATCATGTTTATACACAGCAAACTCAGACAGTACAGTACTGTAATCAGACAGGTAATATTTATATATGGTATATAATACAGCTTCTACATGTAACCTAAAGGTAGTTTTATATCAAATTTATACACAGTACCCTCAGACGGAGAGTACAGTAATCAGACAGGTAATATTTATATGTTATATAATACAGCTTATAAATGTAACCTAAAGGTAGTTTTATTTCAGTTTATACACAGCACCCTCAGACAGACAGACAGACAGTACTGTAATCAGACAGATAATATTTATATGTTATATAATACAGATTATACATGTAACCTAAAGGTAGTTTTATATCATGTTTATACACAGCAA
The DNA here is from genome assembly GCF_027579735.1 of Bombina bombina. Lineage (NCBI taxonomy): Eukaryota > Metazoa > Chordata > Amphibia > Anura > Bombinatoridae > Bombina > Bombina bombina. Next base: position 1,127,999,284 of record NC_069503.1, read on the forward strand.
ACTCAGACAGACAGTACAGTACAGTAATCAGACAGGTAATATTTATGTTATATAATACAGCTTATACATGTAACCTAAAGGTAGTTTTATATCATGTTTATACACAGCATCCTCAGACAGACAGTACTGTAATCAGACAGGTAATATTTATATGTTATATAATACAGCTTATACAGGTACCGCAAAGGTAGTTTTATATCATGTTTATACACAGCAACCTCAGACAGACAGTACAGTAATCAGACAGGTAATATTTATATGTTATATAATACAGCTTATACATGTAACCTAAAGGTAGTTTTATATCATGTTTATACACAGCACCCTCAGACAGACAGTACTATAATCAGACAGGTAATATTTATATGTTATATAAAAAAGCTTATACATGTAACCTAAAGGTAGTTTTATATCATGTTTATACACAGCACCCTCAGACAGACAGTACAGTACTGTAATCAGACAGGTAATATTTATATGTTATATAATACAGCTTATACATGTAACCTAAAGGTAGTTTTATATCATGTTTATACACAGCACCCTCAGACAGACAGAGAGTACTGTAATCAGACAGGTAATATTTATATGTTATATAATACAGCTTATACATGTAACCTAAAGGTAGTTTTATATCATGTTTATACACAGCACCCTCATACAAACAGTACAGTAATCAAACAGGTAATATTTATATGTTATATAATACAGCTTATACATGTAACCTAAAGGTAGTTTTATATCATGTTTATACACAGCACCCTCATACAAACAGTACAGTAATCAGACAGGTAATATTTATATGTTATATAATACAGCTTATACATGTAACCTAAAGGTAGTTTTATATCATGATTATAAACAGCACCCTCACACAGACAGTACAGTAATCAGACAGGAAATCTTTATATGTTATATAATACAGCTTATTCATGTAACCTAAAGGTAGTTTTATATCATGTTTATACACAGCACCCTCAGACAGTACTGTAATCAGACAGGTACTATTTATATGTTATATAATACAGCTTATACGTCTAACCTAAAGGTAGTTTTATATCATGATTATAAACAGCACCCTCAGACAAACAGTACAGTAATCAGACAGGTAATATTTATATATTATATAATACAGCTTATACATGTAACCTAAAGGTAGTTTTATATCAGTTTATACTCAGCACCCTCAGACAGACACTAAAGTACTGTAATCAGACAGATAATATTTATATGTTATATAATACAGCTTATACATGTATCCTTAAGGTAGCTTTATATCATGTTTATACACAGCAAACTCAGACAGACAGTACAGTACTGTAATCAGACAGGTAATATTTATATATGGTATATAATACAGCTTATACATGTAACCTAAAGGTAGTTTTATATCAAATTTATACACAGTACCCTCAGACAAACAGTACAGTAATCAGACAGGTAATATTTATATATTATATAATACAGCTTATACATGTAACCTAAAGGTAGTTTTATATCAGTTTATACTCAGCACCCTCAGACAGACACTAAAGTACTGTAATCAGACAGATAATATTTATATGTTATATAATACAGCTTATAAATGTAACCTAAATGTAGTTTTATATCATGTTTATACACAGCACCCTCATACAGACAATTCAGTAATCAGAAAGGTAATATTTATATGTTATATAATACAGCTTATACGTGTAACCTAAAGATAGTTTTATATCAGTTTATACACAGCACCCTCAGACAGACAGACAGTAATCAGACAGGTAATATTTATATGTTATATAATACAGCTTATACATTTAACCTAAAGGTAGTTTCATATCATGTTTATACACAGCACCCTCAGACAGACAGTACAGTAATCAGACAGGTAATATTTATATGTTATATAATACATCTTATACATGTAACCTAAAGGTAGTTTTATATCATGTTTATACACAGCACCCTCAGACAGACAGTACCGTAATCAGATAGGTAATATTTATATGTTATATAATACAGCTTATACATGTAACCTAAAGGTAGTTTTATATCATGTTTATACACAGCACCCTCAGACAGACAGAGAGTACTGTAATCAGACAGGTAATATTTATATGTTATATAATACAGCTTATACAGGTACCGCAAAGGTAGTTTTATATCATGTTTATACACAGCAACCTCAGACAGACAGTACAGTAATCAGACAGGTAATATTTATATGTTATATAATACAGCTTATACATGTAACCTAAAGGTAGTTTTATATCATGTTTATACACAGCACCCTCAGACAGACAGTACTATAATCAGACAGGTAATATTTATATGTTATATAAAAAAGCTTATACATGTAACCTAAAGGTAGTTTTATATCATGTTTATACACAGCACCCTCAGACAGACAGTACAGTACTGTAATCAGACAGGTAATATTTATATGTTATATAATACAGCTTATACATGTAACCTAAAGGTAGTTTTATATCATGTTTATACAATATTTATATGTTATATAATACAGCTTATATATGTAACCTAAAGGCAGTTTTATATCATGTTTATACACAGCACTCTCAGACAGACAGAGAGTACTGTAATCAGACAGGTAATATTTATATGTTATATAATACAGCTTATACATGTAACCTAAAGGTAGTTTTATATCATGTTTATACACAGCACCCTCATACAAACAGTACAGTAATCAGACAGGTAATATTTATATGTTATATAATACAGCTTATACATGTAACCTAAAGGTAGTTTTATATCATGTTTATACACAGCACCCTCATACAAACAGTACAGTAATCAGACAGGTAATATTTATATGTTATATAATACAGCTTATACATGTAACCTAAAGGTAGTTTTATATCATGATTATAAACAGCACCTTCACACAGACAGTACAGTAATCAGACAGGAAATCTTTATATGTTATATAATACAGCTTATACATGTAACCTAAAGGTAGTTTTATATCATGATTATAAACAGCACCCTCAGACAAACAGTACAGTAATCAGACAGGTAATATTTATATATTATATAATACAGCTTATACATGTAACCTAAAGGTAGTTTTATATCAGTTTATACTCAGCACCCTCAGACAGACACTAAAGTACTGTAATCAGACAGATAATATTTATATGTTATATAATACAGCTTATACATGTAAACTTAAGGTAGCTTTATATCATGTTTATACACAGCAAACTCAGACAGACAGTACAGTACTGTAATCAGACAGGTAATATTTATATATGGTATATAATACAGCTTATACATGTAACCTAAAGGTAGTTTTATATCAAATTTATACACAGTACCCTCAGACAAACAGTACAGTAATCAGACAGGTAATATTTATATATTATATAATACAGCTTATACATGTAACCTAAAGGTAGTTTTATATCAGTTTATACTCAGCACCCTCAGACAGACACTAAAGTATTGTAATCAGACAGATAATATTTATATGTTATATAATACAGCTTATAAATGTAACCTAAATGTAGTTTTATATCATGTTTATACACAGCACCCTCATACAGACAATTCAGTAATCAGAAAGGTAATATTTATATGTTATATAATACAGCTTATACGTGTAACCTAAAGATAGTTTTATATCAGTTTATACACAGCACCCTCAGACAGACAGACAGTAATCAGACAGGTAATATTTATATGTTATATAATACAGCTTATACATTTAACCTAAAGGTAGTTTCATATCATGTTTATACACAGCACCCTCAGACAGACAGTACAGTAATCAGACAGGTAATATTTATATGTTATATAATACATCTTATACATGTAACCTAAAGGTAGTTTTATATCATGTTTATACACAGCACCCTCAGACAGACAGTACCGTAATCAGATAGGTAATATTTATATGTTATATAATACAGCTTATACATGTAACCTAAATGTAGTTTTATATCATGTTTATACACAGCACCCTCAGACAGACAGAGAGTACAGTAATCAGACAGGTGAAATTTATATGTTATATAATACAGCTTATACATGTAACCTAAATGTAGTTTTATATCATGTTTATACAAAGCACCCTCAGACAGACAGAGAGTACAGTAATCAGACAGGTAATATTTATATGCTATATAATACAGCTTATACATGTAACCTAAAGGTAGTTTTATATCATGTTTATACACAGCACCCTCAGACAGACAATACAGTAATCAGACAGGTAATATTTATATGCTATATAATACAGCTTATACATGTAACCTACAGGTAGTTTTATATCATGTTTATACACAGCATTCTCAGACAAACAGTACATTACTGTAATCAGACAGGTAATATTTATATGCAATATAATACAGCTTATACATGTAACCTACAGGTAGTTTTATATCATGTTTATACACAGCATTCTCAGACAAACAGTACATTACTGTAATCAGACAGGTAATATTTATATGTTATATAATACAGCTTATACATGTAACCTAAAGGTAGTTTTATATCATGTTTATACACAGCACCCTCAGACAGTCAGTACCGTACTGTAATCAGACAGTAATATTTATATGTTATATAATACATCTTATACATGTAACCTAAATGTAGTTTTATATCATGTTTATACACAGCACCCTCAGACAGACAGTACCGTAATCAGACAGGTAATATTTATATGCTATATAATACAGCTTATACATGTAACCTAAAGGTAGTTTTATTTCATGTTTATACACAGTACCCTCAGACAGACAGTACAATAATCAGACAGGTGAAATTTATATGTTATATAATACAGCTTATACATGTAACCTAAATGTAGTTTTATATCATGTTTATATACAGCACCCTCAGACAGACAGTACAGTAATCAGACAGGTAATATTTATATGTTATATAATACAGCTTATACATGTAACCTACAGGTAGTTTTATATCATGTTTATACACAGCATTCTCAGACAAACAGTACATTACTGTAATCAGACAGGTAATATTTATATGTTATATAATACAGCTTATACATGTAACCTAAAGGTAGTTTTATATCATGTTTATACACAGCACCCTCAGACAGTCAGTACCGTACTGTAATCAGACAGTAATATTTATATGTTATATAATTCAGCTTATACATGTAACCTAAAGGTAGTTTTATATCATGCTTATACACAGCACCCTCAGACAGACAATACAGTAATCAGACAGGTAATATTTATATGCTATATAATACAGCTTATACATGTAACCTAAAGGTAGTTTTATTTCATGTTTATACACAGTACCCTCAGACAGACAGTACAATAATCAGACAGGTGAAATTTATATGTTATATAATACAGCTTATACATGTAACCTAAATGTAGTTTTATATCATGTTTATATACAGCACCCTCAGACAGACAGTACAGTAATCAGACAGGTAATATTTATATGTTATATAATACAGCTTATACATGTAACCTAAAGGTAGTTTTATATCAGTTTATACACAGCACCCTCAGACAGACAGTACAGTAATCAGACAGGTAATATTTATATGCTATATAATACAACTTATACATGTAACCTACATGTAGTTTTATATCATGTTTATACACAGCATTCTCAGACAAACAGTACATTACTGTAATCAGACAGGTAATATTTAAATGTTATAAAATACAGCTTATACATGTAACCTAAAGGTAGTTTTATATTATGTTTATACACAGCACCCTCAGACAGACAGTCCAGTACTGTGATCATTCAGGTAATATTTATATGTTATGTAATACAGCTTATACATGTAACCTAAAGGTAGTTTTATATTATGTTTATACACAGCACCCTCAGACAGACAGTACAGTACTGTGATCAGACAGGTAATATTTATATGTTATGTAATACAGCTTATACATGTAACCTAAAGGTAGTTTTATATCATGTTTATACACAGTACCCTCAGACAGACAGTACATTACTGTAATCAGACAGGTAATATTTATATGTTATATAATACAGATTATACATGTAACCTAAAGGTAGTTTTATATCAGTTTATACATAGCACCCTCAGACAGATAGTACTGTAATCAGACAGGTAATATTTATATGTTATATAATACAGCTTATACATGTAACCTACATGTAGTTTTATATCATGTTTATACACAGCACCCTCAGACAGACAGTTTTATATCATGTTTATACACAGCATTCTCAGACAAACAGTACATTACTGTAATCAGACAGGTAATATTTATATGTTATATAATACAGCTTATACATGTAACCTAAAGGTAGTTTTATATCATGTTTATACACAGCACCCTCAGACAGTCAGTACCGTACTGTAATCAGACAGTAATATTTATATGTTATATAATTCAGCTTATACATGTAACCTAAAGGTAGTTTTATATCATGCTTATACACAGCACCCTCAGACAGACAATACAGTAATCAGACAGGTAATATTTATATGCTATATAATACAGCTTATACATGTAACCTAAATGTAGTTTTATATCATGTTTATATACAGCACCCTCAGACAGACAGTACAGTAATCAGACAGGTAATATTTATATGTTATATAATACAGCTTATACATGTAACCTAAAGGTAGTTTTATATCAGTTTATACACAGCACCCTCAGACAGACAGTACAGTAATCAGACAGGTAATATTTATATGCTATATAATACAACTTATACATGTAACCTACATGTAGTTTTATATCATGTTTATACACAGCATTCTCAGACAAACAGTACATTACTGTAATCAGACAGGTAATATTTATATGTTATAAAATACAGCTTATACATGTAACCTAAAGGTAGTTTTATATTATGTTTATACACAGCACCCTCAGACAGACAGTCCAGTACTGTGATCATTCAGGTAATATTTATATGTTATGTAATACAGCTTATACATGTAACCTAAAGGTAGTTTTATATTATGTTTATACACAGCACCCTCAGACAGACAGTACAGTACTGTGATCAGACAGGTAATATTTATATGTTATGTAATACAGCTTATACATGTAACCTAAAGGTAGTTTTATATCATGTTTATACACAGTACCCTCAGACAGACAGTACATTACTGTAATCAGACAGGTAATATTTATATGTTATATAATACAGATTATACATGTAACCTAAAGGTAGTTTTATATCAGTTTATACATAGCACCCTCAGACAGATAGTACTGTAATCAGACAGGTAATATTTATATGTTATATAATACAGCTTATACATGTAACCTACATGTAGTTTTATATCATGTTTATACACAGCACCCTCAGACAGACAGTTTTATATCATGTTTATACACAGCATCCTCAGACAAACAGTACATTACTGTAATCAGACAGGTAATATGTATAGGTTATATAATACAGCTTATACATGTAACCTAAAGGTAGTTTTATATCATGTTTATACACAGCACCCTCAGACAGTCAGTACCGTACTGTAATCAGACAGTAATATTTATATGTTATATAATACATCTTATACATGTAACCTAAATGTAGTTTTATATCATGTTTATACACAGCACCCTCAGACAGACAGTACAGTAATCAGACAGGTAATATTTATATGTTATATAATACAGCTTATACATGTAACCTAAAGGTAGTTTTATATCATGTTTATACACAGCACCCTCAGACAGACAGTACTGTAATCAGACAGGTAATATTTATATGTTATATAATACAGCTTATACATGTAACCTAAATGTAGTTTATATCAGTTTATACACAGCACCCTCAGACAGACAGTACAGTAATCAGACAGGTAATATTTATATGTTATATAATTCAGCTTATACATGTAACCTAAAGGTAGTTTTATATCATGTTTATAAACAGCACCCTCAGACAGTCAGTACAGTACTGTAATCAGACAGTAATATTTATATGTTATATAATACATCTTATACATGTAACCTAAAGGTAGTTTTATATCATGTTTATACACAGCACCCTCAGACACTACAGTACTGTAAACAGACAGGTAATATTTATCCTATATTATAAAAGACAAGAGTTTGTCTGAAGCCGTCATGCCCAGTTCAGACAAACACTTGCAGCTGATCGCACGCGCACCCACCCGACAGCAGCGCGAGGACCGGGCAGCACAGCTGATCGCGCGCGCAGGGGAGAACCGGGCAGCACAGCTGATCGGGGAGTGAGAGAGAGTGAGAGAGAGTGAGAGAGAGTGAGAGAGAGTGTGTGAGAGTGTGTGAGAGTGTGAGAGTGTGAGAGAGAGAGAGAGAGAGAGAGAGAATGAATTAAAATTAAATATAACACAACACGGCCCGTGTGAACGGGCTTTAGGACTAGTATGTTATATAAAACAGCTTATACATGTAACCTAAAGGTAGTTTTATATCATGTTTATACACAGCACCCTCAGACAGTACAGTACTGTACTGTAATCAGGCAGAAATATTTATATGTTATATAATACATCTTATACATGTAACCTAAAGGTAGTTTTATATCATGTTTATACACAGCACCCTCAGACAGACAGACAGTTTTATATCATGTTTATACACAGCATCCTCAGACAAACAGTACATTACTGTAATCAGACAGGTAATATTTATATGTTATATAAAACAGCTTATACATGTAACCTAAAGGTAGTTTTATATCATGTTTATACACAGCACCCTCAGACAGACAGTACAGTACTGTGATCGTACAGGTAATATTTATATGTTATATAATACAGCTTATACATGTAACCTAAAGGTAGTTTTATATCATGTTTATACACAGCACCCTCAGACAGACAATATTGTAATCAGACAGGTAATATTTATATGTTATATAAAACAGCTTATACATGTAACCTAAAGGTAGTTTTATATCATGTTTATATACAGCACCCTCAGACAGTACAGTACTGTGATCAGACAGGTAATATTTATATGTTATATAATACAGCTTATACATGTAACCTAAAGGTAGTTTTATATCATGTTTATACACAGCACCCTCAGACAGACAGTACTGTAATCAGACAGGTAATATGTATATGTTATATAATACAGCTTATACATGTAACCTAAAGGTAGTTTTATATCATGTTTATACACAGCACCCTCAGACAGACAGTACTGTAATCAGACAGGTAATATTTATATGTTATATAATACAGCTTATACATGTAACCTAAAGGTAGTTTTATATCATATTTATACACAGCACCCTCAGACAGACAGTACAGTACTGTAATCAGACAGGTAATATTTATATGTTATATAATACAGCTTATACATGTAACTAAAGGTAGTTTTATATCATTTTTATACACAGCACCCTCAGACAGTACAGTACAGTACTGTGATCAGACAGGTAATATTTATATGTTATATAATACAGCTTATACATGTAACCTAAAGGTAGTTTTATATCATGTTTATACACAGCACCCTCAGACAGTACTGTAATCAGACAGGTAATATTTATATGTTATATAATACAGCTTATACATATAACCTAAAGGTAGTTTTATATCATTTTTATACACAGCACCCTCAGACAGTACAGTACAGTACTGTGATCAGACAGGTAATATTTATATGTTATATAATACAGCTTATACATGTAACCTAAAGGTAGTTTCATATTATGTTTATACACAGCACCCTCAGACCGACAGTACAGTACTGTGATCAGACAGGTAATATTTATATGTTATATAATACAGCTTATACATGTAACCTAAAGGTAGTTTTATATCATGTTTATACACAGCACCCTCAGACAGTACTGTAATCAGACAGGTAATATTTATATGTTATATAATACAGCTTATACATATAACCTAAAGGTAGTTTTATATCATGTTTATACACGGCACCCTCAGACAGTAATTACTGTAATCAGACAGGTAATATTTATATGTTATATAATACAGCTTATACATGTAACCTAAAGGTAGTTTTATATCATGTTTATACAGAGCACACTCACACAGACAGTACTGTAATCAGACAGGTAATATTTATATGTTATATAATACAGCTTATATATGTAACTAAAGGTAGTTTTATATCATGTCTATACACAGCACCCTCAGACAGTACAGTACTGTAATCAGACAGTAATATTTATGTTATATAATACAGCTTATACATGTAACCTAAAGGTAGTTTTATATCATGTTTATTATACACAGCACCCTCAGACAGACAGTACTGTAATCAGACAGGTAATATTTATATGTTATATAATACAGTGTATACATGTAACATACAGGTAGTTTTATATCATGTTTAAACACAGCACCCTCAGACAGACAGACAGTACTGTAATCAGACAGGTAATATTTATATGTTATATAATACAGCGTATACATGTAACATACAGGTAGTTTTATATCATGTTTAAACACAGCACCCTCAGACAGGCAGTACAGTAATCAGACAGGTAATATTTATATGTTATATAATACAGCTTATACATGTAACCTAAAGGTAGTTTTATATCATGTTTATACACAGCACCCTCAGACAGTACTGTACTGTAATCAGACAGTAATATTTATATGTTATATAATACATCTTATACATGTAACCTAAAGGTAGTTTTATATCATGTTTATATACAGCACCCTCAGACAGACAGACAGACAGTTTTATATCATGTTTATACATAGCATCCTCAGACAAACAGTACATTACTGTAATCAGACAGGTAATATTTATATGTTATATAATACAGCTTATACTTGTAACCTAAAGGTAGTTTTATATCATGTTTATACACAGCACCCTCACACAGTCAGTACAGTACTGTAATCAGACAGTAATATTTATATGTTATATAATACAGCTTATACATGTAACCTAAAGGTAGTTTTATATCATGTTTATACAAAGCACCCTCAGACAGACAGTACAGTAATCAGACAGGTACTATTTATATGTTATATAATACAGCTTATACATGTAACCTAAAGGTAGTTTTATATCATGTTTATAAACAGCACCCTCAGTCAGTACCGTACTGTAATCAGACAGGTAATATTTATATGTTATATAATACAGCTTATACATGTAACCTAAAGGTAGTTTTATATCATGTTTATACACAGCACCCTCAGACAGTACTGTAATCAGACAGGTAATATTTATATGTTATATAATACAGCTTATACATATAACCTAAAGGTAGTTTTATATCATGTTTATACACGGCACCCTCAGACAGTAATTACTGTAATCAGACAGGTAATATTTATATGTTATATAATACAGCTTATACATGTAACCTAAAGGTAGTTTTATATCATGTTTATACAGAGCACACTCACACAGACAGTACTGTAATCAGACAGGTAATATTTATATGTTATATAATACAGCTTATATATGTAACTAAAGGTAGTTTTATATCATGTCTATACACAGCACCCTCAGACAGTACAGTACTGTAATCAGACAGTAATATTTATGTTATATAATACAGCTTATACATGTAACCTAAAGGTAGTTTTATATCATGTTTATTATACACAGCACCCTCAGACAGACAGTACTGTAATCAGACAGGTAATATTTATATGTTATATAATACAGCGTATACATGTAACATACAGGTAGTTTTATATCATGTTTAAACACAGCACCCTCAGACAGACAGTACTGTAATCAGACAGGTAATATTTATATGTTATATAATACAGCGTATACATGTAACATACAGGTAGTTTTATATCATGTTTAAACACAGCACCCTCAGACAGGCAGTACAGTAATCAGACAGGTAATATTTATATGTTATATAATACAGCTTATACATGTAACCTAAAGGTAGTTTAATATCAGTTTATACACAGCACCCTCAGACAGACAGTACTGTTATCAGACAGGTAATATTTATATGTTATATAATACAGCTTATACATGTAACCTAAAGGTAGTTTTATATCATGTTTATACACAGCACCCTCAGACAGTACTGTACTGTAATCAGACAGTAATATTTATATGTTATATAATACATCTTATACATGTAACCAAAAGGTAGTTTTATATCATGTTTATATACAGCACCCTCAGACAGACAGACAGACAGTTTTATATCATGTTTATACATAGCATCCTCAGACAAACAGTACATTACTGTAATCAGACAGGTAATATTTATATGTTATATAATACAGCTTATACTTGTAACCTAAAGGTAGTTTTATATCATGTTTATACACAGCACCCTCACACAGTCAGTACAGTACTGTAATCAGACAGTAATATTTATATGTTATATAATACAGCTTATACATGTAACCTAAAGGTAGTTTTATATCATGTTTATACAAAGCACCCTCAGACAGACAGTACAGTAATCAGACAGGTACTATTTATATGTTATATAATACAGCTTATACATGTAACCTAAAGGTAGTTTTATATCATGTTTATAAACAGCACCCTCAGTCAGTACCGTACTGTAATCAGACAGGTAATATTTATATGTTATATAATACAGCTTATACATGTAACCTAAAGGTAGTTTTATATCATGTTTATACACAGCACCCTCAGACAGACAGTACTGTAATCAGACAGGTAATATTTATATGTTATATAAAACAGCTTACACATGTAACCTAAATGTAGTTTTATATCATGTTTATACACAGCACCTTCAGACAGACAGTACAGTACAGTACTGTAATCAGACAGTAATATTTAAATGTTATATAATACAGCTTATACATGTAACCTAAAGGTAGTTTTATATCATGTTTATACACAGCACCCTCAGACAGACAGTACAGTACTGTAATCAGACAGGTAATATTTATATGTTATATAATACAGCTTATACATGTAACCTAAAGGTAGTTTTATATCATGTTTATACACAGCACCCTCAGACAGACAGTACTGTAATCAGACAGGTAATATGTATATGTTATATAATACAGCTTATACATGTAACCTAAAGGTAGTTTTATATCATGTTTATACACAGCACCCTCTGACAGACAGTACTGTAATCAGACAGGTAATATTTATATGTTATATAATACAGCTTATACATGTAACCTAAAGGTAGTTTTATATCATATTTATACACAGCACCCTCAGACAGACAGTACAGTACTGTAATCAGACAGGTAATATTTATATGTTATATAATACAGCTTATACATGTAACTAAAGGTAGTTTTATATCATTTTTATACACAGCACCCTCAGACAGTACAGTACAGTAATCAGACAGGTAATATTTATATGTTATATAATACAGCTTATACATGTAACCTAAAGGTAGTTTTATAACATGTTTATACACAGCACCCTCAGACAGACAGTACAGTACTGTAATCAGACAGTAATATTTATATGTTATATCATACAGCTTATACATGTAACCTAAAGGTAGTTTTATATCATGTTTATACACAGCACCCTCAGACAGTACAGTACTGTAATCAGACAGTAATATTTATATGTTATATAATACAGCTTATACATGTAACTAAAGGTAGTTTTATATCATATTTATACACAGCACCCTCAGACAGACAGACAGTACTGTAATTTATTTATTTATTTATTTATAAAATATTTTACCAGGAAGGATACATTGAGATTTCTCTCGTTTTCAAGTATGTCCTCGGATCACAAAACATTGCATTGATACAATAGGGTACAATAAAATACAAAAACAATAATAAAAATGCACATTATATGCAAACATTTAACAGAGCAGGTACGAAATATTTGATCAACCATGACAGGAGCATTCTGTTTTGAGATATGTATAGAGGGATCTCTTAAAGGATTTTAGGCTTGGGGAAGTTTTTAAAGTGTGAGGGAGGTCATTCCATAATTGTGGCGTTCTGTAGGAAAAGGAGGATCGAGCTGCTTTCTTTTTGTATTGAGCCAAGCTAAATAAAGTGCTGTTATTGGATCGGAGGTTATAGGAGGTGGGAATAGCAGGGGAGAGCATTCTGCTCAGGTAGGGTGGGAGCTTCCCAGAAAGGCTCTTAAAGCCAAGGCAAGAAAGATGGAGGGTGCGTCTGGATTCCAGCGACAGCCAGTTTATTTCTTTTAGCATGTCACAATGGTGGGTCCTGTAGTTACATTGTAGCACAAAGCGGCAGAGCGAGTTATATAACGTATTTAGTTTATTAAGGTGAGTTTGCGGAGCAGGTGCATATACTATGTCCCCATAATCCAAGATAGGCATCAGCATTTGCTGTACAATCTTTTCCTTTACTGTAGGGCTGAGGCAAGATGTGTTTCTGTACAGGGCACCTAGTTTTGGATAAAGTTTAGAGGCATGTTTTTCTATGTGGAGTCCAAAAGATAGATTGGGGTCTAACAACATACCTAAGTATTTAAAAGAGTGGACTGCAGTCAGCGTGCAATTGGATTTTGTTTTGATGCGAAGATGGGAATTTTGTAATTTTTGTATTTTAGGTCCCGTTCCAAAGATCATTGTGACCGTTTTGTCAGTGTTTAGGAAGAGTTTGTTTTTCGAGATCCACTACTCTACTTCTGTGAACTGGTCTTGGAGCACTGCTTCAAGCTGCAGCAGATCAGATTTGTTTGCATAGATTACCGTGTCGTCTGCGTACATGTGTACAGTTGAGGTTTGCAGACATTAGGCAAATCATTTATAAATAATGTGAATAGTAGGGGGCCGAGAATGGAACCTTGGGGAACACCACACGTGACTGGGAGAGGGAGGGAGTCACTGTTAGAGACAGAGACATATTGTGATCGATCCGATACATATGATTTAAACCAGGTTAACGGGCGATCAGCAATACCAGAGTTTTTTAGTTTGAGAAGTAGTAGGTCATGGTCCACTGTGTCAAAAGCCTTTGCAAAATCAAGGAAAATAGCTCCAGTTAGGTCTCCTTGTTCCATGCCAGTTTGGATGTCGTTGCAAACTTTTAGGAGGGCAGTTGTAGTGGAGTGATTCGGTCTAAAACCTGATTGATCAGGGGTCAGATAGTTAGAAAGTTGATAATACTCGCATAATTGCGTATGGACGCATTTTTCTAAGATTTTTGACAATACAGGGAGCAATGATATAAGACGATAGTTAGAAACCAAGGTTAACTCCCCACTTTTATGAATAGGCACTACTCTTGCAGTTTTCCAGAGTTTGGGTATGTATCCAGACACCAAGGATTCATTAATTAGGGTTGCGACAGGCTTAGCAATTACCGGCGCACTGAGCTTCAACAGCATTGCTGGGATTTGATCAGGTCCTGACTGGTTTTTCATTTTTAGATTATCGAGGTGTTTTATATCATGTTTATACACAGCACCCTCAGACACACAGTACAGTAATCAGACAGGTAATATTTATATGTTATATAATACAGCTTATACATGTAACCTAAAGGTAGTTTTATATCATGTTTATACACAGCACCCTCAGACACACAGTACAGTAATCAGACAGGTAATATTTATATGTTATATAATACAGCTTATACATGTAACCTAAAGGTAGTTTTATATCAGTTTATACACAGCACCCTCAGACAGACAGACAGTACAGTAATCAGACAGGTAATATTTATATGTTATATAAAACAGCTTATACATGTAACCTAAAGGTAGTTTTATATCATGTTTATACACAGCACCCTCACACAGACAGTACAGTAATCAGACAGGTAATATTTATATGTTATATAATACAGCTTATACATGTAACCTAAAGGTAGTTTTATATCAGTTTATACACAGCACCGTCAGACAGACAGTACAGTACTGTAATCAGACAGGTAATATTTATATGCTATATAAAACAGCTTATACATGTAACCTAAAGGTAGTTTTATATCATGTTTATACACAGCACCCTCACACAGACAGTACAGTAATCAGACAGGTAATATTTATATGTTATATAATACATCTTATACATGTAACCTAAATGTAGTTTTATATCATGTTTATACACAGCACCCTCAGACAGACAGTACCGTAATCAGACAGGTAATATTTATATGTTATATAATTCAGCTTATACATGTAACCTAAAGGTAGTTTTATATCATGCTTATACACAGCACCCTCAGACAGACAATACAGTAATCAGACAGGTAATATTTATATGCTATATAATACAGCTTATACATGTAACCTAAAGGTAGTTTTATTTCATGTTTATACACAGTACCCTCAGACAGACAGTACAATAATCAGACAGGTGAAATTTATGTTATATAATACAGCTTATACATGTAACCTAAATGTAGTTTTATATCATGTTTATATACAGCACCCTCAGACAGACAGTACAGTAATCAGACAGGTAATATTTATATGTTATATAATACAGCTTATACATGTAACCTAAAGGTAGTTTTATATCAGTTTATACACAGCACCCTCAGACAGACAGTACAGTAATCAGACAGGTAATATTTATATGCTATATAATACAACTTATACATGTAACCTACATGTAGTTTTATATCATGTTTATACACAGCATTCTCAGACAAACAGTACATTACTGTAATCAGACAGGTAATATTTATATGTTATAAAATACAGCTTATACATGTAACCTAAAGGTAGTTTTATATTATGTTTATACACAGCACCCTCAGACAGACAGTACAGTACTGTGATCATTCAGGTAATATTTATATGTTATGTAATACAGCTTATACATGTAACCTAAAGGTAGTTTTATATTATGTTTATACACAGCACCCTCAGACAGACAGTACAGTACTGTGATCAGACAGGTAATATTTATATGTTATGTAATACAGCTTATACATGTAACCTAAAGGTAGTTTTATATCATGTTTATACACAGTACCCTCAGACAGACAGTACATTACTGTAATCAGACAGGTAATATTTATATGTTATATAATACAGCTTATACATGTAACCTAAAGGTAGTTTTATATCAGTTTATACATAGCACCCTCAGACAGATAGTACTGTAATCAGACAGGTAATATTTATATGTTATATAATACAGCTTATACATGTAACCTACATGCAGTTTTATATCATGTTTATACACAGCACCCTCAGACAGACAGTTTTATATCATGTTTATACACAGCATCCTCAGACAAACAGTACATTACTGTAATCAGACAGGTAATATGTATAGGTTATATAATACAGCTTATACATGTAACCTAAAGGTAGTTTTATATCATGTTTATACACAGCACCCTCAGACAGTCAGTACCGTACTGTAATCAGACAGTAATATTTATATGTTATATAATACATCTTATACATGTAACCTAAATGTAGTTTTATATCATGTTTATACACAGCACCCTCAGACAGACAGTACAGTAATCAGACAGGTAATATTTATATGTTATATAATACAGCTTATACATGTAACCTAAAGGTAGTTTTATATCATGTTTATACACAGCACCCTTAGACAGACAGTACTGTAATCAGACAGGTAATATTTATATGTTATATAATACAGCTTATACATGTAACCTAAATGTAGTTTTATATCATGTTTATACACAGCACCCTCAGACAGACAGTACCGTAATCAGACAGGTAATATTTATATGTTATATAATTCAGCTTATACATGTAACCTAAAGGTAGTTTTATATCATGCTTATACACAGCACCCTCAGACAGACAATACAGTAATCAGACAGGTAATATTTATATGCTATATAATACAGCTTATACATGTAACCTAAAGGTAGTTTTATTTCATGTTTATACACAGTACCCTCAGACAGACAGTACAATAATCAGACAGGTGAAATTTATGTTATATAATACAGCTTATACATGTAACCTAAATGTAGTTTTATATCATGTTTATATACAGCACCCTCAGACAGACAGTACAGTAATCAGACAGGTAATATTTATATGTTATATAATACAGCTTATACATGTAACCTAAAGGTAGTTTTATATCAGTTTATACACAGCACCCTCAGACAGACAGTACAGTAATCAGACAGGTAATATTTATATGCTATATAATACAACTTATACATGTAACCTACATGTAGTTTTATATTATGTTTATACACAGCATTCTCAGACAAACAGTACATTACTGTAATCAGACAGGTAATATTTATATGTTATAAAATACAGCTTATACATGTAACCTAAAGGTAGTTTTATATTATGTTTATACACAGCACCCTCAGACAGACAGTACAGTACTGTGATCAGACAGGTAATATTTATATGTTATGTAATACAGCTTATACATGTAACCTAAAGGTAGTTTTATATTATGTTTATACACAGCACCCTCAGACAGACAGTACAGTACTGTGATCAGACAGGTAATATTTATATGTTATGTAATACAGCTTATACATGTAACCTAAAGGTAGTTTTATATCATGTTTATACACAGTACCCTCAGACAGACAGTACATTACTGTAATCAGACAGGTAATATTTATATGTTATATAATACAGCTTATACATGTAACCTAAAGGTAGTTTTATATCAGTTTATACATAGCACCCTCAGACAGATAGTACTGTAATCAGACAGGTAATATTTATATGTTATATAATACAGCTTATACATGTAACCTACATGTAGTTTTATATCATGTTTATACACAGCACCCTCAGACAGACAGTTTTATATCATGTTTATACACAGCATCCTCAGACAAACAGTACATTACTGTAATCAGACAGGTAATATGTATAGGTTATATAATACAGCTTATACATGTAACCTAAAGGTAGTTTTATATCATGTTTATACACAGCACCCTCAGACAGTCAGTACCGTACTGTAATCAGACAGTAATATTTATATGTTATATAATACATCTTATACATGTAACCTAAATGTAGTTTTATATCATGTTTATACACAGCACCCTCAGACAGACAGTACAGTAATCAGACAGTTAATATTTATATGTTATATAATACAGCTTATACATGTAACCTAAAGGTAGTTTTATATCATGTTTATACACAGCACCCTTAGACAGACAGTACTGTAATCAGACAGGTAATATTTATATGTTATATAATACAGCTTATACATGTAACCTAAAGGTAGTTTATATCAGTTTATACACAGCACCCTCAGACAGACAGTACAGTAATCAGACAGGTAATATTTATATGTTATATAATTCAGCTTATACATGTAACCTAAAGGTAGTTTTATATCATGTTTATAAACAGCACCCTCAGACAGTCAGTACAGTACTGTAATCAGACAGTAATATTTATATGTTATATAATACATCTTATACATGTAACCTAAAGGTAGTTTTATATCATGTTTATACACAGCACCCTCAGACACTACAGTACTGTAAACAGACAGGTAATATTTATCCTATATTATAAAAGACAAGAGTTTGTCTGAAGCCGTCATGCGCAGTTCAGACAAACACTTGCAGCTGATCGCACGCGCACCCACCCGACAGCAGCGCGAGGACCGGGCAGCACAGCTGATCGCGCGTGCAGGGGAGAACCGGGCAGCACAGCTGATCGCGCGCGCAGGGGAGAACCGGGCAGCACAGCTGATCGCGCGCGCAGGGGAGAACCGGGCAGCACAGCTGATCGGGGAGTGAGAGAGAGTGAGAGAGAGTGAGAGAGAGTGTGTGAGAGTGTGTGAGAGTGTGAGAGAGAGAGAGAGAGAGAGAGAGAGAGAGAGAGAGAGAGAGAGAGAGAATGAATTAAAATTAAATATAACACAACACGGCCCATGTGAACGGGCTTTAGGACTAGTATGTTATATAAAACAGCTTATACATGTAACCTAAAGGTAGTTTTATATCATGTTTATACACAGCACCCTCAGACAGTACAGAACTGTACTGTAATCAGGCAGAAATATTTATATGTTATATAATACATCTTATACATGTAACCTAAAGGTAGTTTTATATCATGTTTATACACAGCACCCTCAGACAGACAGACAGTTTTATATCATGTTTATACACAGCATCCTCAGACAAACAGTACATTACTGTAATCAGACAGGTAATATTTATATGTTATATAAAACAGCTTATACATGTAACCTAAAGGTAGTTTTATATCATGTTTATACACAGCACCCTCAGACAGACAGTACAGTACTGTGATCGTACAGGTAATATTTATATGTTATATAATACAGCTTATACATGTAACCTAAAGGTAGTTTTATATCATGTTTATACACAGCACCCTCAGACAGACAATACTGTAATCAGACAGGTAATATTTATATGTTATATAAAACAGCTTATACATGTAACCTAAAGGTAGTTTTATATCATGTTTATACACAGCACCCTCAGACAGTACAGTACTGTGATCAGACAGGTAATATTTATATGTTATATAATACAGCTTATACATGTAACCTAAAGGTAGTTTATATCAGTTTATACACAGCACCCTCAGACAGACAGTACAGTAATCAGACAGGTAATATTTATATGTTATATGATACAGCTTATACATGTAACCTAAAGGTAGTTTCATATTATGTTTATACACAGCACCCTCAGACCGACAGTACAGTACTGTGATCAGACAGGTAATATTTATATGTTATATAATACAGCTTATACATGTAACCTAAAGGTAGTTTTATATCATGTTTATACACAGCACCCTCAGACAGTACTGTAATCAGACAGGTAATATTTATATGTTATATAATACAGCTTATACATATAACCTAAAGGTAGTTTTATATCATGTTTATACACAGCACCCTCAGACAGTAATTACTGTAATCAGACAGGTAATATTTATATGTTATATAATACAGCTTATACATGTAACCTAAAGGTAGTTTTATATCATGTTTATACAGAGCACACTCACACAGACAGTACTGTAATCAGACAGGTAATATTTATATGTTATATAATACAGCTTATATATGTAACTAAAGGCAGTTTTATATCATGTCTATACACAGCACCCTCAGACAGTACAGTACTGTAATCAGACAGTAATATTTATGTTATATAATACAGCTTATACATGTAACCTAAAGGTAGTTTTATATCATGTTTATTATACACAGCACCCTCAGACAGACAGTACTGTAATCAGACAGGTAATATTTATATGTTATATAATACAGCGTATACATGTAACATACAGGTAGTTTTATATCATGTTTAAACACAGCACCCTCAGACAGACAGACAGTACTGTAATCAGACAGGTAATATTTATATGTTATATAATACAGCTTATACATGTAACCTAAAGGTAGTTTAATATCAGTTTATACACAGCACCCTCAGACAGACAGTACTGTTATCAGACAGGTAATATTTATATGTTATATAATACAGCTTATACATATAACCTAAAGGTAGTTTTATATCATGTTTATACACAGCACCCTCAGACAGTACTGTACTGTAATCAGACAGTAATATTTATATGTTATATAATACATCTTATACATGTAACCTAAAGGTAGTTTTATATCATGTTTATATACAGCACCCTCAGACAGACAGACAGACAGTTTTATATCATGTTTATACATAGCATCCTCAGACAAACAGTACATTACTGTAATCAGACAGGTAATATTTATATGTTATATAATACAGCTTATACTTGTAACCTAAAGGTAGTTTTATATCATGTTTATACACAGCACCCTCACACAGTCAGTACAGTACTGTAATCAGACAGTAATATTTATATGTTATATAATACAGCTTATACATGTAACCTAAAGGTAGTTTTATATCATGTTTATACA
The DNA here is from genome assembly GCF_027579735.1 of Bombina bombina. Lineage (NCBI taxonomy): Eukaryota > Metazoa > Chordata > Amphibia > Anura > Bombinatoridae > Bombina > Bombina bombina. The sequence goes on from NC_069503.1 coordinate 1,128,021,028, forward strand.
AAGCACCCTCAGACAGACAGTACAGTAATCAGACAGGTAATATTTATATGTTATATAATACAGCTTATACATGTGACCTAAAGGTAGTTTTATATCATGTTTATAAACAGCACCCTCAGTCAGTACCGTACTGTAATCAGACAGGTAATATTTATATGTTATATAATACAGCTTATACATGTAACCTAAAGGTAGTTTTATATCATGTTTATACACAGCACCCTCAGACAGACAGTACTGTAATCAGACAGGTAATATTTATATGTTATATAAAACAGCTTACACATGTAACCTAAATGTAGTTTTATATCATGTTTATACACAGCACCTTCAGACAGACAGTACAGTACAGTACTGTAATCAGACAGTAATATTTAAATGTTATATAATACAGCTTATACATGTAACCTAAAGGTAGTTTTATATCATGTTTATACACAGCACCCTCAGACAGACAGTACAGTACTGTAATCAGACAGGTAATATTTATATGTTATATAATACAGCTTATACATGTAACCTAAAGGTAGTTTTATATCATGTTTATACACAGCACCCTCAGACAGACAGTACTGTAATCAGACAGGTAATATGTATATGTTATATAATACAGCTTATACATGTAACCTAAAGGTAGTTTTATATCATGTTTATACACAGCACCCTCAGACAGACAGTACAGTAATCAGTCAGGTAATATTTATATGTTATATAATACAGCTTATACATGTAACCTAAAGGTAGTTTTATATCATGTTTATACACAGCACCCACAGACAGACAGTACTGTAATCAGACAGGTAGTATTTATATGTTATATAATACAGCTTATACATGTAACCTAAAGGTAGTTTTATATCATATTTATACACAGCACCCTCAGACAGACAGTACAGTACTGTAATCAGACAGGTAATATTTATATGTTATATAATACAGCTTATACATGTAACTAAAGGTAGTTTTATATCATTTTTATACACAGCACCCTCAGACAGTACAGTACAGTAATCAGACAGGTAATATTTATATGTTATATAATACAGCTTATACATGTAACCTAAAGGTAGTTTTATAACATGTTTATACACAGCACCCTCAGACAGACAGTACAGTACTGTAATCAGACAGTAATATTTATATGTTATATCATACAGCTTATACATGTAACCTAAAGGTAGTTTTATATCATGTTTATACACAGCACCCTCAGACAGTACAGTACTGTAATCAGACAGTAATATTTATATGTTATATAATACAGCTTATACATGTAACTAAAGGTAGTTTTATATCATATTTATACACAGCACCCTCAGACAGACAGACAGTACTGTAATTTATTTATTTATTTATTTATAAAATATTTTACCAGGAAGGATACATTGAGATTTCTCTCGTTTTCAAGTATGTCCTCGGATCACAAAACATTGCATTGATACAATAGGGTACAATAAAATACAAAAACAATAATAAAAATACACATTATATGCAAACATTTAACAGAGCAGGTACGAAATATTTGATCAACCATGACAGGAGCATTCTGTTTTGAGATATGTATAGAGGGATCTCTTAAAGGATTTTAGGCTAGGGGAAGTTTTTAAAGTGTGAGGGAGGTCATTCCATAATTGTGGCGCTCTGTAGGAAAAGGAGGATCGAGCTGCTTTCTTTTTGTATTGAGCCAAGCTAAATAAAGTGCTGTTATTGGATCGGAGGTTATAGGAGGTGGGAATAGCAGGGGAGAGCATTCTGCTCAGGTAGGGTGGGAGCTTCCCAGAAAGGCTCTTAAAGCCAAGGCAAGAAAGATGGAGGGTGCGTCTGGATTCCAGCGACAGCCAGTTTATTTCTTTTAGCATGTCACAATGGTGGGTCCTGTAGTTACATTGTAGCACAAAGCGGCAGAGCGAGTTATATAACGTATTTAGTTTATTAAGGTGAGTTTGCGGAGCAGGTGCATATACTATGTCCCCATAATCCAAGATAGGCATCAGCATTTGCTGTACAATCTTTTCCTTTACTGTAGGGCTGAGGCAAGATGTGTTTCTGTACAGGGCACCTAGTTTTGGATAAAGTTTAGAGGCATGTTTTTCTATGTGGAGTCCAAAAGATAGATTGGGGTCTAACAACATACCTAAGTATTTAAAAGAGTGGACTGCAGTCAGCGTGCAATTGGATTTTGTTTTGATGCGAAGATGGGAATTTTGTAATTTTTGTATTTTAGGTCCCGTTCCAAAGATCATTGTGACCGTTTTGTCAGTGTTTAGGAAGAGTTTGTTTTTCGAGATCCACTACTCTACTTCTGTGAACTGGTCTTGGAGCACTGCTTCAAGCTGCAGCAGATCAGATTTGTTTGCATAGATTACCGTGTCGTCTGCGTACATGTGTACAGTTGAGGTTTGCAGACATTAGGCAAATCATTTATAAATAATGTGAATAGTAGGGGGCCGAGAATGGAACCTTGGGGAACACCACACGTGACTGGGAGAGGGAGGGAGTCACTGTTAGAGACAGAGACATATTGTGATCAATCCGATACATATGATTTAAACCAGGTTAACGGGCGATCAGCAATACCAGAGTTTTTTAGTTTGAGAAGTAGTAGGTCATGGTCCACTGTGTCAAAAGCCTTTGCAAAATCAAGGAAAATAGCTCCAGTTAGGTCTCCTTGTTCCATGCCAGTTTGGATGTCGTTGCAAACTTTTAGGAGGGCAGTTGTAGTGGAGTGATTCGGTCTAAAACCTGATTGATCAGGGGTCAGATAGTTAGAAAGTTGATAATACTCGCATAATTGCGTATGGACGCATTTTTCTAAGATTTTTGACAATACAGGGAGCAATGATATAAGACGATAGTTAGAAACCAAGGTTAACTCCCCACTTTTATGAATAGGCACTACTCTTGCAGTTTTCCAGAGTTTGGGTATGTATCCAGACACCAAGGATTCATTAATTAGGGTTGCGACAGGCTTAGCAATTACCGGCGCACTGAGCTTCAACAGCATTGCTGGGATTTGATCAGGTCCTGACTGGTTTTTCATTTTTAGATTATCGAGGTGTTTTATATCATGTTTATACACAGCACCCTCAGACACACAGTACAGTAATCAGACAGGTAATATTTATATGTTATATAATACAGCTTATACATGTAACCTAAAGGTAGTTTTATATCATGTTTATACACAGCACCCTCAGACAGACAGACAGTACAGTAATCAGACAGGTAATATTTATATGTTATATAAAACAGCTTATACATGTAACCTAAAGGTAGTTTTATATCATGTTTATACACAGCACCCTCACACAGACAATACAGTAATCAGACAGGTAATATTTATATGTTATATAATACAGCTTATACATGTAACCTAAAGGTAGTTTTATATCAGTTTATACACAGCACCGTCAGACAGACAGTACAGTACTGTAATCAGACAGGTAATATTTATATGTTATATAAAACAGCTTATACATGTAACCTAAAGGAAGTTTTATATCATGTTTATACACAGCACCCTCACACAGACAGTACAGTAATCAGACAGGTAATATTTATATGTTATATAATACAGCTTATACATGTAACCTACATGTAGTTTTATATCATGTTTATACACAGCACCCTCAGACAGACAGTACAGTACAGTAATCAGACAGGTAATATTTATATGTTATATAATACAGTTTATACATGTAACCTAAAGATAGTTTTATATCATGTTTATACACAGCACCCTCAGACAGTCAGTACAGTACAGTAATCAGACAGGTAATATTTATATGTTATATAATACAGTTTATACATGTAACCTAAAGATAGTTTTATATCATGTTTATACACAGCACCCTCAGACAGATAGTACTGTAATCAGACAGGTAATATTTATATGTTATATAATACAGCTTATACATGTAACCTAAAGATAGTTTAATATCATGTTTATACACAGCACCCTCATACAGACAGTACAGTACAGTAATCAGACAGGTAATATTTATATGTTATATAATACAGCTTATACATGTAACCTAAAGGTAGTTTTATATCATGTTTATACACAACACCCTCAGACAGACAGAGAGTACAGTAATCATACATACCTAATTGAGGTAATATTTATATGTTATATAATACAGCTTATACATGTAACCTAAAGGTAGTTTTATATCATGTTTATACACAGCACCCTCAGACAGACAGTACAGTACAGTAATCAGACAGGTAATATTTATATGTTATATAATACAGCTTATACATGTAACCTAAAGGTAGTTTTATATCATGTTTATACACAACACCCTCAGACAGACAGAGAGTACAGTAATCATACATACCTAATTGAGGTAATATTTATATGTTATATAATACAGCTTATACATGTAACCTAAAGGTAGTTTTATATCATGTTTATACAATATTTATATGTTATATAATACAGCTTATATATGTAACCTAAAGGCAGTTTTATATCATGTTTATACACAGAACCCTCAGACAGACAGTACAGTACTGTAATCATACAGGTAATATTTATATGTTATATAACACAGCTTATACATGTAACCTAAAGGTAGTTTTATATCATGTTTATACACAGCACCCTCAGAAAGACAGTACAGTAATGTAATCAGGCAGGTAATATTTATATGTTATATAATACAGCTTATACATGTAACCTAAAGGTAGTTTTATATCATGTTTATACACAGCACTCTCACACAGACAGTACAGTAATCAGACAGGTAATATTTATATGTTATATAATACAGCTTATACATTTAACCTAAAGGTGGTTTTATATCATGTTTATACACAGCACCCTCAGACAGACAGTACAGTAATCAGTCAGTAATATTTATATGTTATATAATACAGCTTATACATGTAACCTAAAGGTAGTTTTATATCATGTTTATACACAGCACCCTCAGACAGACAGTACAGTAATCAGACAGTAATATTTATATGTTATATAATACAGCTTATACATGTAACCTAAAGGTAGTTTTATATCAAGTTTATACACAGCATCCTCAGACAGACAGTACAGTAATCAGACAGGTAATATTTATATGTTATAAAACTACCTGTATATTACATGTATAAGCTGTATTATATAACATATAAATATTACCTGTCTGATTACTGTACTGTCTGTCTGAGGATGCTGTGTATAAACATGATATAAAACTACCTGTATATTACATGTATAAGCTGTATTATATATCATGTTTATACACAGCATCCTCAGACAGACACTACAGTACTGTAATCAGACAGTAATATTTATATGATATATAATACAGCTTATACATGTAACCTAAAGGTAGTTTTATATCATGTTTATACACAGCATCCTCAGACAGACAGTACAGTAATATTTATATGTTATATAATACAGCTTATACATGTAACCTAAAGGTAGTGTTATATCATGTTTATACACAGCACCCTCAGACAGACAGACAGTACAGTAATCAGACAGGTAATATTTATATGTTATATAATGCAGCTTATACATGTAACCTAAAGGTAGTTTTATATCATGTTTATACACAGCACCCTCAGACAGACAGTACAGTAATCAGACAGGTAATATTTATATGTTATATAATACAGCTTATACATGTAACCTAAAGGTAGTTTTATATCATGTTTATACACAGCACCCTCAGACAGACAGTACAGTAATCAGACAGGTAATATTTATATGTTATATAATACATGTATAAGCTGTATTATATAACATATAAATATTACCTGTCTGATTACTGTACTGTCTGTCTGAGGGTGCTGTGTATAAACATGATATAAAACTACCTTTAGGTTACATGTATAAGCTGTATTATATATCATGTTTATACACAGCATCCTCAGACAGACACTACAGTACTGTAATCAGACAGTAATATTTATATGTTATATAATACAGCTTATACATGTAACCTAAAGGTAGTTTTATATCATGTTTATACACAGCATCCTCAGACAGACAGTACAGTAATATTTATATGTTATATAATACAGCTTATACATGTAACCTAAAGGTAGTGTTATATCATGTTTATACACAGCACCCTCAGACAGACAGACAGTACAGTAATCAGACAGGTAATATTTATATGTTATATAATGCAGCTTATACATGTAACCTAAAGGTAGTTTTATATCATGTTTATACACAGCACCCTCAGACAGACAGTACAGTAATCAGACAGGTAATATTTATATGTTATATAATACAGCTTATACATGTAACCTAAAGGTAGTTTTATATCATGTTTATACACAGCATCCTCAGACAGACAGTACAGTAATCAGACAGGTAATATTTATATGTTATAAAACTACCTGTATATTACATGTATAAGCTGTATTATATAACATATAAATATTACCTGTCTGATTACTGTACTGTCTGTCTGAGGATGCTGTGTATAAACATGATATAAAACTACCTGTATATTACATGTATAAGCTGTATTATATATCATGTTTATACACAGCATCCTCAGACAGACACTACAGTACTGTAATCAGACAGTAATATTTATATGTTATATAATACAGCTTATACATGTAACCTAAAGGTAGTTTTATATCATGTTTATACACAGCATCCTCAGACAGACAGTACAGTAATCAGACAGTAATATTTATATGTTATATAATACAGCTTATACATGTAACCTAAAGGTAGTGTTATATCATGTTTATACACAGCACCCTCAGACAGACAGACAGTACAGTAATCAGACAGGTAATATTTATATGTTATATAATGCAGCTTATACATGTAACCTAAAGGTAGTTTTATATCATGTTTATACACAGCACCCTCAGACAGACAGTACAGTAATCAGACAGGTAATATTTATATGTTATATAATACAGCTTATACATGTAACCTAAAGGTAGTTTTATATCATGTTTATACACAGCACCCTCAGACAGACAGTACTGTACTGTAATCAGACAGGTAATATTTATATGTTATATAATACAGCTTATACATGTAACCTAAAGGTAGTTTTATATCATGTTTATACACCGCACCCTCAGACAGACAGTACTGTAATCAGACAGGTAATAATTATATGTTATATAATACAGCTTATACATGTAACCTAAAGGTAGTTTTATATCATGTTTATACACAGCACCCTCAGACAGTACTGTAATCAGACAGGTAATATTTATATGTTATATAATACAGCTTATACATGTAACCTAAAGGTAGTTTTATATCAGTTTATACACAGCACCCTCAGACAAACAGTACAGTACAGTAATCAGACAGGTAATATTTATATGTTATATAATACAGCTTATACATGTAACTAAAGCTAGTTTTATATCATGTTTATACACAGCACCCTTAGACAGACAGTACTGTAATCAGACAGGTAATATTTATATGTTATATAACAGCTTATACATGTAACCTAAAGGTAGTTTTATATCATGTTTATACACAGCACCCTCAGACAGACAGTACAGTAATCAGACAGGTAATATTTATATGTTATATAAGACAGCTTATACATGTAACCTAAAGGTAGTTTTATATCCTGTTTATAAATAGCACCCTCAGACAGTACAGTACAGTAATCAGACAGGTAATATTTATATGTTATATAATACAGCTTATACATGTAACCTAAAGTTAGTTTTATATCATGTTTATATATAGTACCCTCACACAGTACAGTAATCAGACAGGTAATATTTATATGTTATGTAATACAGCTTATACATGTAACCTAAAGGTAGTTTTATATCATGTTTATACACAGCACCCTCAGACAGACAGTACAGTACTGTAATCAGACAGGTAATATTTATATGTTATATAATGCAGCTTATACATGTAACCTAAAGGTAGTTTTATATCATGTTTATACACCGCACCGTCAGACAGACAGTACAGTACAGTAATCAGACAGTAATATTTATATGTTATATAATACAGCTTATACATGTAACCTAAAGGTAGTTTTATATCATGTTTATACACAGCACCCTCAGACAGACAGTACAGTACTGTAATCAGACAGGTAATATTTATATGTTATATAATACAGCTTATACATGTAACTAAAGGTAGTTTTATATCATGTTTATACACAGCACCCTTAGACAGACAGTACTGTAATCAGACAGTAATATTTATATGTTATATAGATAGATACTAGATAGATTAACTGCAGATAGACAGAAACTAACCATAACAAACTTGACTTCTGTTTATATAATATATTTGTTGAGTTGCTATTGCAAGACAAGAAATCAACAATAGATAATTGCCGGTTGTTCTTTGAGGGCATTGTGCATTCTATTCATTTTTGGAAGAAAAGTGAAAGTGAAGTTGTTGTCACAAATACCGACTGTCATACATTCCATGTAGAACTATATGTATAGAAAGGGCTGTAGGGTTCAGTAGATGCTCTATACTCCACTGGCTAAAGATGGAATCAGCTCAGGTGCTTGTCCTAGTTATGACTCTCTGTATAGGGACAGGTGAGATGTGATATTTCTTTCATATATTATAATCAGTGGCATCTATTGGAAATAATTTGTGCTTGATATTGTATTTATTTAAATTGTTATGGTCATGCATTATATTTTTTATTTTGTAAACTTTTGTATCCAAAATAAATGTATTAGAAATGTGGTGCTAAACAGAAAAAGATTTTATTTATTCATAATAATGTGCAGTTGTTTAACATGTTAAAACATAGTTTTGCATAAAACAAAATGTTAAAGCTGTTTACATTTAAAGATACATTGTGCTTGCTTATGTGTAACTAATGCCAAGGTATCTATTTATTATCATTATTATCATTTATCTGTATTGAGCTGCAAAATTCTGTAGCGCTGGAGAGTTTACTGACTGATAAGGACATTTTAATGTCCCTTGTCCCAATGTCCCTTAATACAATTTCTAGACTTGCTTTTAAAGGGACAGTCTAGTATAAATTAAACTTTCATTATTCAGATAGGATTTTTAATTTTAATCAACTTTCCAATTTACTTTTATCATAATTTTTTCTTTTTTCTCTTGGTATTCTGAGTTTAATCTAAACATAGGCAGACTCATATGCTAATTCCTAAGCCTTTGAGGGCTGCCTATTATCACATGCTTGTTAAATCTCTTTTCAACATAAAGAGACAGAAAGTACATGTGGGCTATATAGATAACACTGTGTTCAGGCACAGGGGGTTATTTAAGATTTAGCACAAAGCAATACTAAATTTAAGACAATAGATAATAAACAGTCACAGTCATGTGATCAGGGGGCTGGAAGAAGGTTCATAGATACAAGGTAATGAAGGTAAAAAGTATATTAATATAATTGTGTTGGTTATGCAAAACTGGGGGATGGGTAATAAAGGGATTATCTATCTTTTAAAACAATAACAATTATATGGTAGACTGTCCCTTTAACATAGTATTCTTAAATGTTTACCGTTGAGGGCAGGAGATTAAGCAAGAATTTTGAATGTTTATGTGAGAAAAGTGAAGTGCCTACAGCATTTTAACCATTTTGTTTATTTGTTTTTTGAAATCCATCTACCACTATTATAGTTAATGGAGATACCTCAGTTAGATTTATTTTACGGAGAGGCATCTGACAAGGCTGCCCTCTCTCCCCTTTACTTTTTAATTTATCTTTGTAATTGCTTGCAATTTTTTTAAGACAAGAGTTGAAAATGATTCACTTAGGATGTAAGAAATTGGTTTTGTTGCTATTTGCGGATGCCATTTTATTATTTCTCTGCAATACTTAACAGAATATCCCATATCTACATCAGAGTATTGAGACATATAGCCCCTTTTTATGCTATAAAATCATTTTAGAAAAAACAGAATTTATGCTTACCTGATAAATTACTTTCTCTTGCGGTGTATCCAGTCAACGGATTCATCCTTTACTTGTGGGATATTCTCATTCCCTACAGGAAGTGGCAAAGAGAGCACACAGCAGAGCTGTCCATATAGCTCCCCCTCTAGCTCCACCCCCCAGTAAGCAGTGAAGACCAAGTCGCTGCCTTACAAATCTGTTCAACAGAAGCCTCGTTTTTAAAAGCCCATGTGGAAGCCACTGCTCTGGTAGAATGAGCAGTAATAGTTTCAGGAGGCTGCTGGCCAGCAGTCTAATAGGCCAAATGGATGATGCTTTTCAGCCAAAAGGAAAGAGAGGTAGCAGTCACTTTCTGACCTCTCCTTTTACCAGAATAGATAACAAACAAGGAAGATGTTTGTCTGAAATCCTTAGTTGCTTGCAAATAGAACTTTAGAGCATGAACTACATCAAGATTGTGCAACAGACATTCCTTCTTCGAAGAAGGATTAGGACACAGAGAAGGAACAACTATTTCCTCGTTAATATTCTTATTAGAAACCACTTTAGGAAGGAAACCAGGTTTGGTACGCAAAACTACCTTATCTGCGTGGAACACCAGGTAAGGTGAATCGCACTGGAAGGCAGATAATTCTGAGACTCTTCAAGCAGAAGAGATAGCTATCAATAACAAAACTTTCCAAGATAACAACTTAATATCTATGGAATGTAAAGGTTCAAATGGAACCCCTTGAAGAACTGAAAGAACTAGATTTAGACTCCATGGCGGAGCCACAGGTTTATAGACAGGCTTGATTCTGACTAAGGCCTGTGCAAACGCTTGAAAGTCTGGAACCTCTGCCAGACGCTTGTGTAAAAGGATAGACAGAGCAGATATCTGTCCTTTTAAGGAACTAGCTGACAATCCTTTCTCCAAACCTTCTTGGAGAAAAGACAATATCCTGGGAATCCTAATCTTACTCCATGAGTAACCCTTGGATTCACACCAACGAAGATATTTCCGCCATATCTTATGGTAGATTTTCCTGGTGACAGGCTTTCTCGCCTGAATCAGGGTATCTATAACTGACTCAGAGAAACCACGCTTTGATAGAATTAAGCGTTCAATCTCCAAGCAGTCAGACGTAGAGAAATTAGATTTGGATGCTTGAATGGACCCTGAATTAGAAGATCCTGCCTCATTGGCAGTGTCCATGGTGGGACAGATGACATGTCCACTAGGTCTGCATACCAAGTCCTGCATGGCCATGCAGGCGCTATCAGAATCACCAAAGCCTTCTCCTGCTTTATTCTGGCGACCAGACGAGGGAGAAGGGGAAACGGTGGGAAAACATAAGCCAGATTGAAAGACCAAGGCGCTGCTAGAGCATATATCAATGCCGCCTTGGGGTCCCGGGACCTGGTCCCGTAGAGAGGAAGTTTGGTGTTCTGATGGGACGCCATCAGATCCAACTCTGGAGTGCCCCAAAGCTGAGTCAGCTGGGCAAATACCTCCGGCTGGAGTTCCCACTCCCCCGGATGAAAAGTCTGACGACTCAGGAAATCCGCCTCCAAGTTGCCTACTCCTGGGATGTGAATTGCTGAGAGATGGCAGGAGTGATCCTCCACCCACCTGATTATTTTGGTTACATCCTTCATCGCTAGGGAACTCTTTGTTCCCCCTGGATGATTGATGTAAGCTACAGTCGTGATGTTGTCCGACTGAAATCTGATGAATTTGGCCGCAGCTAGTTGAGGCCATGCCTGAAGCGCGTTGAATATCGCCCTCAGCTCTAGAATGTTTATCGGGAGAAGAGATTCTTCCCGAGACCATAAGCCTTGAGCTTTCAGGGAGTCCCAGACTGCACCCCAGCCTAACAGACTGGCGTTGGTCATTACAATGATCCACTCTGGTCTGCGGAAACATATTCCCTGAGACAGGTGATCCTGAGACAACCACCAGAGAAGAGAATCTCTGGTCTCCTGGTCCAACTGTATTTGAGGAGACAAATCTGTATAATCCCCATTCCACTGTTTGAGCATGCATAGTTGCAGTGGTCTGAGATGTATCCGAGCGAAAGGGACTATGTCCATTGCCGCTACCATTAATCCGATTGCCTCCTTGCACTGAGCTACAGATGGCCGAGGAATGGAATGAAGTTTCAACTTTCTGACCTCCGTCAGAAATACTTTCATTTCTACCGAATCTATTAGTGTTCCTAGGAAGGAAACCCTTGTGAGTGGGGACAGAGAACTCTTTTTGATGTTCAACTTCCACCCGTGAGACCTCAGAAAAGCCAATACAATCTCTGTGTGAGCCTTAGCTCTGTAAAAAGACAGCGTCTGAATTAAGATGTCGTCTAAATAAGGCGCCACTGCTATGCCCCGCGGTCTTAGAACCGCCAGAAGGGACCCTAGCACCTTTGTGAAAATTCTGGGAGCAGTGGCTAACCCGAATGGAAGAGCCACGAACTGGTAATGCTTGTCTAGAAAAGCGAACCTGAGGAACTGATGATGATCTTTGTGGATAGAAATATGCAGGTACGCATCGTTTAGATCCACGGTAGTCATATATTGACCTTCCTGGATCATAGGTAAGATTGTCCGAATGGTCTCCATCTTGAATAATGGGACTCTGAGGAATCTGTTTAGAATTTTTAGATCCAGGATTGGTCTGAAAGTTCCTTCTTTTTTGGGAACCACAAACAGGTTTGAGTAAAAACTCAGTCCTTGTTCTGCAATTGGAACTGGGAATATCACTCCCATCGTATGTAGATCTTCTACACAGCGTAAGAATGCCTCTTTCTTTGTCTGGTCTGTAGACAGATGAGAAATGTGGAACCTTCCCCTTGGAGGGGAGTCTTTGAATTCTAGAAGATATCCCTGGGAAACAATCTCTAATGCCCAGGGATCATGAACATCTCTTGCCCAGGCCTGAGCGAAGAGAGAAAGTCTGCCCCCTACTAGATCCGGTCCCGGATCGGGGGCTACCCCTTCATGCTGTCTTGGTAGCGGCTGCAGGCTTTTTGGCCTGTTTACCCTTGTTCCAGCCCTGGTAAGGCTTCCAGGTTGCCTTGGGCTGTGAAGCGTTACGCTCTTGCTTTGCAGCTGTAGAGGCTGAAGCGGGACCGCTCCTGAAATTACGAAAGGAACGAAAATTAGCTTTGTTTTTAGCCTTAAAGGGCTTGTCCTGAGGGAGAGCATGGCCCTTTCCCCCGGTGATTTCTGAAATAATCTCTTTCAATTCTGGCCCGAAAAGGGTCTTTCCTTTGAAAGGGATATTTAATAATTTGGATTTTGACGACACATCGGCCGACCATGACTTGAGCCAAAGCGCTCTGCGCGCCATAATGGCGAAACCTGATCTTTTTGCCGCTAACTTATCTAATTGCAAAGCGGCATCTGTGATAAAAGAATTAGCCAGCTTTAGAGCCTTAATTCTATCCATAATTTTGTCGTATGAGGTCTCCGTCTGGAGCGAATCCTCCAGCGCCTCAAACCAGAAAGCAGCTGCAGTAGTTACAGGAATAATGCAGGCAATAGGTTGGAGAAGAAAACCTTGTTGAACAAAATTTTTCTTAAGTAAACCCTCTAACTTTTTATCCATAGGGTCTTTAAAAGCACAACTGTCTTCAATTGGTATGGTTGTGTGTTTAGCAAGCGAAGAAACAGCCCCCTCTACCTTAGGGACCGTCTGCCACAAGTCCCGCATGGGATCAGTTATGGGGAACATTTTCTTAAAAATAGGGGGGGGGGACAAAAGGGACACCTGGTCTATCCCACTCCCTAGTAACAATATCCGCAACCCTCTTAGGGACCGGAAACGCATCAGTGTATACAGGGACCTCTAGGTACTTGTCCATTTTACACAATTTCTCTGGGACCACCATAGGGTCACAATCATCCAGAGTAGCTAATACCTCCCTGAGCAATACGCAGAGCTGTTCCAATTTAAATGCTAATGTATCTGAATCTGCCTGATGAGAAACCTTTCCTGAATCGGAAATTTCTCCCTCAGACATCAAGTCCCTCACTCCCACTTCAGAGCGTTGTGAGGGTACATCAGATAAGGCTACCAAAGCTTCAGATTGCTCATAATCTGTTCTTAAAACAGAGCTATCGCGCTTTGCAGGAAAAACTGGCAGTTTAGAAAGGAAGTCCAATCCACAAAAAGAACAGCACCATCCAAAGGTAAGTTAAAAGTGTATCTTTATTGGGACATCTCCAAACACAGCACAAAACACTGTGCTGTGTTTGGAGATGTCCCAATAAAGATACACTTTTAACTTACCTTTGGATGGTGCTGTTCTTTTTGTGTATTGGACATTATTGGAGGTCATTGGCAGGACCTGGGTACGTGCACCTCCCTACAGATTGATGCTGTTTTCATTCTTCCATAGTTTAGATAGGAAGACCGCAAGGGAGTTATCCAGGACTGCCGCTAGTTGTTGCAATGTAATAGGGGCAGACGCACTAGAGGTACTAGGCATCGCTTGAGCGGGCGTAACTGGTTGAGACACATGGGGAGAGGTAGACGGACTATCCTCATTACCTTTAGTCTGACATTCATCTAGGGCCACACTTTTAAGTGCAACAATATGATCTTTAAAGTGTATAGACACATTAGTGCAATTGGGACACATTCTGAGAGGAGGTTCCACCATGGCTTCTAAACACATTGAACAAGGATTTTCCTTGGTCTCAGACATGTTTAACAGACTAGTAATAAGTACGAACAGGCTTAGAAATCACTTTAAACAAATAAAATACACAATTTGAAAAAACCGTTACTGTGCCTTTAAGAGATAAAAAGAGCACACAATTTTACAAAACAGTGAAAAATGCAGCAATCCTTTTGAAATTTTCACAGTATGTACCTAAAGCCTTAATAAGATTGCACCACAAGTTGCAAAACGATTAACCCCTTAATGCCCAAACCGGAGCAGCCTAAAGCCAACAACCAGTTAAATTACTACAGCACCTTGCCACAGCATACTGCTGTGGCCCTACCTGCCCTTAGGGATCAGTTTTGGGGGAATGAAGCTTCTTTTAGGCCCTCAAACAGCAGCGGGACCCTCCATGTGAAGCAGCATGAACTTGTCTTTCAATTCTAACTGCGCATCTGAGGCGCGAAATTAGGCCCCTCCCACTCCACTCCGGAGCTATGGGGCCTACAAAAATCACTTCTAAGTGAATAAATTTTACCCATGTGGGTAATAACCCCAGAAAGAACTCAAAAGTGCTTAAAAAGTGTCTCCCAACGAGTATTTCTTAAGTAAAATAATCGATTGTCCTAAGTTAGTGTCAACCAGCATAATTAGCCCTGTTATGTAAGCATTCAATTCTTTACTAAGTCTCAGAACATAGCTTACCCTCCCCACATGGGGATATTGTCAGTCTTCTAGCATTATCTCAGTCTTGTCTAGAAATAAATGACTGAACATACCTCATTGCAGTCAAGCCTGCAAACTGTTCCCCCCAACTGACGTTTTCTGGTACTCCTCAGTCCTGTGTGGGAACAGCAATGGATTTTAGTTACAACATGCTAAAATCATCTTCCTCTCAGCAGAATTCTTCATCTTTTTTCTGCCAGAGAGCAAATAGTACAAACCGGTACCATTTAAAAATAGCAAACTTTTGATTGAAGATAATAAAACTACAATTCTAACACCACATTCACTTTACCCTCCCGTAGAGAGACCCTAGTGCTTAGAGCCGGCATAGAGAATGACTGGGGGGTGGAGCTAGAGGGGGAGCTATATGGACAGCTCTGCTGTGTGCTCTCTTTGCCACTTCCTGTAGGGAATGAGAATATCCCACAAGTAAAGGATGAATCCGTGGACTGGATACACCTTGCAAGAGAAATCTGAATTGCTTTGGATCATTAGACCAGTTCAAGGTATAGTTAATCACCCTTTCAAAGAAGTAAACAAAATTAAATGTCTGGGTATTTTCCTTAGTAAAAAAAACCTTTTCTGGTATGAATTAAATTCATACCAGGAGCTGCAGGAGGAAGATCGCCGGTCTGCTGCCATAAGGAAAAAGATAAGTATTTTTTAAAAAAACGCATAAATTGAATGTTAATGAATTAAAGTGCCCCTGTTTTTAAGATTATTTTTAAAATCCGGGAACTTTCTCATTAAACTTTACATTCACTTTAACCCATGTTTAGTATATCTGTTGATATTTTACTGGACAGCCTGGTGAAATACTGTACTGGGCAGCTGAATACTGGACACCTGGCAATACTTAGGCAGTGGCCATTACTTTACGGACACAAACTTTACACTTTTCAATATTCAATTGATTCATTTTATCCTATATTATAAAAGACAAGAGTTTGTCTGAAGCCGTCATGCGCAGTTCAGACAAACTCTTGCAGCTGATCGCACGCGCACCCACCCGACAACAGCGCGAGGACCGGGCAGCACAGCTGATCGCGCGCGCGCGCAGGGGAGAGAGAGAGAGAAAGAGAGAGAAAGAGAGAAAGAGAGAAAGAGAGAAAGAGAGAAAGAAAGAAAGAGAGAAAGAGAGAAAGAGAGAAAGAGAGAAAGAGAGAGAGAGAGAAAGAGAGAGAGAGAGAGAGAGAGAGAGAGAATGAGAGAGAGAGAATGAGAGAGAGAGAATGAATATTAAATATTAGATATAACACAACACGGCCCGTGTGAACGGGCTTTAGGACTAGTATAATATAATTTACATCTGAATAT
Organism: Bombina bombina; assembly: GCF_027579735.1. Lineage (NCBI taxonomy): Eukaryota > Metazoa > Chordata > Amphibia > Anura > Bombinatoridae > Bombina > Bombina bombina. The sequence continues at coordinate 1,128,037,589 of NC_069503.1, forward strand.
CATCCCCCAGGCTAATTTTGTTTAAATGCATTATTCTGTCTAGCATTTCTCTACTGTTTAATGTCCTTTAAACAAAATAATACGCAGCAGTAAATTAATGAAATTGTCTGCATTTGGAAATCATGTCATTTAAATCAAAGACATTTTATACAAATTCGAGCAAATCTAATCAGTTTTTAATTACAAGGGTAAAACCCATGTTTGGGACATGAAACCCAAATTTGTTTCTTTCATGATTTGGATAGAACATACAATTTTAAACAACGTTTACATTTACTTCTATTATCTAATTTGCTTCATTCTCTTGGTATCATTTGATGAAATGCATATCTAGGCTCAGGGGCTTGGCGCAAGCTGCTGATTGGTGGCTGAACTTGTATGCCCATTTCCATTGGCTTAAAAAATGTGTTCAGCTAGCTCCCAGGAGTGCATTGCTGCTTCTTCAATAAAAGATAACAAGATAATGAAGCAAAATTGATAACAAGAGTAAATTGGACAGTCGTTTAAAAACAGAATTTATGCTTACCTGATAAATTACTTTCTCCAACGGTGTGTCCGGTCCACGGCGTCATCCTTACTTGTGGGATATTCTCTTCCCCAACAGGAAATGGCAAAGAGCCCAGCAAAGCTGGTCACATGATCCCTCCTAGGCTCCGCCTTCCCCAGTCATTCGACCGACGTAAAGGAGGAATATGCATAGGAGAAATCATATGATACCGTGGTGACTGTAGTTAGAGAAAATAATTCATCAGACCTGATTAAAAAACCAGGGCGGGCCGTGGGCCGGACACACCGTTGGAGAAAGTAATTTATCAGGTAAGCATAAATTCTGTTTTCTCCAACATAGGTGTGTCCGGTCCACGGCGTCATCCTTACTTGTGGGAACCAATACCAAAGCTTTAGGACACGGATGATGGGAGGTAGCAAATCAGGTCACCTAGATGGAAGGCACCACGGCTTGCAAAACCTTTCTCCCAAAAATAGCCTCAGAAGAAGCAAAAGTATCAAATTTGTAAAATTTGGTAAAAGTGTGCAGTGAAGACCAAGTCGCTGCCTTACATATCTGATCAACAGAAGCCTCGTTCTTGAAGGCCCATGTGGAAGCCACAGCCCTAGTGGAGTGAGCTGTGATTCTTTCAGGAGGCTGCCGTCCGGCAGTCTCATAAGCCAATCGGATGATGCTTTTAAGCCAAAAAGAGAGAGAGGTAGCAGTTGCTTTTTGACCTCTCCTTTTACCAGAATAAACAACAAACAAAGAAGATGTTTGTCTGAAATCCTTTGTAGCCTCTAAATAGAACTTTAGAGCACGAACTACATCCAAATTGTGCAACAAACGTTCCTTCTTTGAAACTGGATTCGGACACAAAGAAGGCACAACTATCTCCTGGTTAATATTTTTGTTAGAAACAACTTTCGGAAGAAAACCAGGCTTAGTACGCAAAACCACCTTATCTGCATGGAACACCAGATAAGGAGGAGAACACTGCAAAGCAGATAACTCTGAAACTCTTCTTGCAGAAGAAATGGCAACCAAAAACAAAACTTTCCAAGATAATAACTTGATATCTACGGAATGTAAGGGTTCAAACGGAACCCCCTGAAGAACTGAAAGAACTAAATTGAGACTCCAAGGAGGAGTCAAAGGTTTGTAAACAGGCTTGATTCTAACCAGAGCCTGAACAAAGGCTTGAACATCTGGCACAGCCGCCAGCTTTTTGTGAAGTAAAACAGATAAAGCAGAAATCTGTCCCTTCAAAGAACTTGCAGATAATCCTTTCTCCAAACCCTCTTGTAGAAAGGATAGAATCTTAGGAATTTTGATCTTGTTCCATGGGAATCCTTTAGATTCGCACCAACAGATATATTTTTTCCATATCTTATGGTAGATTTTTCTAGTTACAGGCTTTCTAGCCTGAATAAGAGTATCAATGACAGAATCTGAGAACCCACGCTTTGATAAAATCAAGCGTTCAATCTCCAAGCAGTCAGTTGGAGGGAGGCCAGATTCGGATGTTCGAACGGACCTTGAACAAGAAGGTCCTGTCTCAAAGGTAGCCTCCATGGTGGAGCCGATGACATATTCACCAGGTCTGCATACCAAGTCCTGCGTGGCCACGCAGGAGCTATCAAGATCACCGATACCCTCTCCTGTTTGATCCTGGCTACTAGCCTGGGAATGAGAGGAAACGGAGGGAACGCATAAGCTAGGTTGAAGGTCCAAGGCGCTACTAGTGCATCCACTAGAGTCGCCTTGGGATCCCTGGATCTGGACCCGTAGCAAGGAACCTTGAAGTTCTGACGAGACGCCATCAGATCCATGTCTGGAATGCCCCATAGCTGAATTATTTGGGCAAAGATTTCCGGATGGAGTTCCCACTCCCCCGGATGAAAAGTCTGACGACTCAGAAAATCCGCTTCCCAATTTTCCACTCCTGGGATGTGGATTGCAGACAAGTGGCAGGAGTGATTCTCCGCCCATTGAATTATTTTGGTCACTTCTTCCATCGCAAGGGAACTCCTTGTTCCCCCCTGATGGTTTATATATGCAACAGTCGTCATGTTGTCTGATTGAAACCTTATGAATTTGGCCTTTGCTAGCTGAGGCCAAGCCTTGAGAGCATTGAATATCGCTCTCAGTTCCAGAATGTTTATCGGAAGAAGAGATTCTTCCCGAGACCAAAGACCCTGAGCTTTCAGGGGTTCCCAGACCGCGCCCCAGCCCACCAGACTGGCGTCGGTCGTGACAATGACCCACTCTGGTCTGCGGAAGCTCATCCCTTGTGACAGGTTGTCCAGGGTCAGCCACCAACGGAGTGAATCTCTGGTCCTCTGATCTACTTGTATCGTCGGAGACAAGTCTGTATAATCCCCATTCCACTGACTGAGCATGCACAGTTGTAATGGTCTTAGATGAATTCGTGCAAAAGGAACTATGTCCATTGCCGCAACCATCAAACCTATTACTTCCATGCACTGCGCTATGGAAGGAAGAAGAACAGAATGAAGTACTTGACATGAGCTTAGAAGTTTTGATTTTCTGGCTTCTGTCAGAAAAATCTTCATTTCTAAGGAGTCTATTATTGTTCCCAAGAAGGGAACTCTTGTTGACGGGGATAGAGAACTTTTTTCTACGTTCACTTTCCACCCGTGAGACCTGAGAAAGGCTAGGACAATGTCCGTATGAGCCTTTGCTTGTAGCAGAGACGACGCTTGAATCAGTATGTCGTCCAAGTAAGGTACTACTGAAATGCCCCTTGGTCTTAGCACCGCTAGAAGGGACCCTAGTACCTTTGTGAAAATTCTTGGAGCAGTGGCTAATCCGAATGGAAGCGCCACGAACTGGTAATGTTTGTCCAGAAAGGCGAACCTTAGGAACCGATGATGTTCCTTGTGGATAGGAATATGTAGATACGCATCCTTTAAATCCACCGTGGTCATGAATTGACCTTCCTGGATGGTAGGAAGAATTGTTCGAATGGTTTCCATTTTGAACGATGGAACCCTGAGAAATTTGTTTAGGATCTTGAGATCTAAGATTGGTCTGAATGTTCCCTCTTTTTTGGGAACTATGAACAGATTGGAGTAGAATCCCATCCCTTGTTCTCCTAGTGGAACAGGATGAATCACTCCCATTTTTAACAGGTCTTCTACACAATGTAAGAATGCCTGTCTTTTTATGTGGTCTGAAGACAATTGAGACCTGTGGAACCTTCCCCTTGGGGGTAGCTCCTTGAATTCCAGAAGATAACCTTGGGAGACTATTTCTAGCGCCCAAGGATCCAGAACATCTCTTGCCCAAGCCTGAGCGAAGAGAGAAAGTCTGCCCCCCACCAGATCCGGTCCCGGATCGGGGGCCAACATCTCATGCTGTCTTGGTAGCAGTGGCAGGTTTCTTGGCCTGCTTACCTTTGTTCCAGCCTTGCATTGGCCTCCAGGCTGGCTTGGTTTGAGAAGTATTACCCTCTTGCTTAGAGGATGTAGAATTTGAGGCTGGTCCGTTTCTGCGAAAGGGACGAAAATTTGGTTTATTTTTAGCCTTAAAAGACCTATCCTGAGGAAGGGCGTGGCCCTTTCCCCCAGTGATATCTGAAATAATCCCTTTCAAGTCAGGGCCAAACAGCGTTTTCCCCCTGAAAGGTATGTTAAGCAATTTGTTCTTGGAAGACGCATCCGCTGACCAAGACTTTAGCCAAAGCGCTCTGCGCGCCACAATAGCAAAACCTGAATTTTTCGCCGCCAATCTAGCTAATTGCAAAGTGGCGTCTAAAGTAAAAGAGTTAGCCAATTTAAGAGCTTGAACTCTGTCCATAACCTCCTCATAAGAAGAGTCTTTATTGAGCGACTTTTCTAGTTCCTCGAACCAGAAACACGCTGCTGTAGTGACAGGAACAATGCATGAAATTGGTTGTAGAAGGTAACCTTGCTGAACAAACATCTTTTTAAGCAAACCCTCTAATTTTTTATCCATAGGATCTTTAAAAGCACAACTATCTTCTATAGGGATAGTAGTGCGTTTGTTTAGAGTAGAAACCGCCCCCTCGACCTTGGGGACTGTCTGCCATAAGTCCTTTCTAGGGTCGACCATAGGAAATAATTTCTTAAATATAGGGGGAGGGACAAAAGGTATGCCGGGCCTTTCCCATTCTTTATTTACAATGTCCGCCACCCGCTTGGGTATAGGAAAAGCTTCGGGGGGCACCGGGACCTCTAGGAACTTGTCCATTTTACATAATTTCTCTGGAATAACCAAATTGTCACAATCATCCAGAGTAGATAACACCTCCTTAAGCAGAGCGCGGAGATGTTCCAATTTAAATTTGAATGTAATAACATCAGGTTCAGCTTGTTGAGAAATTTTTCCTGAATCTGAAATTTCTCCCTCAGACAAAACCTCCCTGGCCCCTTCAGACTGGTGTAAGGGCATGTCAGAACCATTATCATCAGCGTCCTCATGCTCTTCAGTATCTAAAACAGAGCAGTCACGCTTTCGCTGATAAGTGGGCATTTTGGCTAAAATGTTTTAAATAGAATTATCCATTACAGCCGTTAATTGTTGCATAGTAAGAAGTATAGGCGCACTAGATGTACTAGGGGCCTCTTGTGTGGGCAAGACTGGCGTAGACACAGGAGGGGATGATGCAGTACCATGCTTACTCCCCTCACTTGAGGAATCATCTTATGCAACATCATTATCAGTGGCATCATTTTCTCTAAATTGTTTGTCACATGCATCACATCTATTTAAATGAGAAGGAACCTTGGCTTCCTCACATACAGAACATAGTCTATCTGATAGTTCAGACATGTTAAACAGGCATAAACTTGATAACAAAGCACAAAAAACGTTTTAAAATAAAACCGTTACTGTCACTTTAAATTTTAAACTGAGCACACTTTTTACTGAATATGCGAAAAAGTATGAAGGAATTGTTCAAAATTCACCAAAATTTCACCACAGTGTCTTAAATGCTTAAAAGTATTGCACACCAAATTTGAAAGCTTTAACTCTTAAAATAACGGAACCGGAGCCGTTTTTACATTTAACCCCTATACAGTCCCTGGTATCTGCTTTGCTGAGACCCAACCAAGCCCAGAGGGGAATACGATACCAAATGACGCCTTCAGTAAGCTTTTTCTGTGTATCTGAGCTCCTCACACATGCATCTGCATGCCTTGCTTCCCAAAAACAACTGCGCATTAGTGGCACGAAAATGAGGCTCTGCCTATGATTGGAGAAGGCCCCCAGTGAAAAAGGTGTCCAATACAGTGCCTGCCGTTTTTTTAACATAATTCCCAAGATTAAAAAAACTCCTCAAAGCTATAATCTATTAAAAATGCTTATAAAGTAATCGTTTTAGCCCAGAAAAATGTCTACCAGTCTTTAAAGCCCTTGTGAAGCCCTTTATTCTTATTAAGAAAATGGCTTACCGGATCCCATAGGGAAAATGACAGCTTCCAGCATTACCAAGTCTTGTTAGAAATGTGTCATACTTCAAGCAGCAAAGTCTGCACACTGTTTCCCCCAACTGAAGTTACTTCATCTCAACAGTCCTGTGTGGAAACAGCCATCGATTTTAGTAACGGTTGCTAAAATCATCTTCCTCTTACAAACAGAAATCTTCATCTATTTTCTGTTTCAGAGTAAATAGTACATACCAGCACTATTTTAAAATAACAAACTCTTGATTGAAGAATAAAACTACATATAAACACCAAAAAACTCTTAACCATCTCCGTGGAGATGTTGCCTGTGCAACGGCAAAGAGAATGACTGGGGAAGGCGGAGCCTAGGAGGGATCATGTGACCAGCTTTGCTGGGCTCTTTGCCATTTCCTGTTGGGGAAGAGAATATCCCACAAGTAAGGATGACGCCGTGGACCGGACACACCTATGTTGGAGAAAATGTATAATCTATCTGAATCATGAAAGAATATTTTTTTAATTACTAACTTTTTACTGGTCTGTCCTAATCTTTCAGAAATACAAGACACATCACTCAACTCCATAATAATATTAATTTCATGGTCTCTATGTTCAGAGGACCAACAAACAAGTAATTCTCTTCCATCTTTTCTTATCAGATTAAAGAGACAGTCAAAACAAAATTAAACTTTAATGACTCAGTCAGGGCATGCAATTTTAAACAACTTTACAACTTACTTTGTTCTCTAGGTATTCTTTGTAGAAAGGTAAACCTATGTAGGCTCATATGCTAATTTGTAAACCATTGTACTACCTCTTATCTCAGTGCATTTCAACAGTTTTTCACTGCTAGATGGTGCTAGTTCATGTGTGTCATATAGATAACTGCGCTCGCTCCTGAGGAGTTATTTATAAGTCACCACTGATTGTCTAAAATGCAAGTCTGTCAAAAGAACTGAGATAAGGGGCAGTTTGCAGAGGTTTAAATACAAGGTAATCACAGAGGTATAAAGTAAATTGATATAAGCGTGTTGGTTATGCAAAACTGGGGACTGGGTAACAAAGGGATTATCTATCTTTTTAAACAATAAACATTCTGGAGTAGATTGTCCCTTTAATTAGCTAGATTGTAAATACCTAGATGGAACAGGATGACTGTATGGGGATGCTAATTTATATTTAGAATATGTTGGTGTCTTAAAATAATAATGTACAAAAACCACTTATTTTTTTACCAACACTTCTTTATTTTCTATTTGCAGCATATTCCTTATCATGTTACACGTGCACCAACGAGGGCAGCAACAGTAACTGCATGACGGCCGTTAACTGTACTGCTGGAACTGACTCCTACTGCAAGACGTCTGTTCTGAGTGTTGCGTTTTGTAAGAACCTTACTTTTACTAGTGAGACCTGGTAACTAGCAAGACATGGTATAGGGTGTTATGATTGTTATTAGTCGTGTGCTATGGGCAGGGCCGGAATGGGAATAAAAAGCAGCCCTGGAAAAATATGAAGACCAGCCTTATTTTATGTTGAGTCAGTAGAATGCACAAGCCCCATATTTCTCAAAGGACATTACTGGGATACTCCACCCCTAATATTATTTCATAATAACAAAAATGCCAGATTGGTGTTATACAGCAAAACTACAAACCAATTGTATCAATTAATCACCCCTTTAAATTGTAGATTTTGATGCCAAGCTCCTGCAGCCCACCAGGAAATCTCCTGGTATCCTAGAAGACCAATCCAGCCCTGGCTATGGGGGAGACAAAAAAATAAAGAATAATAAAGGTAAACATTAGTAAATGAAGACATTTATGTTGTATTTGTTTAAAATAACATCAGCCAAGTCTAAACATTTTTAAAACAAATTAAAATTCTGTTCTCTGCAATTGTTTTACAAAAATCCAAACTCCATCCACTCGTGGTCTTATTTGCAGGAGGCAATCGGGGCTTGCGTTTACAGACTGCAAGACTAGACATGGTCATAGTGTTAGTACAAAATTCATTGTTTTGCAGTTATCTGCAGCACGCATTTCCAGCTCAGAGCTAAATTACATGGAAAAGGGGCAAAATAAATTAATGTATATTGCAAAGTTGTTTTACTACATATAACTAAACATGTTATATAATAATCTCTAGTGGTTTACTATCCCATTAGACAATATGTGTTCAGACAATATGTGTGATGTGGTTTTATAATCTTGTCTATAAGAATAATAATAACTAGTTTTTAAATAGTGCCTTTCTCCCACTGGGACTCAAAGCGCTTTTTCAGCACTCACTCTCAGAATTAACCAAATTCAGCAGCTGAATAGTAATAGTTGTTATTATTACCCAATGTAATGGTACTCATTTTATCGACCTCGGAAGGATGAAGGGCTGAGTCGGCCCTGCCGTGATTTAAACCTGTGGCCTTGGATCTTTTAAACAGGATTTTTTGTAGTCAGGGCATTTACCAACTGAGCTACCTCACCAGACTAGCAGACAAACTATATGTAAACGGAGCCATCTTCTCATGTTAGTGATATACCACCACAGCTCCAGCCCTACACCATGTGTATAGTGCAGCACGTTTTGTAGCTTGCTTGTGAAATAAGGAGGAGGAAGGGCACCTTATAATGACAGACACCATGTCACAAGTCCACAGAGAGGTTGATTTATATCTTGTCATTTTCTTTCATGATCAGAAGATAGATATACTGTTATCTCCATCACTAAGGAATGTGCCTCAGCCTGCACAGAAGTCACCTTGCATTCTTCATCGGCTTCAAATTCAGTCTCCTGCTGTAACACGAATTTGTGCAACACCAGTGGTGCTTCCAGTGTGAAATCCAGCTCTGCCACCCTCGCTCTGTCTGTGGGGCTCTTCCTGGCTCTGCTGGGGAAATCCTCTCTCTGATGTGCAAGACAACGCCCCCGAGGATCCAGCATTTAGTTCTCCAACAAGTTGTCAGATTTCATTTAGATGATATTATCTATTGGTTGTAATCAATAAAAATATAATTAAAACATAAATAAATGTGTGAACTATAAAATTCTTGTCTGTAAATCAATACCGTTCCCTTTAGACCACCACCACTGTGCTCACCAGGAATTGCAAATAGCAAAAGAAGAGCAGCAGCAGCGCCAGAAAACATAATTTATGTAAGAACTTACCTGATAAATTCATTTCTTTCATATTAGCAAGAGTCCATGAGCTAGTGACGTATGGGATATACATTCCTACCAGGAGGGGCAAAGTTTCCCAAACCTCAAAATGCCTATAAATACACCCCTCACCACACCCACAAATCAGTTTAACGAATAGCCAAGAAGTGGGTTGATAAGAAAAAAGGGCGGGCCTCATGGACTCTTGCTAATATGAAAGAAATGAATTTATCAGGTAAGTTCTTACATAAATTATGTTTTCTTTCATGTAATTAGCAAGAGTCCATGAGCTAGTGACGTATGGGATAATGACTACCCAAGATGTGGATCTTTCCACGCAAGAGTCACTAGAGAGGGAGGGATAAAATAAAGACAGCCAATTCCGCTGAAAAATAATCCACACCCAAAATAAAGTTTAATATGAAAAATATAAGCAGAAGATTCAAACTGAAACAGCTGCCTGAAGTACTTTTCTACCAAAAATAGCTTCAGAAGAAGAAAACACATCAAAATGGTAGAATTTAGTAAAAGTATGCAAAGAAGACCAAGTTGCTGCTTTGCAAATCTGATCAACAGAAGCTTCATTCTTAAACGCCCAGGAAGTAGAAACTGACCTAGTAGAATAAGCTGTAATCCTCTGAGGCGGAGTTTTACCCGACTCAACATAGGCATGATGAATTAAAGATTTCAACCAAGATGCCAAAGAAATGGCAGAAGCTTTCTGGCCTTTTCTAGAACCGGAAAAGATGACAAATAGACTAGAAGTCTTTCGGAAAGACTTAGTAGCTTCAACATAATATTTCAAAGCTCTAACAACATCCAAAGAATGCAATGATTTCTCCTTGGAATTCTTAGGATTAGGACATAATGAAGGAACCACAATTTCTCTACTAATGTTGTTGGAATTCACAACCTTAGGTAAAAATTCAAAAGAAGTTTGCAACACCGCCTTATCCTGATGAAAAATCAGAAAAAGAGACTCACAAGAAAGAGCAGACAATTCAGAGACTCTTCTGGCAGAAGAGATGGCCAAAAGGAACAAAACTTTCCAAGAAAGTAATTTAATGTCCAATGAATGCATAGGTTCAAACGGAGGAGCTTGAAGAGCCCCCAGAACCAAATTCAAACTCCAAGGAGGAGAAATTGACTTAATGACAGGTTTTATACGAACCAAGGCTTGAACAAAACAATGAATATCAGGAAGATTAGCAATCTTTCTGTGAAAAAGAACAGAAAGAGCAGAGATTTGTCCTTTCAAGGAACTTGCAGACAAACCTTTATCCAAACCATCCTGAAGAAACTGCAAAATTCTCGGAATTCTAAAAGAATGCCAAGAAAAATGATGAGAAAGACACCAAGAAATATGTCTTCCAGACTCTATAATATATTTCTCTAGAAATAGATTTACGAGCCTGTAACATAGTATTAATCACAGAGTCAGAGAAACCTCTTTGACCAAGAATCAAGCGTTCAATCTCCATACCTTTACATTTAAGGATTTGAGATCCTGATGGAAGAAAAGACCTTGCGACAGAAGGTCTGGTCTTAACGGAAGAGTCCACGGCTGGCAAGAAGCCATCCGGACAAGATCCGCATACCAAAACCTGTGAGGCCATGCTGGAGCTACCAGCAGAACAAACTAGCATTCCTTCAGAATCTTGGAGATTACTCTTGGAAGAAGAACTAGAGGCGGAAAGATATAGGCAGGATGATACTTCCAAGGAAGTGACAATTCATCCACTGCTTCCGCTTGAGGATCCCTGGATCTGGACAGATACCTGGGAAGTTTCTTGTTTAGATGAGAAGCCATCAGAACTATTTATGGAAGTCCCCACATTTGAACAAACTGAAGAAAATACCTCTGGGTGAAGAGACCATTTGCTCGGATGTAACGTTTGGCGACTGAGATAATCTGCTTCCCAATTGTCTATACCTGGGATATGAACCGCAGAAATTAGACAGGAGCTGGATTCCGCCCAAACCAGAATTCGAGATACTTCTTTCATAGCCAGAGGACTGTGAGTCCCTCCTTGATGATTGATATATGCCACAGTTGTGACATTGTCTGTCTGAAAACAAATGAACGATTCTCTCTTTAGAAGAGGCCATGACTGAAGAGCTCTGAAAATTGCACGGAGTTCCAAAATATTGATTGGTAATCTCACCTCCTGAGATTCCCAAACCCCTTGTGCTGTCAGAGACCCCCAAACTGCTCCCCAACCTGACAGACTTGCATCTGTTGAAATCACAGTCCAGGTTGGAAGAACAAAAGAAGCCCCCTGAACTAAACGATGGTGATCTGTCCACCACGTCAGAGAGTGTCGTACAAACGGTTTTAAAGATATCAATTGATATAGCTTTATGTAATCCCTGCACCACTGATTCAGCATACAGAGCTGAAGAGGTCGCATGTGAAAACGAGCAAAGGGGATCGCGTCCGATGCAGCAGTCATAAGACCTAGAATTTCCATGCATAAGGCTACCGAAGGGAATGATTGTGACTGAAGGTTTCGACAAGCTGAAACCAATTTCAGACGTCTCTTGTCCGTCAGAGACGGAGTCAAAGACACTGAATCTATCAGAAAATCTAAAAAAGGTTACCCTTTTTCAATCAAAAAAAAAGGTTACCCTTTTTACCAATCAGGTCAACGAACTGATTGGTAAATTGATCCTCCAACATATTCTAGAAGAAACAACACTCATAAAAGACTGGAAAGGTTCTTTCTAGTGAAAATAAGCAAAGGGAATTGAATCCAATGCCGAGGCCATAAGACCTAAAACTTCTATGCATATAAAGGAAAATAAATACTATTTTGCTATAATAACAATAGCATAATTAGTAGGAGTAGAGATAGCTCCAATAAATTGGAGAACCCTCCAAATTAAATTTAACTGCTGACAAAGAATATAGTTTAAAAAAATAAAATAAAATTCTCAGCCTATTCCATTCCCTAGTATGGGGAATTGGAAGGAAAACCTCTGAAATCACAGAAGAATAAAATGGCAGAAATAGTGTCAGCTAGTTTTAAAGAACTAGTTACTTTAATATCCAAAATAATCAACACCTCTTCAACAAAGAACAAATGTACTTTAATAATAAAGAATTTATATAAAAAAGTAGATTTGTTAGTGTCAATATCTGATGAAGAGAATTTCTGAAAGAGAAAAAAACATCATCAGAGAAGGATAAATCAGTATGTTGTTGGTCATTTGAAACTTCAATAATTAAAAAAGAAGTGAAAAAGACCTAAAAATTGTATTAGAAGGCCAGACAAAGCCTTAATTAGAAAAAATATTTCTTATAAATCTTCTAAACATTTCTTGTACTTAAGAATGGAAATGTATAAAGCATAAATACTAATGGAATCTGCATGTAAAAGTATATCATAATAACTTAATACAAACCATAGCTAAAGATAAACATTTATAACATTTAAAATAAATGAACTTAGCTTTGGTAGAACTGAAACTCAGTTAAGCATTTTTCCAGAATTCGCTTCTGACTCAGGGACAAACGGAGACATCTTGCAATATGTAATAGAAAAAACAACATATAAAGCAAAAATGATCAAATTCCTTAAATGACAGTTTCAGGAATGGGGAAAAAAATGCCAGTGAACAAGCTTCTAGCAACCAGAAGCAATAAATAATGAGACTTAAATAATGTGGAGACAATATTGACGCCCATATTTTTTAGCGCCAAAAAAGACGCCCACATTATTTGGCGCCTAAATGCTTTTGGCGCCAAAAATGACGCCATATCCGGAACGCCGACACCTTTGGCGCAAAAAAAGTCAAAAAAATTACGCAACTTCCGGCGACACGAATGACGCCGGAAACAGAAAAAAAAATTTGCGCCAAAAAAGTCCGCGCCAAGAATGATGCAATAAAATGAAGCATTTTCAGCCCCCGCGAGCCTAACAGCCCACAGGGAAAAAGTCAAATTTTTAAGGTAAGAAAAAATGATTAATTCAAATGCATTATCCCAAATATGAAACTGACTGTCTGAAAAATAAGGAATGTTGAACATCCTGAGTCAAGGCAAATAAATGTTTGAATACATATATTTAGAACTTTATAAAAAAGTGCCCAACCATAGCTTAGAGTGTCACAGAAAATAAGACTTACTTACCCCAGGACACTCATCTACATGTTGTAGAAAGCCAAACCAGTACTGAAATGAAAATCAGCAGAGGTAATGGTATATAAATAAGAGTATATCGTCGATCTGAAAAGGGAGGTAAGAGATGAATCTCTACGACCGATAACAGAGAACCTATGAAATAGACCCCGTAGAAGGAGATCATTGCATTCAAATAGGCAATACTCTCCTCACATCCCTCTGACATTCACTGCACGCTGAGAGGAAAACCGGGCTCCAACCTGCTGCGGAGCGCATATCAACGTAGAATCTAGCACAAACTTACTTCACCACCTCCATAGGAGGCAAAGTTTGTAAAACTGATTTGTGGGTGTGGTGAGGGGTGTATTTATAGGCATTTTGAGGTTTGGGAAACTTTGCCCCTCCTGGTAGGAATGTATATCCCATACATCACTAGCTCATGGACTCTTGCTAATTACATGAAAGACATATACATTTATTAAGGACAAGAGAAAAAAAAATCACAAAGTTTCGGGACTCAGCCCTTAGTCTTGTGAAGAAACTAAGTCCTGAAACGTTGTGATTTTTTTCTCTTGTCCTCAATACATTTATATTTCTGGTGCTGCAGCACTTATTTTGCTGTTTGGATTACCTGTGTACGTGTCTCCTTCCTGGCAGCGAGCACAGTGTTGCTGGATTCCTTACTGCATTGTTCCCCAGGAATTGGGTCTGTTTTATTTAATTATGGATTACATTTGACAGTGAAAAGGCTAAAAGGACAGTTTACACTTTGTAATTTTAATATAAATGATTACTATAACATAACTTTGCAACATACTTTCTTTATTTATTTTACTACCTTTAACCCTTTGATAACAGGGTTAATTTGTCTACATCAGAATAACGTTTGAAATACCGCAATCGTGCATGTGATCTCAAAATTTCAATCATGTGATTAGGTCTGAGAGGCGTCCCTATGACGCTAGGCACACCCACCAGGTTATGTGGGACTAGCTGTTCTGCTCTTTATTACAAGTTGCCGATTGTGATTTAAAGCCTTTAGGGCACTTTGACAACAAAACTAAAATATAAATATATATATATGTGTGTGTGTGTGTGTGTGTGTGTGTGTGTGTATATATGTGTATATATATATATATATATATACATACATATACACATACACAGTATATACATACACATCACATTAAAAATGGTTCATCTGTTCTTTTATCAATTAAGTGTGGTATGTTTGTGTTTTGTGGTAAGTTAAATTTTACCCCTGAATTTTCTGGATTATTTACTATAGATCTATATACAAATACCACTGTCTGGGTCCTAAAAGTAGACTCCTAAATATTCTTACTGCCATCTAATCTTAAACACATTTGTTGACCCCTGGATTACATATAATCTACATTCCATTTTTTCCTTTGAGAGCAACATCATATTATATTTATATTACAGAACAAAATAAATTTAACATCTGTGTGTATTTGTACTAAAAATATCAGAGTTCACAAGATTTTTTTCATGTAGTGGATAAAAGACCTACATTTTATATTTTCTTCCACTGGCTGCAAAGGTTGTTGATGAGCTTGCATGCTGCTAGTTTTAATATTGCTATTGTTTACCCAAAACTGTGTTCAACTGTAACAAAATATTAAGCACATAGTCAAAGTCATCTCCAGAAAAGCAATACACTAATGGCTTGTCAGTAATCATGTCCTATGAGCCCATCTGGGTCTGCACAAATGTGTATTGCTGTCTCAGAACTGACATTGACTATGGGGCCTATTTATGAAAGGCTGGATGCGGAGAGCAATACGCTCTCCACGTTCAGCATTGCACCAGCAGCTCTTGTGAACTGCTGGTGCAACGCCGCCCACTGCAGATTGGCCGCTAGCAGGGGGGCATCAATCAACCCGATCGTATTTGATCGGGTAGAATTGTGGCAATGTCTGTCTGCCTCCTCAAAGCAGGCGGACAGTTTATGGAGCAGCCCCCATGTGTTTAACTCTTTTGCAAGAGGCTAACACACTTCTGTGCAAGCACTAGTGTAATAATAAAATTCCCTAAAAACTAACATTTTATGTCCCTTTATATAAGGGTTTCTTTAGAATATTTTGTATTAAAAGCTTAACATGGTTTGTTTTTGTTATGCATATTAGAAATTGTATGGCCATTTGAGTTAAGGGAATATTGATTTTTGGTGTAGCTTCCATTACAACAAATATTGCAATTGTGTATTTATTTGTGTATCTCCATAAAAGGAAAATGTAATTACCTTAAGCTTTAATGTTTTACATCTAATATTTATTTTTAATTGTCCTAAAAAATAATAATAAAAAAAAAAAACATAATTTATGTAAGAACTTACCTGATAAATTCATTTCTTTCATATTAGCAAGAGTCCATGAGCTAGTGACGTATGGGATATACATTCCTAGCAGGACGGGCAAAGTTTCCCAAACCTTAAAATGCCTATAAATACACCCCTCACCACACCCACAATTCAGTTTAACGAATAGCCAAGAAGTGGGGTGATAAGAAAGGAGCGATAGCATAAAAAAATAAGGAATTGGAATAATTGTGCTTTATACAAAAAAATCATAATCACCACAAAAAGGGTGGGCCTCATGGACTCTTGCTAATATGAAAGAAATGAATTTATCAGGTAAGTTCTTACATAAATTATGTTTTCTTTCATGTAATTAGCAAGAGTCCATGAGCTAGTGACGTATGGGATAGCAGATACCCAAGATGTGGAACTTCCACGCAAGAGTCACTAGAGAGGGAGGGATAAAATAAAGACAGCCAATTCCGCTAAAAAAATAATCCACAACCCAAATCAAAAAAATTTAATCTTATAATGAAAAAAACTGAAATTATAAGCAGAAGAATCAAACTGAAACAGCTGCCTGAAGTACTTTTCTACCAAAAACTGCTTCAGAAGAAGAGAAAACATCAAAATGGTAGAATTTAGTAAAAGTATGCAAAGAA